>NC_056730.1:580909690-581209690 GCF_019279795.1 Protopterus annectens | reverse complement strand
ATCAAGGACCATTTGGATGGAAGCAGTGAAAGGATCTATGTCCCTTCCTTGAGCCCAATATGTGAAGCGTTTCCACTTACTCAAATAAATCTTTTGAGTGGAAGATTTATGGGAAGCTATCAAAATATCTCGAACAGAGTGAGATAATTGAGGAAGCCTGGCTAAGGTTGGAACTGGAGGAACCAAGCAGTGAGGTTCAGAGAGGGAAGGGAGCGATGAAACTGACCCGACTGATGGATCAAAAGATCTGGAACTAGGTCTAGATGCCAAGGTCGCTCCAACAGAAAATGATGTAGAAAGGGGAACCAAACCTGTCGAGGCCAGTAAGGAGCAATGAGGATCAACGAGGCCTTCTGAGCGATAGCTTTCTGTATCACTTGAGAGATTAGTGGGAAGGAGGAAATGCATACAGAAGTCCCCGGGGCCAAACTTGGACTAGAGCGTCTCTGCTGGGCTGGCCTGGTAAAGGGAATAGTGTGAAATAATCTCTGCACTTGCTGTTTTGGGGAGTAGCAAAAAGGTCGCAGCAAGGCTGACCCCACTTGAGAAAAATTTCTCTCACAACAGAGTCTTTCAGAGACCACTCGTGAGGCATGAGGATAGCTCTGCTCAACTTGTCCGCGATTTGATTGCACTTCCCGGGGATGTGCGTTGCTATCAGAAACCGCTGAGAAGAAATCGCCCATTGCCACAGTCTGAGTGCTTCTCGACACAGGGGGTAGGACCTGGTTCCGCCTTGTTTGTTGATATACCACACTACAGACATGTTGTCTGTCTGGATTGCAATCGTTCCCAAGGGAAGAGAGTCTTGAAGGGCTTGCAACGCTAAAAGCACTGCTCTCATCTCCAGAACATTTATGTGCAAGTGGCATTCGTCTGGTTGCCATGTGCCCTGGACAGTCCTGCCCTGATAATGCCCCCCCCACCCGATCAGGGAGGCGTCCGTTGTCAGAGTAGCAACCGGAGGGGAAGGAACAAAGGGTCTTCCCAATAAGAGCTGAGGGGAACACATCCACCACAGAAGATGATTTCTGCATGCCTGCGTAATCATAATGGTGTGGGACATCGGAAGTTGCTGGTATGACCATTGTGCAAAGAACATCCATTGAAGGATTCTCATGTGGAATCTGGCTAATGGAAGCAGAGGTATGGCAGCCGCCATAATTCCCAACACTTTCAGAACTAACCTGGCTTTGATTCTGTTGTTGCTGAAGAGGAGTGAAACCAGTTTGTGTATGTCTGTTATTCTCTGATCTGTTAGTCTCGCAGACATGTTGACTGTGTCTAGATTTGCGCCTATAAAGGTAATAGTACGACAAGGCGACAAAACAGACTTTTCGCAATTTATTGAAATGCCTAACTTTTGACAAATGCGAAAGGTGTAATCCCTGGCCATTAGAAGAAGATGCTTGGTGGGAGCTGTGAGGAGCCAGTCGTCCAAATATGGAAACACCTGGAATCCTTGTCGTCTCAGGTGAGAAGCTACCACTGCCATGCACTTGGTAAACACCCGGGGGGCAGTGGTGAGACCAAAGGGCAGGGCCCTGAATTGAAAATGACTGGTTCCCATCCCAGCCTGAAGCGGAGGAATCTTCTGGAGCGTCTGTTCATTTTTATGTGATAGTACGCATCCTGAAGGTCTATAGAGCACATCCAGTTTCCTTTTCCTAAAAGGGGAAGGATGGACTGCAGCGTGACCATCCGAAATCTTGTTTTCTTGACCGACTTGTTCAAGATACTGAGATCCAAAATTGGTCTCCAGTCCCCTGTTTTCTTTGGAACTAAAAAGAACCTGGAGTAGATTCCGGATCCTTGCTGGTCTGCTGGAACTGGCTGAATTGCTCTTTTTGCAAGCAGCTTTGAAATTTCCAAAGCTGCAAGATCCCTTTGAGGGGGTGGAACATCTGGAAGGGATTTTTTGATCGGTTTGGAATGCGAACGAAGGGAATGGAATAGCCTTCGGAAATGATGGACTGTACCCACTTGTCTCGAGTTAGGGATAGCCAGGCTTCTGGGTACAGTGACAATCTTGCCCCCACTGCCTCGAAGGTGGACAGTCGGGCAACACCTCAGGGATGCTGAAAGGGCTTATCGGAGAAAGTTTCTCGATTGCCCTGGTTCTATGGACCCCCTGCCTCTAGGGCGACGTCTACCATTGTTGTTCCCCCCTCTGCCTCTGGCGGGGAACCGACTCTGTGCGTCAGGCGAAGTCCCTTGAGATTGTTTACGGAACCACATTTTCCCACTTTTCTGGCCTTTGGGGTAAGGCCTAGAAGGAGTAGAAAAACGGACTCCGACGGCAGAAAGAGTCTTGCCATCAGTCTCGCACCTAGTCAAGGTTTCTTTCACTTGAGGACCAAAGAGAGATGATCCATCGAATGGGGAATTAGTGAAAGACACCAACACCACAAAAACGAAAACCAAACCAACCAGATAGAAAAAACGGTCCAGGACAAATTCCAACAAGAATTAGGTGGAAGCTTAGCAAAACAGCTTACAATGAAGGCTCAATTCACGATATAGCAACTGAAAGTTTATTTAACGCCACAGAGTTCTCAAACGTTTTCGTCAGAAAATATGACTTCATCAGATAAAAACAGATGAATTACATCAACTTAAATACTAAGTTAATAAGCACCTCACTCCAATTAATTAATTGCACCACATTTAAAGGCATAGAATAAATGGATAAAGTTCTCATATTTTACCATGTTCCCTAAACTGGTTTTAAAACACTAAAAAAATATATATACAATATACATATGCGTACAGTTTAAAAACCAACAATATTATATGACAAAATAAATATATTAAAAATGTATATATATTAAAACTGTATGAAATAATACTCAAATTTTATCTGATTTGAGTTTCAAGTAAGGAATAATAGAAACAGATTCATTAATCCCAGGGAATCTGTATGATTCCAACAGGATTTGCCAGTGTGTTTCCCTGTGGGATAAAATAACCTCCCAGGGTCCACCCCTGGCTTCCTTGAGAACAGAGTCCAGAACGAAAAACAGAAATATCCCTCCGGAACATGTAGTAAGGTGTTTATAAAGTGCATTATTGGTGTCACATTTTTTCATGTCATAATAGTGTTCATATATTCTTCTGCGGAGTTGCCTCTTGGTCTTCCCTACGTAAAATGCTTGACACATTTGACACACTGCCAAGTAGACAACCCCGTAGGATAAACAATTATACCTTTTTCTGGAATTTATCCTCCTATTTCTACTCTCCAGATATACAAAATCTTGATTAAGAATATATTTACACTGTGGACACCGTCCGCACTTGTAGGTCCCTGTACGTGGACTTTCCTGATAGGATGATGTATTGTCCTGTTCCAAAATTCTTTTTATATTAACACCTTTCCTATATACAGTTTTAAAAGTAACGTTCTTAAATCTACCAAGGTCTGTTAATTCCTGAAAAGATTCAAATTCATGATTTATAATTCTATTAAGTTTACCTATATTACTACTGAAGTCAGTAATGTACAATAACTGATTACTAAAAAGGTCCGTCTGATTGTTAACCTGCGATTTATTCAAGGAACCCACCCCCAAAATAGGTTTGAATCTAGTAGGTCTCGCTTTGGACACTTCTTCCTTAACAGACTCTATCAACTGTCTGGGGTACCCCCTCTCCAAAAACATCTCAAACAACTTGTCACATTCAACGTGGAATAATAGGTCCTGTGAGGTCATACGGGAAGCCCGAACGAACTGTCCCTTAACAATACCTCTCTTTTGGAACCCAGGGTGTGAACTAGAAAAGTGTAGGTAACTGTTAGAAAAAGTCGGCTTCCTATACACTGTGGAAATAAACCCTGCTTTGTCCTGGGTTAACGTAACATCCAGATAATTAACATGTGTCTCAGATATCTGGTATGTAAACTTTAGAAAGTCCGTGGTACCTCCAATATAGGTAATAAATTCGTGTATGGCATCCACAGGGCCAACCCAAAACATGCAGATATCATCCAAAAACCTGCAATAATGTATCCAGTTTTTTTCATAACCACTGTTGTGCACAAATTTCTTTTCCCATACAGCCATGATGATATCTGCATAAGTTGGAGCACAGTTGGCACCCATGGAAACCCCCTTAATTTGTTGGAAGTATTCATCTGCATAGAAGATGTAATTATTCTTAAGGACTAACTCCAATAACCCTGTGATGACCCTCACATCGTTGTGACAAATACCAGGGCATTCCCACAATGCCTCCTCTAGCCATTCCAAGCCTGTGTCCGTGGGAATAGCTGAAAACAAATCAACCACGTCGATTGTTAAAAACGTAAGATTGGGCCTACACAGGTCATTGGTAATGTTACGGAGAAATTCCCAAGAATCTTTGAGTAGGTACGGTTCTCTTCTCCAGACCTGTTTGAGTTTCCAATCCAAAAACTTGGAGAGCGAGTGTGTTTTTGAACCTTGTGCTGCCACAATGGGCCGGAGTGGTGGATCCTCCACACACTTGTGAATTTTAGGCACACCAAAAATTGTGGGCACTTTAGGATGATTGTTTTCTAAAAATGAAAAGGTATCAAATTCAATTATTTCCTCATCTAACATATCTTTTATTGTCAAGTCAATTTTTTTGTATGACAGATTGATTTCGTTGATGGAGGAAAGCGAATATTTGTCAGTATCATACAATATTTCCCCCATTTTACTGTCATACAATACCTGACTCATAAAAATTGTGCCACCTCCCTTGGGCTGGGAGGTTATTTTATCCCACAGGGAACACACTGGCAAATCCTGTTGGAATCATACAGATTCCCTGGGATTAATGAATCTGTTTCTATTATTCCTTACTTGAAACTCAAATCAGATAAAATTTGAGTATTATTTCATACAGTTTTAATATATACACATTTTTAATATATTTATTTTGTCATATAATATTGTTGGTTTTTAAACTGTACGCATATGTATATTGTATATATATTTTTTTAGTGTTTTAAAACCAGTTTAGGGAACATGGTAAAATATGAGAACTTTATCCATTTATTCTATGCCTTTAAATGTGGTGCAATTAATTAATTGGAGTGAGGTGCTTATTAACTTAGTATTTAAGTTGATGTAATTCATCTGTTTTTATCTGATGAAGTCATATTTTCTGACGAAAACGTTTGAGAACTGTGTGGCGTTAAATAAACTTTCAGTTGCTATATCATGAATCGGGCCTTCATTGTAAGCTGTTTTGCTAAGCTTCCACCTAATTCTTGTTGGAATTAGTGAAAGACGTTTTAAAGGGGTCCGCAAAATTGCATAGCCGCATCCAGGCATGCCTACGTAAGGCCACACCTGTCCCTGTGGCCCTGCTCGCTCCATCAGCCGCATAAGAAAGGAGGCGCATGGAGGAGTTGGCTATGGAGTTCAGGGTAGCCAGCTGAGTGTTCATCTTATCTTGAAAACCCGCAGCTGTAGGATCCTTCAACATGTCACTCGCTTCTTTGATCAAGTCCCTTTGAAGACGAGTAAAATGGCATAGGTAGTTCAGCGAACGCATAGCAAATGTCGCTGACAAGAACATCCGCTTCCCGTACCTGTCCATGGACCTAGATTCCTTGTTAGGTGGATGGACAGGTTCTGAAGGATCAGCTAGTTCCTTCTTAGTGGCAGCAGCAACCACCATAGCATCCACAGAAACTTCTTTTGTCAAAAACTGTTTATCTGCTGGTGCCGTTATGAATTTTGAGGGTCTCCTGGGAGTGGGGTCCACCGAATCAGGAGCCGTCCATGCCTTTTTTGCTACCACCTGCATGAGGGGGTCAAAGGGGGGAGACACCCAGGAGGTGGAAGGACGAGAGCCAAACGCCTCAAGGTACACAGATTCATCCTCCGAAGGGTTGAGGGCTGGCCAATTTCCCCTCTGCTTAAGGATTTCCAGAATGTCTGCAAAGGAGACATCTTCAGAAGGGGAACGGGGGGAACCCTCGGAATCCTCTAAATCTGTGTCAGAGGTGACGGACTCAGGTGAGTCTATGTGTTTCCTCTTACACTTTCTCTTCCGAGGGGGCTCTTCTGCCAAAACAGGAGAGGCGTCGGAAGAGGATGAGATCCCCACGGGGGATTCCTGAGGAGCTGGCTCTCTGCAGTCCGGGATGAGGGAGTGAGTCGACTTGACCTGAGGCACCGAAGAGGGGGGGGGGGCGGACGGAGCTGACTGTGGGGTAGAACCAGGTTCTAACACGCTCCGCATGACCTCGAACGCACCCCTGTCAGGCAGAGCCAGAGGTCCCCGCTCCGAAAAGCTAAAAACCTCCCTCGGCACCGACAGTGATGGCTTCGAGGCCGATGTCGGAGCCGAACTTACCAGCGCCGAAGCCCCGAGAGGGAGAGCGGGGTCGGACAAGGGTCCGATGCCACTCACCCTCGAGCCGACGATGGAAGTCCGGCGCCGAGATTCTTCCAAGGAAGAAATCGGAGCCGACGATGGAGCCGAAGACAATTGTGTCGGCTCTGACGCTACCACAGTCTCGGTTCCGAAACGACCCGGCTCCGAGCTCAACGGAGTCGGAGGAGGAACATATTGATGGACAGGGGCAGGCATCGACTGATGAGTCGGGCTCTGAAGCATTTGGGCCAGTGCCTCGGACTTAAGAAGTCGACTCACTACCCTCTGAAGGTCATGATCCGACAGCCTCGATGACCTAGAGGAGTGAGATTTATGGCTCCGTTCAGACAGCAGAGGAGATGCTGGAGCCGAATGAACGGAGCCAAGGGATGGTGACCTAGATCTCTTCCTAGATGTCGGCTCCGAAGGTCTGGTCGGAGCCAACAAGGGAATTTCTAATACCTCGGCTCCAGCCGGAGCCGAGGGAACCACAGAAACTGTAGACTGAGACTCATCGGCTCCAGCCAGAGCCGATGTAGACGGAGGTTTAGTAGCCTTAGGTCTCGGCTCAGTAGCTCGAGCCGAGGACCTAGAAGCCTTGGAGGGCTTCCCAGAGACAGAAAGGGAATCCTCAGGCTTGAGTAAACCTCTTAGGATCAATTTGTTCTTTCTTTCCTGCAGGACCCTGGGACTGAAGCCGTGGCATACAGCACAGGAGTCCTGCAGGTGCAAAGGCCCCAGGCAGTAGACACAAGAAGTGTGACCGTCTGTCAGAGACATTTTCTGACAGCACGCATCACACTTCTTTAAGCCTGAGACCTTTGTGTCTTTAGACATCTTACAAAAAAAAGTGTAATCACACACACCCAGTCAAACACACTGATTACACCCTATCTTATTTTTAAACTCAAAAAATAAAACAACTATCAAAGGTTTTAATTTAAGAGAAACAACACACACACACCACTAGGGAATGGAAGAAGAAGGCCTGAAGGCCCGTGGGAAGAACTTATAAGTTCTTGTGGGGATGAAACGGGATTTTAGCGAAAAAAGGGAGAGAATTCCACTAAACTAAGGGAAACAAGAGTTAAAATTAAAAATAAAGGGGTTTAAGTATACTAACTTTACTGAAAGTTTACTCACCAAGAAGCCGGTAGAAAAACCAACACCTCGATCGCTATAGCGGCAAACGAGATCTGAGGTAACTCACGCCTAGCATTGTGGGATATAAGGGGAGCCTCGAGCCGGTGGAACCAACTCTCGAGCTTTTAGAGTGGCCGAGTCGGAGCCGAGGTCGGCTCCGAACCCATCCAGCAAGAATGAAGGCGAGATAGACAACTTAACATTGTATTTTTTGGTATTGAGTTTTAAGCCATGGCTTTGGCACCAAGCATTTATCTTTCTGTGTTATATTTTCCTGAAGGGTGCCCTCGTCTGGGGGGGGGGGGGGATTCAATGACTACTCCCACTTTGCAATTGTCTGCTAACCTGGTTAGCCAAAGGCCTTGGCATTGGCTTTAACATCTGGGAATTAGATACCACAGAAGAGTGGGCCTAGCTCATAGACTAGGGGAGCTCCACTGGTGACCTGCCTATTTGTGGAAGTGGCCTCACTGATTCTAACATCTTAGGTAGCATTAGTCAACCAACTATATACCTAGTGTGTTATTAAGGTTTTATACCTAGTTCTAAGTTTATTGACCATGTCTGAGTGGGGTATTGTATCAAATGCTTTAGCCAGATCTCAGTAAGTAGCATGCACCATTTTCCCCTCATCCACTGTCTTAGTGATCTTTAAGAAGTCCACCAGATTCAGTAAGCATGACCTTACTTTGACAAAACCAAAGTGGGATAGATTCAGTGTCTGGAGGTCTCCTAAGTCCTTGATGATAATTTCCATGATAATTCTTTCCATGGCTTTGCAAACAAGACTAGTCAGACTAATGGGTCTGAAGTTCCTAGGATCTGTTGAAAGTCATCTGTTATGAAGGGGATGACAGACTCAGTCCTCTGTTCACATGGCATAAAGCCTGTTTTAATACTGCAGTTAAATAATGACTCCAGGAGTCCTGATAAGTCATACATTAGACTGCTCAGGACGAATTCTGGAATGTTACTGAGATCCACTGTGGCCATATTCTTGGTTAGTGAGCACAGCCAGTACATGCTCCCTAGTTATAGTTTGATGGGTAATGTATGAAGGTATTTTTTGGGGGATGGTTGGGGGCGAGAGTGGGGGCAAAGTTGGAAATAAATTTGTCTGCTAACAGGTTTGCTATATTGCCAAGCTCGGTGAATGTGGCACGAATAAACACCAGTTCAGTTTTATGCTGCCACTGAGGTTTCTGACATAGCTGAAGAAAGCCTTATGGTTACCCTTCACCTGGAAGGCTATCTTGACCTCTGAGTTGGCTTTGCTGGACCTATTTATCCCTCGTAGTTGCCTATTTATTTTGATGAGAGTGTTTTCATCTTCATGGGAATTACCGTACTTGATTTTTCCATAATTTATTTTCCTTTTGTTGTATATCCTATTCAACCTGAGATGTCACCGGGATGGTTTGTTTCTGGGGCTACTCCTGATGGGTACAGCAGACTCTATGCAGTCACTACAGTTTTTGACAGCAATTCATCATAGACTGCTGTGTTCTCATTGTTTGAAGGGGACTGAATTTTGACAAACCATCAAAGGTAATTTACCTTGGAATAGTTTCTATTAGTGGTTTTAATGGGATTACTGAGTTAATTTTGATTTTAAAGGAGACCGCTTTATATTTGTACCTTACTAGGGAGGACGATACATTGAGGGGGTGCAGTATTTCAACCTATTTGTGAGCATGAGGTCCAGTATTCTGGAGCCTCTAGCAGGCATATTCACTATTTGATCAAGGGTGTTTGTATTTCCGAAGTCCAGGAATCTCTGTGCCTGAAGATTTCAGGCCATGTATTATTCCCAGTCTACACAGGGATAATTAAAGTCCCCCATGAGTAGGTGTTAGGTTGTATGGTAAATGTCTCCATTAGGTCCAAGTATGCATTGTCAGCGTCTTCTGACATGGAGCGTGACCTATGGCTGGCTAGGATATGCTATGGGACTTTGCTGACCACCCTAGAGGTATGCTTGTTATTAATGTACATTGAGACACTTCCACTTTTAGCCCTTGTCTGTGCAGCTATTAGTCGAAATTTGTGGGAGGCACTTAAATCTTGCGCTGCCGGGCTACTCTCTACCACTTTAAACAATGTCTTGGTAACTACCAACAAGGCCTCAGACAGGACATAGGGACAATGGTATATCAACTGCCAGGTTGTTTGCAATGCACAAGGTATCCTATACAATGCATTAGTGCACCAACCTGACACTGCACACAACTTCTGCATCTGGCAAAGGTGCAACTTACACCAGCAACGTGTGTGAGGTGACTTCCCTCAGGGAACTCTTACTGGATATGCCCTGAAACCACGATTCTTGACCTTGATATTCCCTTGGGGACATCTCATTGGCAATGCTGGATATGCCCTGGACCCTTGGCTCAAGACATTGATACACAACCCACTGTGCATGGCAGAGAATTACAGCTCCTCAGTGTCTCAGACCTACATCATCACTGAATATGTATTTGGAATGATGAAGGCCTGCTGCTGCTAACAAATGACAGCATGCTCCAGAAATCTGCAGCAATACATTTGCCATCTGCACAAGACTGTACAACATGCTGGCACTCAGACAGAAACAGCAGGGTACTGGGATCTGAGGAGAGGATGTGTTAAAGCCAGAAGTCAAAGAAGGGCCTGTTAAGGAGTTGTTGGAGGATCTGACTGAAGAGGATAACCACACCAGGTTGAGGCAGGCACAATGCTGTTGCACTTGCTAACAGTAAGCATCTGGTTCACAACAATGGGAAAGATTACGCATAAAAAACATTAATAATGCATGTACTCCAACTAGGCTATGCAATACAGTGCATGAATTGGCCATGCCATGCATTAGACATAAGCAATTGGGAAACAAAAAACTGAAGGCAGGTCACGATTATCATATGCATGGATGGGGAAGACTACAGTGGCCAGGGTTAGCAATGCGCACGGGATGGGATGGGGCTAATGATATGCATGTATTATGGGCTGGCAATTAAGGTGAGTTTGTAAGACTACGCAAGTAGAGGGCAGTTGTTCTAGTATGCAGTAGGTGTTCAGTAGTGGGGAGGTTGCTTGAGAGAGAGTGTGTGTGTGTGTGTAGTCTCTGCAGATCTTACTATGCATGCATCTGTGACAGGTCTGTGGGGCCCTCATGTGAATGGCATGGGTCCCGGCATGATGCAGCAGACATGCCCATGGAGAATATAGACTACTCAGGCACACTGCAAACACGTATACAATTTATGAAAAAGTGCACTCCGAGGTCGTCTTGTAGCCCTTGCAATACACCCAATGAGCTCTTCTGTAGCTGTAGCAGTATTACCCAGTGGATGCTCTGCACATATTTTGTTTAACATTCATTCAGGCATTCATCTCAGACAGGGTGGTACCCATGATATTGCTAACCACTGCCATGACATCCCCCTAGCACCACCCCCATGTTCAATGGAGGTACTAGTACTGTTAGCTGGGAACACAGAGAATCAGGATGCACCCTGACCTGCAGTGGCAGCCAATTCCCATCTTCCATTGGCCACCAGGAACTCAGGGGCAGGTTGCACAGGCAATGTGGCTGTGTCTTTGGATGAGGTAGAACACGAGTTCACAACAGGCTGCCATGAGCATGTTCAGATGATTCCCTGACAACAGTTATATCAATGACCAATGAAGATAGCCAATACACTGAATTACCTGTGAAAACAGACTAAAAGATCTGTGTGGATCAATGCTATTTATTGACAATCCCTGTTCCCATGGTTGCAACAGGTGTACAATAGTACGGCATGAAATGAATGCAAGTCCAGATACCTTGTGTAGAATGTTGTGGCTACTGGAGCTCTGAACTGCCTGTAGGGATGATATATGTCTGAATTCAACATATGAGAGCTCAAGGCTGTGAAGTGTTTTTATACATTATATACATATAAGAGCATATCAACCTGGGCCATCACCCTTAGAAACCTGTGGTGCATGAAGTTTGCACCAATGTTCAGTCTTTCACTGGGTATAAGGGAGCATTCCATCTCTCCAGATAAAGAGGACGGGAATTTCTCCATATTAGTGAGGGTAGTCTGAGTTGGCAGACCCCCACCTATGCTCATCCTCTCCTGTTCAAGAGCAACAGCCTTGCTGCAGGCATGGCAGATCGTGTCAGTGACCCTGCAGCTCGATTATGGCAAGAACCTGCATTGACATCTGCAACAAGATGCTTCCATATCCATTTGTGGAAGACCCAATAGCTTTAGTCATTCTGCAGAATTCATAAGCTATGTACACTGATGACCTGCAGCAAGATTTCCCTCTCTGCCTAGAAGAACCTTTGTAGACATTTGTGCTCCTTAGGATCTCAGCCTGTTAATTTGAGGATATTGGTATGATCAGTGATTAGGCACTGACACCTGCTACATCCGCATTACAGTCACCTATCCCTAAGTTCGAAAGGAACACAGACTATGCAACACCTGACAACACAGTGGCACAAGCCAATTTCATATGTCATTGCCATTAGATATCTGCTTGTAACTGGACATAGATATGTATCCACCACATCACACCATACTATCCAGTATGTAATCCTATACACCTGCTGTTGAAGCATGCATGTCTGCCACTTCATCATTATAGGTAGTGTGCACCATTCTCCCAAACCATCCCATGCTCCTTCTTCATTATACAAGTGGATGTCTACTGTAGTCTGCACTTGTACCATGTCTTTCTTTGGCACTGCTACATAGCATGTGCTACCGAAGCACCTGGTAGCATGTTGCCGTGTTCTACTCCCCCAAACATAAAATTAAAACACAATACACTTATGCAAACACCACGTATACTGTCCAGTATTGTGTGCACCCCTCTCTTATCAGGTATACAACGCAGCAAAAAGACAATTACATCAAGCCATTTCGGAGTATGCTTTGTACAACCCATGAACTACTCCACAGGTAACTGGTCACAGCTTAATGTTCTTAAGAGTGCACATATGCAATACAGCATAATCTAAACAATGAGCACATGTAACCTTACCACAGCTGTTTCAACCTCCTCTGTATTCAAAAGAAATCCCACAATCAATCTAGTATCCCACTGGTTAATAATAAAGTTTAATGAGCAAAGTGATAGTGACATTACTGCAATGGATAACTTTTATTTAATTTTGGGGGTTGTAGTGTATCAATTATACTAATGAGGTAATTAGTTACCACATTATTGCACATTTTTACTCAATATGTAGCAGACCAAACCTGCCTAATAAACCAATGAACACATGCAAATGACCATGAAGTGTACTGAGCATGTCTGGATGGGTCAGGCACGCCCTTTGGAGCCACATGTACATTAATTTGGTTTGTAGCTTCTAGGGGTACTACTGTGCAACTGTGGTGAGGGGCATGGATTATACAGGGTACATACATGTAACACAGTAGGTCTTCCATGTCTCAAACACCACCCTAGAATGCTGTGTGTTTATGCAAACAGTACAGTACACCAAAGCCTTTTAGTTGTAAAGGGTATGCCATACATCACATGTATGCTACGTGCACATGGTGCAGGGAATAAAGGTGATGTCTGGATGCATCATCCTCAGAAATGAAAAATCCCCATTATGAATGACAGTCCAATGCTGAAAATAGGTAACAAACACACTCAGAAGGAAAAATGACCAGGGGGGATGGAGGGAGTGAATACTGCAACAGTGAAGAGCAGGACATCTACTGTTTTGGTTAAGATTTTATACAACTGTACTATGTCCTTCCATATCACTGTTGCAGTATTCTTTATAATAGGGAGAATGCAAATGTTCAGGAAAAAGACTGGAAGGAGGAAAGGCCCTCTAGGAAGCCAGGGGTAATGGCCCTGGCAAAGCCAGCTCTAACCCTATAAATCACATCCAACTTGTAGTGCTTAGTAAAGGTATGCACAGAAGTCTAGGTTGCTGCCTCAAGTATACAATTAGTATCCAAACCCTTGAAAAAAGCACCAGAAAAACCACAGCCCTAGTGGAATGAGCCTTAACAGAAGAAGGAAGGCTCATCCCATGAAAAGAATAGCAAAAATAAATTGTTTTAGATATCAAAGAAGAAATAGTTTTCTTGGAAACAGCCAAACCTAAAGACCTAGGATGAAAAGAAACAAAAAGCTGTTCAAATTTATGAAAAGATTTAGTCTTATCCAAATATTATCTGAGTTGTCTGTGCAAATCCAAGGTGTGCAAAACCTTCTCAACAGCAGACTGCGGAGAAGGGAAAAAAGCGGGCAAATAAACAGACTGTGTAAGAGAACTCATTAACCACTTTGGGCATGAAAGAAGGATTAGTACAAAGGGACATTCTATCCTTACGGAAAACTAAAAAAGGAGGAACAGCCATAAGGGCTTGCAGCTCAGACACTCGTCTGGCAGAAGTTAAGGGCCAAAAGAAGAACAGTCTTCCAAGAACAATGCTGCAAGGAAGCTGAAGCAGCAAGCTCAAAAGGAGCCCGAGTCATTTTTTCTAAAACAAAATGAAGGTACCAGGAAGGAGGGACAGGCTTCCTGGGAGGCCTAATGTGAAGGACGTCTTTAAGAAACTGTTTGTCCTCAAATCTACAGGCTAAAAGGGGAGGCAAGGGCAGACAAGCAGAGATAGTTGATAGGTGGACCTTAACAGAAGAATATGCCAAATCAGAATTGAGCAGTTACACAAACAAGAGATAACCAAAGGAACATCCACAGTAAGTGGATCCAGGTTACAAGAAAGACACCAAACAGAAAACCTCTTCCATTTGGATATGCAAGACTTCCTAGTAGTGGGTTTCCTGGCCTCCTGTAGGACCCGAAGCACATCCTCATTAAAAAAGGAGTCTGTAGGGGATCAAAACCCTATCACCCACAATGTCAGCTGAAATGTGGACAGGTGGGGAAGGATGAAGAAATCCCTTGTCTTGTGTGAATAGGTCCACCCTGAGAGGTAACTTGTGATAACTGCCCTTGGCAAGATACAGAGGAAGAGGGAACCAAATGCTGTCTGGGCCAAAAGGGAGTCACCAGCAAGATTTTGGAAGCATCCTATTTTATCTTGAAAAGGACTTTCAAAATGAGAGGAAGGGTAGGGAAGGCATACAGAAATATCCCCTTCCAAGAAAAAGAGAGGGCATCAACCTTCCGGGCCAGAGGGCATGGGACTCTGGTGCACAATAGAGGAAGTTGTCTGTTCAGGGGGGAGGCAAATAGATCTACTTGAGGAATACCCCACTGGTGGACAATGTCCAGAAACATATCTCTGTGAAGCATCCATTCATGGGATAGTGTTATGGACCTGCCATTCACTCAAGGGATCTTTGGGAGTGGTCAAAATATGTTTACTTTTCTGCTTCTTTTTGAGTGGGATGTCAGCCTTGAAAGATTTTGGAAGTTCTGACCCCTTGAAAGCACTCAATAATGGTAGTCGGGACTTCTTCCCTAACTAAAATTTGAGGAACACCCCTAGGCCCTTCAGTAATAAGCAGCCACAGTTCCCCCTGTACATCTGAGGCAAACGTCTGCAAAACCTCCATGGACGTGTGTGGCGATGCTGGTCTCCAAAGTGGTCAAGGCAGAGGAATCCGAGAAAGAAACTGGACATTCCTCTGGGCTTTCACAAGCTGCAAGACAGACATCCAGTGGAGATGGTAGAGCTGAAGAATCAGACCTAACTTTCTTGGACTTTTTCTTCGTAGATGGCTGGCCCTCGAATTACAAGGAAAACATACAATAAATAATATCAAAACCCCCAGAGGGGCACTTATCTGAAAGCTGTAGAATCAGCAGATGAATGGGTGTTCAGACTGACAATTGAAAGAGTTCGGACTGGCGGCAATGAAGTTCTGAAGACAGATTCTGAGGAACATCCACAGAGATTCCTCACTAAAAGAATGCAGGGTGTAAGTAGAATGTCCTATGCAGACCACCTCAAGGCCCTATCCTTGTATTCTATTTCCTACAGGCTGCTGAGGGGAGATCTATGCCTGGCATAGAGGGGATTGTCAGACCCCACTCTGACAGACCTCCTCCATATCAGCAAAACAAACAGCACCAGAATTACCCGTTCTAACGACTTAAACCTTGCTTGGAATATATATAGAACCTACTGGAGAGACAGGTATGTACCCCAGAGACTACCCTGTCTGTGGAAAGGCTCCCCATCCATGTGAAGCAAAGTTCCTCCCTAACCTGCAACTTGAACAGTAGGATGGGGAACAGGAAATTCATCCATGGCTTGGCACCTATATCTCTAATGGACACAGGCAACCTGTAAATGGTTTCATCTCCCAGGCCCCTGCTTGTAAAGGTTTCATCTCCCAAGCCCCTGCTTGCATGTATTAAGGGTACCAGAGCTTGTCATAGATTTGAGATGCATGGCTAGGCTTAAAAAGGCGATTGAGTTGTTAGCCTAGTAAATAACTATGAACCTATGGTATGTCCAGACATCACCTTTATGCCCTATGCCATGTGTGGAGAGCAAATGTGCGACATACAGCATACCCTTTACAACCAAAAGGTTTTGGTATCCTGGCTGGCAAGATACCCCTGGCAAGGGATCCCTAATGTAAAGAATACTGCAACAGTGATATGGAATGACATCTATTACTATCACTGAGCACTGTCACACTGGTTTTCTGCCTGCTGATGTGCATCACATGATACCTGCAATGTGCATCAATCAGATTCTGTAACCATTTCCTCAAGAATGTGATCTGTGAAGTGGCTATGGAGTCTGAGGTTGTTGGCTATAGAAAAGGGCTTATGGGTGGTGCAGAAAGGAGAGGAAGATTTTTCTGTGCTTCCCGCAAAAGGAAAAGCAGGAGGCACCTGTAAAAGAGAGATGCCTGGCACTCCCTTGCCAGGTTGCCAGATGACCACGGGCATCACCCACTTTACTAAGCAGTACTGGCACAGATGCAGTGACCTGAGAAGGTACCACCATGGCATACTTAGCCAGGGGGAGTGCAAGTTAGAGAAGGTGTAACAAAGATAGTACAGTTGTGTACACTTACCATAAATGTAGATGTTAAGAGTGTATTCACTGTTGCAGTCATCACACTTGCGTTATCTGCCTGCAGGTAGCCCTCAGTCAGCCCGAATACCAGAGTCTTGGGATTTCTGCGTCGGATGCTGTCACCTCTTCCATGACGTCAGGTCATCAGGGGTATAAAACATGCAGCCAATGCCATTACATCAGCTTTTCTTGCCTCAGGTGTCAGGAGCCCCCAAAATAGGAAGCAATTACATGGTGTGGAACACCTCCAGTAAAAAGTAAATACCATTGCCATAAGATATGGCCAAAAAAGAGGATAGGTATAAAGTATAGAAGGCTGGAGGGAGGGTAACCAGGACTGCAACAGTGAATACACTCGAACATCTACATTTATGGTAAGTGTACACAACTGTACTATGTTCTTCGTGTTTCACTGTTGCAGTCATCACACTTGGGTTGATTCCCAAAGCTGAGGAAGGGTGAAGGCAGTCAAGAAGTATTAGGGTTGGCTAGCAGGCCTTGTAAGACTGCTGTAGCAAATCCAGCTCTGCGTTTAGGAAAGATAGGTTAGTGGTAATGCTTGGTGAAAGTGTGTACTGAACTCCAGGTTGCAGCTTCTGGATGTCCCTGGTAGGGACTCCCCTGAGAAATGCTGTAGAGGTTGAGGTAGCCCTTGCGGAATGGGTTCTGATCCCCTGTGTGGTAGGTTTTCCATGGTGATTGTAGCAGAAATGGATGCAGTGTGCTATCCATTTGGAGATGGCTTGCTTTCAAATAGCCTTGCCCTCTGCCCCTGTAGCAAAGCTGACTAGCAGCTGGTCAGATTTTCTGAACAGTTTAGTCCTATCAAGGTAGAACCTAAGCTGTCTGTGTACGTCCAAGGAGTGCAGGAACCTTTCCCCTTTATTCTGAGGATTAGGAAAAAAGGTTGGTAAATGGATAGATTGGTTTAAAGGCACACTGGATACCACCTTGGGCATAAATGATGGGTTAGTCCTGAGAGAAACCCTGTCCGCATGGAAGATAATGAAGGGTTCCACAGCCATAAGGGCCTGAACTCAGATACTCTTCTGAAGTGATGAGTAGAAGTAAGGCTGTTTTCCAAGAGAGGAATTTTAACTCTGCTGCAGCAGCAGGCTCAAAAGGGAGAAGCGTGAGCTTCTCTAGTACAACGTTAAGGTCCCAGGCAGGAGTGAGAGCTCTCCTCGGGGGTCTTAAATTGTTATCTCCTCTCAGGAACTGTTTGACCAGAGGGTGAGAGAAGAGGAGTGGCTCAGTATTGTAATGAGCTGAGATGGCAGCGGCATGAATCTTAATGGACGAGAAGGATAGGCCTTTGTGGAGCAGCTCTGCTAGATAATCTTGGATTTGAGGTAAGATGGGCACAGCTGTGTCCTTTCCCTGAGAATGGCTCCAAGAACAGTATCTTTTCCACTTTTCTGAACAGGATTTCCAAGTACTAGGCCTCCTGGCCTCAAGGATGACATCCAGCACCTGTTTGCTGAGAGTTGCTGGTGATGTATTCAGGGAATAAGCCAGGCTGCTAGGTTCAGGGTTTGCAGCTGAGGATGCAAAATCTGGCCCTCCTGCTGGGACAGCAGAGAGGGGGGTCTGATGCAGGTGCCAGGGTGGCACTTCTGTCAGACTGCGTAAAAGTGGGTACCAGTGCTGGCATGGCCAGTCTGGTGAAATAAGGATTGTCCTTGGCCTGTCCTGTTTGATCTTGAGTAGTACTTTCGAGAGGAGGGGGAAAGGCATAGATTGAGAGGTTTTCCCATGTAGAGGATAGGACATCCACTTTCCATGCTTGGCTGTGAGGAGTTCTGGTGCAAATTTTGCTCAATTTATGGTTTTTGGGGGAAGCAAACAGGTCCACCTCTGGTGTCCCCCACCTGTGGATTAGAAGCTTGAATGAATTGGGTTCCAGTTTCCACTCGTGTGGGTCCAATTCTGACAGATTTCTGCTTAAGTCGTCTGCCAGTGAATTTTGTTTGCCTGGCAGGAACTGAGCTTGCAGGTGCACTTGGTTGCTCAAGGCTGTGTTCCACAGAGCCATGGCTGACCTGCAGAGTGGGTAGGAATGAGTTCCCCCCTGCTTGTTTATATACCACATGACTGTGGTATTGTCTGTCTTTATCAAGAGTTGTCCTGGAAGTATAAGGTATTTGAAGGCTGTCAGTGCATTCTGTACAGCTAACATTTCTTTTTGATTGATATGCAGGTGTATTTGTCCTGGGCTGCATTTGCCTGCCATGAGAGCCCCCCATGCATAGTCTGATGTCAGGGTTTGGGCGGGGGGTTGAGTGAAAGGGAGTCCCTTGTTGTGGTTGCAGACCTCTGCCCACCAAAGGAACTCTGTCCTTAGATACGGGCAAGGAATGATTGGAATCACTGTTTCCAGATCCTGAGAATGTTGACACCAGAGACTTTTTAAGTACCACTGAAATTTCCTCATATGAAGTCTTGCATATGGAATTAGGAGAATGCATGAGGCCATGAACTCTAGGGCTTGCAGTATTTTTCTTGCAGATAGCTGGCCAGCAGTTTGAAGTAATTTGTCAAGTAAACTTGCTTTTCTGAAGTGAGGAATGCCATCTGGGAAGTTGTGTTCAAGCTTGCTCCCAGGAATACAATTTCTTGGCTGGGTACCACATGTGATTTATTTTCGTTGCTGGTATACCCCAGAGAAGTTAGGAGTCTCTTTACAAATGTCAGGTGCTGAAGTAGCAGTTCCTGACTGTTCGCCTGAATCAGGCAATCATCCAAGTATGGGTAAATTTGAATGCTTCTTTGCCTGCAGTATGCAATGGCTGGAGCCAGGCACTTTGTGAAGACCCTGGGAGCAGTAGATAAGTCAAAGGGAAGTGCAGAGAAGTTAAAGTTGTGTACACTTACCACAAATGTAGATGTTCGAGTCTATTCACTGTTGCAGTCATTACATTTGGGTAATCTGCTGGCAGGTTGCCCTCAGTTGGTCTGAATTCCAAAGTCTTGGGTCCTGCATCAGTTGCTGTCTCCTCTTCTATGTCGTCAGGGATATAAAACAAGCAGCCAATGCCATTTTCTTTAATTTTTCTTGCCCCAGATGTCAGGTGCCCCCAAAAAGGTAGCAAAAAAATCTATATATAAATTTTATATATATATATATATATATATATATATATATATATATATATATATATATATACACATGCAACAATACAAACTTTACCTTCATGTACAAGCAAATACACCACATAGGTTGTAGAAGATAGTGAAGGAAAGATAAACTCCAGAATGAAAGGGGGATGGCGGGTGGGTAACCTGGACTGCGACAGTGAATACACTCGAACATCTACATTTATGGTAAGTGTACACAACTGTACTATGTTCTTCGTGTTTCACTTTTGCAGTCATTACATTTGGGTAGAATCCAAAAGCTATGGCTGGGAGGCTGGAGCTAAACAGCATTAGGGGGTGGCTATAAAGCCCTGCAGAACTGCAGTGGCAAAGCCTGCCCTGGACTTAGAGTAGAGAGGCAAATGATAATGCTTTGTAAAGGCATGAACAGAACTCCAAGTAGCAGCCTCTAGAATGTCTTTGGTTGGTACTCATCTGAGAAAGGCTGAAGAAGTAGCTGCAGCTCTGGTGGAATGAGACCTAATGCCCTTGGGCACAGGTTTGCCATGGTGTAAGTAGCAGAAACAAATGCAGTGGCTTATCCACTTTGAAATAGTCTGCTTTGAAATAGCCTTTCCTTCTGATCCTGCAGCATATGTCACTAGTAATTGCTCAGTTTTTCTTAGAGCTTTAGTCCTGCTCAAGTAGAATCTTAGCTGTCTGTGTACGTCCAAAGAATGTAAGGAAATCCACAATATACACAATGATTCTCCTGTTCCACCAATAAGTACTCACGACTGCCAGAAATAATAAATCCACGATTTAATGAATTAAAAAAACACAAAATAATGAAAACGGACTGATACGACAAAACACTATAAGCATATACAAACAAACAAAGCAAACTGTTGAACTATGTTAAGCGCTTTCAACCAAATCAGCTGGTCTTCATCAGAACTAAAGTGTTTACTGGAGTATAGAAATACTGACAGGAAAAGAAGTAGTAAGATAAATAATAATAGAAGCAGAAAAATGTGGTTTTTGCAATCAATGTAGACGGACATAAGACCATTATAAGGTGTAGATATGGAAATTGTAACACTAAAATTGTAGTATAGATATAGCTACATGTGACAAATGCCCAAGCTTCTATATAGGAAGAACAGAAAGATGTCTCAAAAAACGCATTTATGACCACACATACAGCATCAAGACTAAAGACAAAACTAATGCATTATATCGACACATAGAAAGTAAAGGGGAAGAACATCAATTCAAGTTTAGCATCCTTGAAATTATAGAATTTGATCCAAGAGGTGGTGACTATAAGAGTTTATTGGCATATAAAGAGACATGGTGGCAAATATGGTTGGATGCCACCACTCCACCAGGTTTAAATGAATGTATTTCTATTAAATCATTACTATATTCATAGAAAAAGTATTTTAGTTAAGAAAGTACTAATATGTAGGAGAAAAATTTTTTTATATAAAAATTTTTAACATAAAACATGTAAGAATTTTAAAATATATATTCATATGTATGGAATTTATTGATGTTAATGGTTGTACATATAAAATTTTTTATTTGACACTACAGTAGATGAGAAGATAGGAGTATACATAGAATTATATCATTGATTAGTATTTATATACAGATTTTACACAGATTTTACGTAGTTTTTGAAAAATATCTACTAGTGACAACTTTAGTAAGTTGATTAATTTTGATATATTTATTTCATTTATCTCATACATGTATACACGTATTTCTTTACAATGTACAGTAATGATGAATTAATAAGTATCAACAAATATTAATATTTATGAATTATGTATAGCCTTATCGGGTGATCGAATAGACAGTTCGTAGTTATTGTAATAGAATATATTATTTTATATTTTTTAATTAGTATAGTTATGTATTATAGTATTTTATTATATATATTATTTGTTTATAATATGTATAAGAGAAAAAAATGTTGATTAGTGAAATTTGAAGGCATTGCAAAGGATGCTAATATTTCATGTTAACAAAGAGTGAATACAGCTTTAAGGAAAGGCAAATATGTTTTTGGCGCCACTGAAGTTATTTAAACAGCGTTATAGTTAAACGGTTTAGTTCTGATGAAGACCGGCTGATTTGGTTGAAAGCGCTTAACATAGTTCAACAGTTCGCTTTGTTTGTTTGTATATGCTTATAGTGTTTTGTCTTATCAGTCCGTTTTCATTATTTTGTGTTTTTTGAATTCATTAAATCGTGGATTTATTATTTCTGGCAGTCGTGAGCACTTATTGGTGGAACCGGAGAATCATTATGCTCAAAGAATGCAGAATTCTCTCTCCCTTGTTCTGCGGATTTGGATAAAAGGTTGGCAGATGATTAGTTTGGTTTAGAGCCACACTGGAAATCACCTTGGGCATAAATGAAGGATTGGTCCTCAGAGACACCCTGTCTGGGTAAAATATGATAAAAGGCTCCACAGCCATGAGAGCCTGTAGCTCTGAGACTCTTCTTGCTGAAGTAATTGCTAGGAGCAGAGCTGTTTTCCATGATAAGAACTTTAGATCTGCAGTAGCAGCTGTTTCAAATGGAGGCAGGGTGAGCTTTTCAAAGACATAATTGAGGTCCCATGCAGGTACTGGTGATCGTCTGGGAGGCCTTAAATTTTTGGCTCCTCTAAGATATTGCTTTAGTAACGGATGAGAAAAGATTGGTGGCTCTGTATTGTAATGAGCTGAAATGGCAGAGGCATGGATTTTTACTGATGAGAAAGATAGATCTTTGTCAAGCATATTAGTCAAGTATTGTAATATCTGAGGAATATTTGGTTTTGCTGTATCAGTTCCTTGTGCTTGATTCCAAGCACAGAATCACTTCCATTTATCAGCATAAGATTTTCTAGTAGTAGGCCTTCTGGCTTCCAAAATGACATCCATCATAGTTTTACTGAGAGGTGTTGTTTGCATAACTACATTATCAGCCATGCAGTGTTTGGAGCTGATTGAGCAGGATCTAATTGTTTTGCTGGGACAGTAATTAAAGTCTTTGATGTAAGGTCCAAGCTGGGTATTGAGACAAGTTTCTTAGGACTGGGTACCAGTATCGGCAGGGCCAGTCCGGGCCAATTAGTATCATCTTTGGTTTCTCTTGTCTGACTTTTAGTAGGACCTTGGGAAGAAGAGGCAGAGGAGGAAAGGCATAAACTGGTAGGTTTTTCCAACTGAAGGATAGGGCGTCCACTTTGCATGCCTGTCTGTGATAAGTCCTTGTGCAGAATCTTTTCAATTGATAATTTTGAGGAGAGGCAAATAGATCTATGTCTGGGCTCCCCCATTCCTTTGTTATCATGCTGAAGACTTGTGGATCTAGCTTCCACTCGTGAGGGTCCATTAGGTTTCTGCTTAAATCGTCTGCCAGAGTATTTGTTTTCCTGGCAGGAATTGAGCTTGAAGATGTACTTGGTAAGTCAAAGCTGTGTCCCACAGTGCCATGGCTATTCTGCAAAGGGGGTATGAGTGCGTGCCCCCCTGCTTGTTTATATACCACATAACCGTGGTGTTGTCTGTCTTTATCAGCAGTTGTCCTGGAAGAAGTAAGTCCTTGTAGGCTGTCAGGGCATTTTGAACAGCTAACATCTCTTTCTGATTGATATGCAGATGCATTTGTTTTGAGGTCCATATGCCCTGAATGCATCTTCCCGCCAGATGGGCACCCCATGCATAATCTGATGAGTCTGTTGTTAAGGTTTGGCTGGCAGGGGGTAGAGTGAAGGCCCATCCTATGTTTTGGTGACATGCCTTTGCCCACCATAGAAACTCCTGTTGTGGGCAGGGAATGAGAGGAATCATTGTTTCCACACCGTGACAGTGTTGACTCCATAAACTTTTTAGGTACCATTGAAGTTTCCTCATATGCAGTCTTGCATATGGAATCAGTAGGATGCCATGAACCCCAAAGCCTGCAGAATTTGTCTTGCAGATAACTGGGTTTTTGTTGCCATCAGTTTGAAGTAGTCAGGTGCCTTTGTTTGTCTGGCGTGAGGAAAGCCATCTGGGCAGTTGTATTCAAGCTTGCACCCAGGAATGTTATCTTTTGAGAGGGTACCAGTTGTGATTTCTTTTTGTTTATTGTGTACCCTAGGCATGTTAGAAACCTTTTCACAAATGCCAGGTGCTGATGAAGAATTTTCTTGCTCTCTGCTTGAATGAGACAGTCGTCCAAGTAAGGATATATCTGTATACTTCTTTGTCTGCAAAAAGCAATTACTGGTGCCAGGCACTTTGTAAAGACCCTGGGCACAGTAGATAAGCCAAAGGGCAGTGCAGAGAATTGGTAACGCATTAAGCCAGCCTTGAAACGAAGGTATCTTCTGCACAATTCCCTTATTGGGACATGCAGGTATGCCTCTTTTAGGTCTAATGTCACCAGCCATGCATTCTAGCCCAGCATGGGCAGAAGCTGCTGCAAAGTTAGCATTTTGAATTTTGGTATGTCCAGGAATGTGTTCAAAATTGATAAATCCAGTATTGGCCTCCAGTCCTTGTTCTTTCTGGGTACCAAGAACAGTCTTGAGTAAAAACCTTGTCCTTTTTCCTGTTCTGGTACTGGCTGAATAGCCCCCATATCCATGAGGGACGTAACCTGTTTCTGTGCCTCTGCCCATTGATTTTTTGGTAGATCCGGCCAACCGTTTGCCATTGGCAGAGTATGGAAATGGAATCTATATCCCTGTGATACTATGTTTAGTACCCACTTGTCCTGGGTTACTAACTGCCAGTTTTGAGAAAAAAGTGCTAATTTTCCCCCGAAGGGTGCTGCCAAAAAGTAAGTGCTTGGTGATGGCAGAGGGAAGTCATTGGGACTGTTTTCTGTAGGGTTGCACTTCATCTCCTCCAGATTTGGAGGTAGAAGCACCCCATTGCTTTGACTTGTAAGAATCTTGTGCCTGGTATCTAGAACCTTTATGGTGTCTGGATTTGCCCCTTTGAGCTCTGTCGGACACAGCAAAGGACCAATTTTTTGTAGGCCAGTGTCTACTGAATCTTCATGGCTGCACTTGTAAGAAGTCTTTTACAGTTTGCATAGACTTAGCTTCGTCTTCCATTTTCTTTAAAAACCTCTTCTGCCTTAATACCAAACAGAGTATTATGCTGTAAAGGTGCATCCAGTAATTTAGCTTTAACATGATCAGGCAAATTTTGCTCTTTTAGCCAGGCATGCCTCCTAATCACAGATCCAGTAACTGCGGCCCTGCAGGAGGCCTCTAAGGAATCAAAACCACATTGCAAAGTATGTTTTTCAACTTGTTCAGCTGCATGCACTAAGTCCTGCAATTCTTTATTTTCTGCACATTCAGAAATCAACATCATTTTCTGTTTCAGCAATCTCATAACATGTTGTTGATACTTGAGCATATGAAACTGCCAGTTTAAGGCCCTAATTGTCAAGGCTGCAGATGTATAAACTTTCTTTCCCCATCTATCCAGTGCCCTTGAATCTCTGTCAGAGGGGGTAGGATTTTTTGCTGTTGAGGCCTTACCTAACTTTGGATCCTGTGAAATAGTTTCAGGGTCAGCAGCAGGGTTTCTAAATAAATATTTGTGTGAGTCAGGGACCCTGTAATATCTGTCAGGCTTGCTGGGAGCCGGAGGTAAGGAGTCAAGCTTGACTCCGAAAACACATCGTCCACAATGTCTAAAACAGGGGGTATGGCTAAAGGCCTGTGCTGAGGGAGAAAGTACAGTTTTGTACCTACCATAAATGTAGATGTTCGAGTGCTAATACAGCTGCAGTCATAACAGAAGGGTTATCCTGCTGTCAGGCGGGTCCTCGGTCGGCCGAATTCCAACGTCTAGGTCCAGCGTCGGATGTTGTCGCTTCTTCCCTGACATCAGTGCGACAGGGGTATAAAAGAACCAGCTGATGCCATTTTCTTCAGTTTTTCTTGCCCCAGATGTCAGGTGCCCCCAGAAGGAAGGCAAAACATAAATTTATGTAAAAATGCAATGCAATATAATCAAAAAACAGTAGTTGCAAGCAAATACACCATAAAAAATACCCCAATCAGGTTGTATGAGGAGGTGTTAGCCATTAGGCCTGTCCCAAGAGGGGAAGGAGGGAGGGAAACCTGGACTGCAGCTGTATTAGCACTCGAACATCTACATTTATGGTAGGTACAAAACTGTACTATGTTCATCGTGCATACAGCTGCAGTCATAACAGACGGGTAAAATCCCAAAGCTAAAAAAGGGGTGGTAGGCACTAAGTGGAACTAGGAGGAGCAAGGATGCCCTGCAAGACTGCAGTGGCAAAGCCCGCTCTGGATTTGGAGTATAATGGTAGGGGACAGTGCTTGGAGAAAGTATGTACAGAACTCCAAGTGGCTGCTTCCAAAATATCTTTGGTAGCAACCCCCCTGAGGAAAGCTGCAGAGGTAGCTGTGGCCCTTGTGGAGTGAGATCTGATGCCTGTAGGTACAGTTTTACCATGAAAAGAATAACAAAAGCGTATGCAGTGGGCTATCCATTTTGAGATTGTCTGTTTGGAAATAGCCTTCCCTTGAGCACCTGTAGCATAGGACACAAAGAGTTGCTCTGATTTTCTGAATGGCTTTGTTCTGTCCAAATAATAATGAAGCTGTCTGTGAATGTCCAAGTAATGTAGTAGTCTCTCCCCTTTTTTTTGTGGATTAGGGTAAAAGGTAGGTAGGTAAGTGGATAGCCTGATTCAAGGCTAACCTGGATACTACCTTTGGCATAAAGGAAGGGTTGGTTCGTAAGGAAACTCTGTCCTGATGGAAAATGAGGAAAGGCTGCACAGCCATGAGGGCTTGTAGTTCCGAAACCCTGTGTGCTGAGGTGATAGCCAGAAGGAAGGCTGTTTTCCATGACAAATATTGCAGTTCTGTTGAAGCAGCTGGCTCAAATGGAGGCAGGGTCAGTTTTTCTAGAATGAAATTGAGGTCCCAAGCAGGTACTGGTTGCTTCCTTGGGGGTTTTATATTCTTAGCCCCTCTGAGGAACTGTCTTAAGAGAGGGTGAGAGAATAAAGGAGGATCAGTGTTCCTCAAGGTATGCAAAGTTTCCCCAAAAGAATAGTCCTCAGGGGGGGAGACAGAGGGAATGGATTCCTCTGCATCAGAATCTTCAAAAGGGGAGTATGAATGTTCCTGGTCTTCAGAATGTTCTGAAGTAATGGAGGCCTGGTCCGAGGAAGGGTATTCTTCCTCTAGTCTGGGCCTTTTGTCCGAGGGGGGTTGAGAACCCCTGATAAGATTAATCAAATCCTCAGCCATTTAGAGCATCTGTTTTTTAGGCATGGGGCCTTGAGAGGGGCCCTGCGGAGCTTGTCTTTTAGTATGCATGGCTGCTTTAGATTTAGTGAAAGCCTTAATGGAAAAAAGAAGAAGAAGGCCTGAAGACACCTTGAGAGGTGGCAGGCCTGTCTAAACTCTGAGTTTCCCCGCCAAGAGTGGCGTCGGTATCTGCAATCGGGGTGTGGGCCGAGGAGCCTGCGACCTCGGGCACAGAAGACACCGCTAAGGAAGTGTCATCGGTAGTCAGGGGCTGCGTGGACGCCTCGCTGAGAACTGGAGCACCTGTAGTCGGCTTTAGCGTGGTGTCGGTAGAAGTCGTGGACCTCGTATGTCGGTCCTTATCTTTGCGTCTTTTACTCAAAACTGGAGTCGGAGTATCCGACGACATAATGTAATTAAACTTTTTGCCAAAATAGTGTTGGTCGAACTCCGCCCGACGCTTAATAGTGCATTTGTTGAATGTAGCACAAAAACGACAGGCCGAGACGTCGTGGTCTGGGCCTAAGCAAGGAATGCAGAGGGAATGGAAATCCTTATGCGGTATTTGCTTTCCACATGAAATGCAATTATTAACTTTGTCTGACATCGGTCTGAGGCAAGAAAAGTTTCCTCAACAGGGTACTTAGCTTTCAAGAAGACTTCGGTTGAAAAATATTTGTAATCTCAGGAGCTGACCGACCGGCACTTGCGAACTGCTTCTGCTTCGGGCACCGCACGGCAAGAAAGACTGAAGAAAATGGCGTTGGCTGGTTCTTTTATACCCCTGTCGCACTGACGTCAGGGAAGAAGCGACGACATAAGACGCTGGACCTAGACTTTGGAATTCGGCCGACCGAGGACCCGCCTGACGGCAGGATAACCCTTCTGTTATGACTGCAGCTGTATGCACGATGAACATGGAGGAAATCCCTGAGCCTCTTTTTTGATTCTGAGAAATCTTGACTCTCCCAGTGAAAATGCTCCCTCAAAGTATGCAAGGTTTCTCCAAAAGAATAATCCTCAGGAGGTGATGCAGATGGGATAGATTCCTCTGCATCAGAATCCTCATAGGGAGGAATAGATAATTCCTGATCTGAAGAGGAATCAGAAGAAATAGAAACCTGATCTAAAGATTCATAATCAGTGTCTTGCCTAGGCCTCTTTTCAGGAGGGGGTTGGGAACCCCTGATCAAGGTAATTAGGTCTTCAGCCATTTTGATCATCTGTTTTGTAGGCATAGCAGCCTGTGCACGTGGCTCATGCGTCAGTTTTTTAGCTTTAGAAGTTGCTTTTGTCTTTGGTTTTGCAGTTGTCGTCAGTTTTATATAAAAATGTTGAGGCCTGAATACACCCTCAGAAGCCGGTGCCTGCTCAGCGGCTCCAGACCCATCCAAGGGAGAGACATCTGTGGGTACAATACTTTGAGAATCTTGAGGCGTGCCGGACTCCACAAGGGTCTCGGTAGGGGCCTGCGACTCGAAAGTAGTGAGTATTATGGGCTGCGAAAGCACCTCACTGAGTACCGGCGAACCGGCGACTGGCTTAGGAGAAGCTTCGTCATTGGTTTTGAACCTCGACGGTCTGTCTCTGTCCTTTTCTTTGCGTTTTTTGTATACTCTGGTAGTCGGATTGCTATCCGATGACATTTCAAGGTAGTTAAATCTGTTTCCAAAATATTTTGAGGCAAAAATATACAGACGCTTAATAGTGCATTGGTTAAATCTAGCACAAAACAGACAGCCAGGCACGTTGTGATAAGGGCCTAGGCAAGGAATACAGTATAAATGGAAATCCTTATGAGGTATTTGCTTCCCACAAGTAATACAATTAACAACTTTTTCTGACATCGGAATGGAGCAAGAAAAAAGTTTCCCCAACGGGGTACTTAGCTTTAGTGAATTCTTCGGTTCTGAAACTCGAACTCGAAAACTTCAGGAGTCGGCCGACTGGCACTTGCAAACTGCTTCTGCTTCGGGCATCACGCGGCAAGAAAGACTAAAGAAAATGGCATCGGCTGCTTGTTTTAAACCCCTGACGACCTGACGTCATGGAAGAGGAGACAGCAAACGATGCAGGACCCAAGACTTTGGAATTCAGGCCGACTGAGGGCAACCTGCCAGCAGATTACCCAAATGTAATGACTGCAACAGTGAACACGAAGAACATAGACCCTGCCCTGAAATGTAGATATTTCCTGCAGGATTCCATTACGGGGACATGCAGATAAGCTTCTTTTAAGTCTAGGGTGACCAGCCAGGAGTCCTTGGCCTGCATAGGTAGCAGCTGTTGGAGTGTAAGCATTTTGAAATTTGGTACCACCAGGAAGGTGTTGAGAGCGGACAGATCCAGGATAGGATGCCAAGAGTTTTCTTTTCTGGGCCCCATAAACAGTCTGGAGTAGAAACCCTGTCTCCTTTGCTCTGTTGGAACAGGTAGAATAGCTCTGATACTGAGAAAAAAAGTACTTGCTTTTGGGCCTCTGCCCACTGGTTTGGGAGAAGGTCTGGCAATCTGCTTGGGGCTGGCAGTGAACGGAAGTAGAATCTGCATCCCTGGGACACAATATTTAAGACACACCGGTCCTGGGTAATGTATTCCCAGTTTTTTTGCATGCAGGGCGAGTCTTCCTCCTAGGGATGCAAGTACTTGGATATGGCTGGGAAGGATGCAGGAGAAGTCATTGTGAACTTTTTTCCATAAGAGGGTGGCTTACCACTCCCTGTTTTTAAGGTGGGAGCACTCCACTGTTTAGATCTGTGCATACCCTGAGACTGTAGTCTTTGTGGTCTGTTGAGGGTTTGGGCTGAGAAGGCCTGGGAGGGACTGCAAAGGACCAGTTTTTTGAAGGCCAATGCCTACTGAATCTAGGTGGCTATACCTGTAAGAAATCTTTAACAGTTTGCATAGATTTAGCTTTTTCCTCCATCTTTTTAAGAACAACTTCTGCTTTTGTGCCAAACAAACATTCTTGATTTAATGGAGCATCTAGTAATTTTGCTTTGACATATTCTGGCAAGATTTGTTCCTTCAGCCAAGCATGCCTTCTCAGAACAAACCCATTGACAGCAGCCCTGCAAGATGCTTCTAAGGCATCAAAACCACACTGCAAAATATGTTTACCAACCTGGTTTGCAGAATGCATTAACTCTTGTAAATCTTTATTTTCTGCACAATCAGGAATCAACAACATTTTTTGTTTAATTAGTTCCACAATATGCTGCTGACACTTCAACATGTGAAACTGGCAATTTAAAGCCCTAATGGCAAGAGTTGCAGAGGTATATACCTTCTTACCCCATCTGTCTAAAGCCCTAAAATCCCTGTCCAAAGGGGTAGGGTTTTTGGCTGTAGTAGCCTTAATACCTTTAGGTCCCTGGGAAATGGTCTCTGGATCCGCAGCAGGATCTTTAAAGAGAAATTTGTGAGAGTCAGGTACTCTGTAGTACCTGTCAGGCTTTCTAGGAGCTGGAGGTAAAGTATCAGGGGTAAGACTTGATTCCATGAAGATATCATCTACAATATCCAGGACAGGGGGTATAGCTAGAGGCCTGTGCTGAGGCAAATCTAAAAATTCCCTGAGTTTCTTTTTTGACTGAGGGTAGTCCTGGCATTTCCAGCAGAAATGCTCTCTTAGGGTATGCAAGGTTTCACCAAAAGAAAAGTCCTCTGGAGGAGAGGCAGCGGGAATGGAATCCTCTGCATCTGAATCCTCATAGGTGGATAAGGTAATCCAGGCAATCAGTGGGATCAGAATCATTGGAGTCATGGTCTGTAGAATCAGAAGGAAAATCAATTCTTTGTTTTTTAGAAGGGGAAGGCTGGCGTCCCCTAATTAAAGTAATAAGGTCTTCAGCCATTCTAAGCATTTGTTTCTGAGGCATGGGAGCTTGAGAATGCGCTTTGGTCGTCGGTTTTCTAGGCATAGTGCGAACTCTGGGCCTGAGAAATTCTATAGTTTTAGTAAAAAAATGAAGCAGTCGGTTTAATACGAACATCGGAAGGCCTGAATACACCCTCAGAAGCCGGTGCCTGCAAAGCGGCTCCGGACCCATCCAAGGTAGAGACATCCACAGGTTCCACAGTCGAAGAAGCTTCTCACAGCATACTGGACTCTGAATGGGTCTCAGGAGAGGTCTGCGAATCTACAGAAGCAGGCATCAGGGGCTGCGAAAGCACCTGAGTACTGGCAGACTGGCGATTAGCTTAACTGACGTGTTGTCGGCAGTTTTGGACCTATGCGGTCTGTCTCTGTCTTTATCCTTACGTTTTTTCAGAAGATCGGTAGTCGGATGGCTTAATGAAGCTTAATGAGCACGAAAGAATTTAGCGACAAATATAGCCTGACGATGAATAGTTGGGGCGCTGAACAAGGCACAAAACCGACAGCGAGAACATCGTATTCTGGGCCTAAACAGTTGACGCAGTAAGAATGAAAATCTCTGTGAGGTATTTGCTTTCCACAGGCAAGACAATTATTAACTTTTTCTGACATCGGTTAGAGCAAGAAAAAAGAATCCCCCACGGGGTACTTAGCTTTAGAAGACTTCAGGTTTGAAACTCGAAAAACGAAAATTTCAGGTAGCGGCCGACTGGCACGTGCGAATTGCTTCTGCTTCGGGGCTCCCGCATGGCAAGAAAAGCTGATGTAATGGCGTCGGCTGCATGTTTTATACCCCTGACAACCTGACATCATGGAAGAGGCGACAGCATCAGAAATCCCAAGACTCTGGTATTCAGGCCGACTGAGGGCTACCTGCAGGCAGATAACCCAAGTGTGAGGACTGCAACAGTAAAACACGAACATCATCTACATTAACTATACATGGTAAAAAGTTAATTTGGACTAATCAGACATAACTATTTATCCATATATGTAGGACATGTGAGCTATGTATGTCTCCTTTTCTGTTATATTTTTTTTAGCTGCTGGTAAAACTGAGGACAAGACGACTATATACCAGAGGCGTATAGGTTTCTCCACGTACAGGGGTATGCATATACCACTGATATTATAGCTGCACATATTTTACTGCAAGTATTTGTAGTACTGCCTATTTCTGCATTGCTGACATTTACTTTAAACACTACACAATATTCTTTGAGTACTGATGCATATTCCACTGTTATTCAGACTGACGTATTCTTCCACCCTTCCTTACTTCTGAAGTGCCACCGGTGGCAGGGTGATGAAGACTGACCTGATGGTGGGTGTTCCACACTCATGCATGGAATCAGTCCCTCCATCAGACCTGAGTATTTGGCTCCCTTCAATGACATTACCACAGGCATCTCTCTGCCATTCTTGCATGGCACACTGGTCTGCCTGCCCAGCATCATTCTTCCACTCTTCATTCAAAGCCCCCTGCCAGTGCCGGTTATACTAAGCATACCATTGGCATACATCTGGCAAGCTGCTGACTGTGGTGTACTTTCAGCTGTCCTATGTCAAGCTGCAGTACAACCATACAGTGACTGAGGCTCATGTTTATGACAGGTTATCTTCTGTGGCTATGTCACCAAGGCATGGTTATCACTGTATCAGGAAGAGTCCTGACCGGCAGGTGAAGTATGCCACCTGACTGTAGCTCCCTTGTGGTATCAAGGATTTCTTCAGTTTGTGAACCCCACTACCACTGTTTGCAGTGCATGCACTGTTCGTATAAGATACACAAACAGGTCAGGTTAGGCATCCTGTAATCTAGTCCCTTGCAGCACTGTCTGCTGTAGTACCATGTGATCTGATGGATGTATTTTATTATTTGCCACTGCATACACAACAATATTTTACTTCTCCAGGAACTGCTACGCCCCAGTTTGGCACACAGTGATAATTGTTTATTTATTTATTTTTTTTTATGTTTCCTTCTTTATCCCAGTCATTTTTACATTTTGTTTCTTTCCATTTATGCCCATATTCTATGCACTGTCTACCACAGTTGTAGATGTAATGCAACATCATCTACCAGGTCTCTAGCAGTCTCCAGGTGAGCTTCACTGCTGGGTCACATAGGTCATTCAGTGGGGAGGTGACCTGAAGGATTCCCTGATGGCCTCCAGTGATCTGTCCTCACTGGAGGGATGATGGGTGGTAGGCTTCCCATCAAAGGTCTCACACACAGGTTACAGTTTTTCACCTTGCAGGAGATGGAAGGCCTGGTAATAACACTGGTAGACTTAGAGCTGATGGAGTATGTCCTCTTGCAAATGGCAGAGATGCACTCCTTCCTGGAACTGAACAGCAAGCCACTGGTGGCTGGGCCCAGCCAAGAGGACAATCACGGGAATGACTGACCTCTGGCTGGGTGTTGCAATGGGCAGCACTGTAATCAACCCTACCTTATCCTCCACCATGCTGTTCTCCATTGTGCTTCCCTTTCCTTATGGTACAATTCTCCCCATTCACCAACTGTCCATCCTCGGACTCTCTGTCTCTCTCTCTCTCCTACGTACTCCTCTCCACTGTGTCAACACCTCCACTGTTGGTTTTAGTCAGTCTTATGTATTTGTCTGCCCTTGCACCAACTCTATACCTTTTTTCCTCTCCATTCCTTCCCTGTTCCCTTCTTAGTAAAAAAGAAAGATGGACATCAGTCTCAAAAAAAAAAAAAAAAAAAAAAAAAAACTTTCTTGCCCACCCCATACTATTCTTTCCTTCCACTTGTCCTCCTGTGTTCTTCTGCTTGTTCCTTCCCATTCTGACGGTCTTATACACCCATTTCCTCCACATTTAAAGCTGACACCGGTGAGTGATGGTCAGTAGACTGGGAGGCGTCCTTGCAGTTGAACAATTAATATATTATTCTTATTATTTGTAAACTTCAAACTATATTAAACATTTAATAGGTAGCTAGTCAGCAATGGCAACTACTTACTTTAGAAGCTGCGCATTTTAATCTGAAAAAAAAAATTAATAAAGAACTGTTCAATAACACAAGTAATATCTCTGGAGTCAAAGTAACCAATTGTTACCCTTTTCAAAAGCAATATAGTTTAAATACTTTTAGTTGAAAAAGAAGGGGCTTGTTACTGTATAACTAAAAGATGCCAAACAACAAACTGCAGAGTCAATAGAACAAGACAGTGCATTCAAAGTTATGAAAGTCAACACATAACCTAGAATCATTAGAGAATGTTAATCTGGAGATTACGAAAGTAAGCAGTAATTCAGAGTACAACTTTTCTAGTAAATAAACATAGAAATCTAATGGAGAGAGGTGGCTTAAAATGCCATTTTCTAGAGAAACAACATTGTGGAAGGAAAAAGCTTTAGCTAAAATGCACAACTGTCAGTATAGTCCCTCATCAGTTAATTTGAAAGTCTAACAACCTAAACATACAGCTTCATGTATACTGCTATTGTGTAAAACATTGATATAAAATAAAATTGTTTGCACATAGTGATACTCAAATCTCAACATTTTTTTTTGCCAAATGACATTTACTTTTGAGTTTATTGTATTACCTGCGTGTGAGATAGGGGCATAGCCTCCACAGCACTAGCAGAAAACTTTGGGGGGCAAGAAATGTATCTGAATTTTGATTAATTAAATTTCTTGTCACACATTTTTATTGAGTTAAAGGCATTAACAGCCAGAGAGAATACATGAACAGAGGTTCACGAGTTAGTACTAGACTAACTACCCATGTGCCATTTTAAGCCTAGCTGATTATCTCATGTGAGAATCAAACCTAGTATTTTGTGTTTATAAGTTTAAGATCTTAACCATTATGTCAACCCTCAACCCCAATAGATGTGAGAGTAGATGCACTAGTTTGGCTTAAATCAAGCATTGTGTTGATACTGTACTGATATGCAATCACTGAATACAGAAAATATCTAAGCAATAAAGTTCATCAGATACTTAATAAGCCTAGGATCTAACCCGAGTCCATAGTCATAAGTGGTATGTATGTACTTTCTGTCTGGTTTGTTACCTCTTGGATACTGATAAATATAACTTTTTTTTTTTTTTTTTTTTGGTTGGGGCACTGCTGCAGCTAAAGACAGGTTATACAATAAATTGGATGCATTTTTATTAAGCAAAAGGGAGACCATAATATGGTTGCCTGCATATCTGTGTCTTAGTAAAGGCTAACAAAGTGATAGATTTCAGACAGGATTTTATTTATTGAAGCTTTCTGTTTTAGGCTGTGTTATGGAACAGATGTTTTTTTTGATGAACTGACTTGTTGATTTGAAGACATTTGCTTATGATATGTACAGTACTGCAGTAATTCTGAGGTGAATAATATAACAATCAACCAATGAGTCATATGTGGAACAGAGTAAGTAAAATCTGCAATAAAGCAGCTGAGAAATATTGGCCCATTTCTGATTTAATTGCAAAGCAAAATGGGGTGGCCCAACAGGAGGAAAATTAATATTCTGTAATTTATGATGAATATCTAATGTGAAAATAGAGATGTATCTAAATGAAAGTGCAGAAGAGTGGCCATTGGTTAATGCTGCTGACCCACATTGCTTAGTTCTCCATTTTTCTTCTTGGTTGCTGACTGATTCATTCCACTTGCTGAGGGGTAGGAACATAGCCACTAAGGGACTTACCAGCTCCCTACCCTGGTGAAATGCACTGGTCTCATTACAAGGCAGGCCAAAAGTCATATGACCCATTCCATTCATGCCTTAGGATGGTTTCACCCTCATCAGGATGAAACACAAGCCTGTCCCATTTTAGGGTGAGAGCCCTAACACCCATTAACTCTCTGAGGACTTTGCAGCCTCCGACCTTCCACTAGAGTCAAGAGTTTGCTTGTAAGGAGTAGGCCAGTCTGTCCATCAGATGGTTTAGCTCTCCTAAATCCCACATATCAGCTTTGCATGCTTCACAGTTGCTGCTTCAGTAGGAGCATTTGTGCATCTGCATATGAATCGTGTGACCTGTCTGGGGAATCGCACAACAGTGCAGGCTTACTTGACTAATTCTGGAGGTAACAGGCACTTCTGTCCTGCAGGTGTCACCGGTGAAGCAAGCCTGAATCACCTCCCTACCCCTCAGGATGACTGAGCCAGCTATGACTGCTCACTCTCATCCACGTACTCAATTCTTCCAACATCTATGCTATCACTTGAGCAACAAGATATCTAGATCACAGTCAGGGCTTTATCCGTCTGTGTCACGGGGTTGGGTGAGTGTTTCATTTCTCAGGGCATGTACATCATTTCCCTACAGGAATGATGTCTGTGCACCTTGGTGATGAAACGGAGGACATTTGTCTCCAGCAAAGAACTTTATCGACAGATTAATTTCTAGGTGACTTGAAGTGAAGTTTTCTAAACATGACCTCTAAAGGTGATGCAACAGTGCAAGGTAGCCACCAGTGAACCGAAATCCATAGAATATTTTAGTCTTTCACTGCAGTTTTTCAAAAGCACTGTGCTTTCCATGAACTGGGTGTGATAATGTGATATGCAAAAATACCATGGGCTTTCCTCATGTTTTAATGGAGTTTTAGAAAACAATACATGGCTGAAATCAAATCATATCTGTCATCACATTCAGTTTATAGGTCATGTAGTAGTGATTCTAAAATGTATTGCCTTGGTAAAGAAGCAGGAAATTGCATTTATAAAATATGTTAAAGTATAACCCATGCAAGTTTTTGTGGCGCATTAATGCTGTGACTTTGCTCTGCACAGTCACCTTCTCCAACTCTAGGTAACTGTTTCAGTGTAGAATGTCTTATTAAGTCTGCTTATTTCTGATCTGAAGCATAGCCCTTGGTTGATATACTAAGAAAGTGGACAAAACAAAAGTCAAGTCCTTTTAAATTCATTTCAAAGGTTTAGCAAGTTTTCATAGGCCATGCTATATGTTTGCACTGGTTTTCATTTATTTCTGTTACTGATCTGGGGTCTTGGATACATCACGACTGTAGGATCCCACTACTACCCCATGCTTGCAGCCTCATTCTTCAAGTCTCCACTAGCAATATAGACAAAGGAAGACCGAGGTATCATTTTAAACAAAGGGTTGGAACGGCACAGACCTGTGTTGTGGTATATATGTATACATAGAGACAGATGTACATGTATATACACTGTTATTAAATAGACTGCATTGTAAATTTTCTAAGTGTATGGATCTGTTTAGAAATATGAACAATTTAAGAGAAGGGGTATTTGCACTTTGTTTAGTTTACTCATAGTCCCCCCAATCTTACTATACAATGTTGTGATATTTGATAACTTTCTCTAATCATGAAAGTTCAGTCTGTTGAAATGCCTCATTTTTCTGTTCACTGATTTCTGTGCTACTGTTGAACAGTCCTCTTCCATTGTCAGAGTATAGTCAATGGTTGTCGTCTGCCATTCCTAGCTTTGTATCACAGCAGTTTACTTTGACTGTAGCTTTTTGTACATTTGATTCTCATGGCTTTGGGAGCCTCGTTGTTCCATTTCTGAGTTACGTATCTTATGGAAGGGCATATATTTTTTCTCTTTTTGCAGGGAAAGTGTAAATACTGCTGGCAAAGTCAAAACTTTGTATTATTTTATTTATCTTTTACTGGGCAGGGACAATTTTGTAGTGGACCTTAAAAGGAATTTTGCTAGCATTGTACAGGATTGCATATAATATAAAAATTATATAAACTATTCATAATTGCAACAATGTAAAATATAACCAGCATTTTGTTACCGGGAAATTCCGACTGGACGCAGGTCCTTTTTCAGCGGAGGCCCGAAGAAAAGCTCCACAGATTGGAAAAATGAGAAATAATAATGACATTCAGTAACAAAATTCATGACATACATTAGAGAGACCTTTGGTACAGATTATAGTCATGAGAAATAAAAATATAAACAAAATTTGAACAATAACACAGACATATAGTTTAAACAATATAAACAGCTTAATGTACATAGTGGTATATAGTAGCAATAGATTGTTGAGTACACTAAGTAAGCAAACTACTATGTTGTTGTGTCTTTCGGCTTTTCTGGTTAGGGGTCGCCACAGCGGAACTCCGGTCCGCTAATGATTGGCAGTAGATTTTTACGTGCCGAGTTGCCAGCCCTGACGCACAACCTTCAACGAAGGTACGGCCATTCACGCATGTCTCCACACAGAAGACACTCTAGCTGAGAATCGAACAGGACGTCTTACTGTGAGGCGACAATGCTACCGCAGCACCACCACTGCAGATAACTAGTATATATTCATTAAATTACCTTCATGGTAACCGAAGATTAATTCAGCCAGTGTGGGGGATGAGAGCAGAAGGGGGTGGGGTTATTCAGTCGGGGTTTGGGCAAGGACAGAGCCAGTGTGATTTTAGGTGCAATTCACGTGCAGTCTTTAAATGACTAGAGGAAGTTAGGGTGGTAATGGTGGGGGGAGCTTATTCCAAAGCTTGGATATGGCACAGGAAAATAGAGATTCTCCTGCAGTGATTTTGGCTTTGGTTATCTGGTGGAGATTTTTGTTGCTGGAGCGTAAGTGGTAGGGTTGGAGAAATGATTGAAGTGATTTGATTTTGAGAGGGTGGTTTACAAGTTTTTGGGCAAAGGAGAGTTGATTCTGTGAAGGAGGTGTGGGAGCTGGAGCCAGTCTAATTCTCTATGGGGAGACAGTAGTGGCTGCAGTAGGGAGCACCAGTGACGAATTTAGCAGTTTTGTTGTAGCATGTCTCTAGCTTAAATCTGACTGTCTAAGATTAGTAAGTATGGGAAATGCCTAGAGTAAGGTGGAGATTAGTTGGGAGTTTGCAATAGAGATTCTAGCAGCCTTGGTAAGGTATTGGTTGTTTCCATATAAGACACCAAGTTTTTTTTTTTAACTTTTTTTTATAGTAAGGGATATGTGGGTGTCGAATTTGAGATTATCGTCAATCTCCACTCCGAGTAGTTTGGTGTGAACTGATGGAGAGATGGAGGTATTGTCTTTGGCAAATATATTGAAGGGAGGGGAGTTTGGGGTAGATTTAGATGATTGAAAGATGAGGAGTTTGGTCTTATTGGGGTTAAGTAGGAGCTGGGAGTTCGATAGTCAGCCTTCTATGGATGAGAAAGATTCTTGTGTGATCTGTTGGAGTTCAGCTAATGTGGGGGCACAGCAAATGAGGGTGGAATCATCAGCGTATTGTATGAGAGAGGCTTGTTTGGAGGTAGTGTAGAGGTTGTTGGTGAAAAGGGAGAATAGTAGGGGGCCAAGGATGGAACCTTGGGAGACACCAAAGGTAACTAGAAGACGAAGGGAGAGAGTGTTTTCCAAAACAACTGATTGCTGGTGGCCATGGAGGTAGCTGTGGAACCAGTTTATGGCTGGTTTGGAGAAAGAGGTTGGAAAGAGTAGAAGTTCATGTGATACAATGTCAAAGGCCTTAGATCGAGAAATACGGCAGAGCAGAAGAGGCCATTGTTTTTGTGCTGAAGGATAGTGTTAGTGAAGGAGAGCAGAGCAGTGGTCGTGATGTGGTTTGAAACCATGTTGGGTATTAAAGAAGAGATCACTGGTTAGGAGGTGGTTAGAGACTTGAGAAATGATACATTTTTCTAGTATCTTCGAGAGAGGAGAGAGGATGGGGAGATAATTGGAGAGATCGGTAGAGGGGCCACCTTTATGAAGGGGTATGATGTAGGATATTTTCCATAGTGATGGTACCTTGGATTCCAATATGGAGTGGTTGATTAATATGGAAATAAGAATATGCTAGGACTTCAGCAGCTATTTTTAGATATTTGGCAGGGAGGTTGTCAGCAGCAAGTTTGGTGGGTTTGAGTTTTGTTAGAAGTTCTTTTTATGTAGGAGGTGGGAACTGTTGAAAAAGAGAAAGCAGGGCAGGATGGACTGGTGTTTGGTAAGGGGGGAACTGACGTGAAAGTGTTGTTTGATGAGAGATAGTATGGTTTCTGTGAAATGTTTGTTGAAGGACTCAGCTATACTGCTGGAGTTCGGAGGGACAGATGGTGGGGGGGGGGGGGTTACTTTGCCTGGGATGAAGACAGAGTTAACTGTAGACCATAACAGCTTTGGGTTGTGACTGGAAGAGTTTAGTGAAGTTTGATAGTAGTGTGCCTTGTCTATTTTTATTTATGTTTTGACCTTATTACGTAGTTCAAGGAAAGATAGTCTATCTGAGGGTTTTTTTTGTTAGGTGTCAGTGTTGCCAAGCTTTATCACTGGTCTTCATTAGGTCCCTGGTGGTTTTCTGTAGCCAGGGGGAGCTTTTTGTTCTAACTCTGGAATATCTTATACACATACACACATACATATAATAGACTGACAGGCAAAACTGAGCTTCAAAATTGCTATAGTAAGTGAAACCATTTGAATGTCCCTGCAGCTGAATGTTCTTAATACATCTGCTATAATCATTCCAAAATCACTTTCATGCAGTGAGGATCTTAATTTGACCCCTACCAAGATGTCTTCTACCTGTGAGTAACTCCTCTAGTCTGCGACTTAAGACTTGTTACAAAGTAAATAACATGCAGTCCTCGGCGCACCTTTCCCACTTGTTTAAATTAGCTATTATCTTATCCACTCCTTTAGTAGTGTCATTTCTCTCGCACTTCATGGTCTTAGATAAACACACTCACATTGTTCTCTAAACTTTCTAGTACACTGAAGATAATATTGTTAAAATTAGGACTCCGTCGTAATATCTGTGGCATTCTTCTTATCATATCCAGTCAAATTTTACCATGATGTCTAGGTCCTTCCACTTTACTTCCTTACGTGATATTGATTTTTTTATTTATTGCTATACTGGTTAGCACTACTGACTGTCAGAAGGAATGAAGTGGAATTTAATTCCAATACTTTGTTTTTTACAGCAGGAACAGTGTTTTTGTACTTCTTTCAGTTGATACTTGAAAATTAATATTAAGAAAGAAAAGAGGAACAGTTTATGAAGCTGCAAATCTCTCATCACAAAATGTTACTTGTATTTGTGATGAATTCTTTTAAATAGTTTAGTATTTCTGAGAAATGTGTCTGTCATGGGTATTCAGAAGCCATGTAGCTGAAACACTGGTATGTCCTTAAAAGGTTATTTGCATATACATTTCATTGGCTTCTACTACAGGAGGATTAGGGTTTTACACAATGAAGACTCTAGCTTGGATGGGTCTTTTATTACAGTTTTTTTACTGAATGGCTTTGTCTGTGTGTCCTTTTTACCTTTTAGTTTGGATTTACTAATTCTTCAAGTCTGGGTGTTTCAGTACACATTTTTCATATTTGCTCATGTCAGAGTTCCTGCACATCTTGGCTACCATTTGCAACAAACATTATCTAAAATGTCTAATAGTTTTTGGATGGCATGGATCAGATATTCTGGTGAAATGAAAGTAAACCACAGTTGTGACTGCATCTGCCTATGCGAGATTGGTTTTACTGCTGAAAATGTCAAGAATGTACACTGTACAAATTCTTTTATGTCCTAGACTTCAGATGGCTACTACTGCATAATTTACCTCTCAACTTTTATCTCCAGAGTTACAAAGAAAAAAAATTAATGGGGAAGTGGACACTTTTTAAAAGATGGTACTAACAACTTAGAACTTCTCAAAACAGTGTCTAATTGTATAAGGCCTAGAACAAAAGTTTGATAAATTAGGGGCATCTTTCCAAAATTATTAGTCATGTACTTACCAGAACTTGGCATTTGTGTTGTCCTCTTCTCATTCTGCTTCATGTATGGGTCTCAAATCCTACTTGGCCACCTCCCACAGACTTGAACTTCCAGGCCCAAACTCCTACCCTATCCATAATCCTCTTCACCCAACCTTCTCAGATAGAGTTTGCTGCCCCCAAAGCCAAGGAAGAAAAACATAGAAAACCAGGAGCTCAACCTGGAACCAGTGTTCCCGCTAAGGCTATCTAGGCCCTCTAGAAATATATCCAGAAGGAGGGGGATGGTTGGGTGGTAAGGTGAAGCAGAATGTGAACAGGACAATACAGATATCAAGTTATGGTGAGTACATAACTAATAAATCTGATGTCCTTCTCATTCTGCTTCACGTATGGGTCAGAGTCCCCAGCTACATAATTTCTTGGATGGCCTCAAGGAATGATATGCAGGAGCACTGAAGAACCAAAGAACATCCTACTCCTGGACACAAGATCCAATTTATAATGTGACCTAAAGGTGTGAGAGTTAGACCAAGTGGCTGCAGCACAAATGTCATCAATGGGAATCCTAGAAGAAAAGGTAACAGATGCAGCAATAGATCTTCGGAAGGAACTGGCAACTGCCAACCATTCTTGACATAAATGAAGGCTATATAGTTAGTAATCCACTTTGCAACTGCCACTTTAGACACAGCTTGACCCCTACGATTAGGTGGGGAAAAAGAAACAAATGACTGCTCCAAGTTTCTGAACTGCTTAGGCCTATGGCGGCAGAACCTAAGCTGCCTGTGAACATCCAAGGAATGCAGAAGGTATTCTCCTTTATTAAAATAATTCAGAAATAACACCGATAATTGAAGAGAGAGAATAGTTGTGTAAGAACTTACCATAACCATAGATGTCCTTCTCTTCCATGTTGCAGTATTCTTCACTTTTGGGAGTTGCTGCCTGCAGCATACAAAAATCTTGAAAGCAGGGGTACGTGCAAAATCAGAAGTGGCTGCTGCATAAAGAGAGCCCCCCAAAATAGTAGAAGGTAGTATAAACCCCTTCCCAGACACAAGTCAGTAGTCAGGGGAAGGACCCAGTTTATAATATGGTCAAAGAGAAGGGGGTAGGTGGGTGAGATTAAATACTGCAACATGGAAGAGAAGGACATCTATGGTTATGGTAAATTCTTACACAACTATTCTATGTCCTTCTATTCTCATGTTGCAGTATTCTTCACTTTAGGGAGAGTACCAAAGCTCTCTAGGTAGTGATGTGGGTGGCAGGTGAGGGAGCAGAGTCTATGAAACCCTGCGGAATAGACCAAGTAAACCTTGCTCTAGCCCTGGAAATGGAATCCAATTTGTAATGCTTGGTGAATGTATGTACAGAGGACAGAGTTGCTGTCTCCAGAAGAGAAGAGTAATCAATGCCTTTGAAAAAGGCTGCTGAAGAGGAAACAGCTCTGGTGGAATGGGCTTTGACAGATGAATTCAACTGTTTTCCATGAAAGGAATAGCAAAAGGCAACAGCCTTAGAAATCCAAGAGGCAATTGTCTGTTTAGATACGGCTTTCCTAGGGCCCTGGTTGTTGTTGTTGTTTGTCTTTCGGCTTTTCCCGGTTAGGGGTCGCCACAGTGGAACTCCAGTCCGCTAATGATTGGCAGTAGGTTTTTATGGTGCCGAGTTGCCAGCCCGACGCCCAACCTTCAGCGAAGGCATGCCCATGGATGAAAGGAAACAAAAAGTTGTTCAGATTGCCTGAGGGATTTGGTCTTATCTAAGTAGAACCTCAGTTGCCTACAGACATTCAAGGAATGCAAAGTCCTTTCTGAGGAGTTCACAAAACCAAGAAAAATCACAAACTAGAACCAAAAAAATGAGCTGGAATCCACACCCGATGCAGGAACTTTATTTGCAGGTAACTTAAGCAACACGCTTTCGGAGGATACAATGACCCTCCTTCCTCAGAAGACAAAACTAGTAGCCATCAAGACCCAACACCCGATGTTCTGGACGAGGTGGTGCGTTCCACCAGCTCTAGTACAGGTGAACTCTGTTTAAGTCCTCCCAAGATAGAAGTGATTACAAGATTTTTATGTACATTTAGTACCAACCACACACAAATTAGGTATGTTCTAAATAAAAATTGGGCGTTTATTAAAGAGGCTACTGGTATTATTAATAAATTAGGTGAAAAACCTCAGATTACGTTTAGGAGAGGTAAAAGCTTGAAAACTCTTTTGGAATCAAGGCCACTAAAAAGTTTCCACAATAGTAATGGTATTAATAAATGTGGAAGTATCAATGTAGGTTTGTTTGTACTGATTCACGAGTCAAGTTAGGTGATTTTTTGTGCATTAAAGTAAAAGCCAATTGTCATACTAGTGGGGTGGCATATGCTGCTATATGTCAAGCATGTGCTGCCTACTATATAGGCAAAACTGAGCGAAAGCTCAAGAAACGCATATATGAGCATCAATATGCTATAACTAAACAGGATCAGTCAAATGCGTTAGCTAAACATAACATGTTACATCAAGACCATCATTTTAAATTTACTGTTTTGAAACACATAACACCAGATGGTAGGGGTGGCTCATGGCAAACACAACTTGAGATAGAAGAACTATGCTGGCAAATACGCACAGCTTCTTATATTCACCCAGGGCTTAATGATCACGTGTCCATTGGGTGCTTACTTAAGTATTTAGCCCTAAAGAGATAAACTCCTTTTCAGTTTTATTGAGTGTGGTGCATAAGGTCCTTTGAGTTTGGGTTATTAGTTATTACTTTTAAACGTTCTATATTTTGGTATTTGTATTTTTATTTTTGTATTTTTATTTTTATTATTGTATGTTTGTTTTGTGTCTTTCACTTATTAAGGTTACATAATTGCAACTATGAATACATGCATATATAAAAATTAGAGATATTTTAAAGTAATTTAATAACTTTCTATACAAAGATTTGTAATGTATAGGAAGTGTTTTAATATTTTAATAATTTAAGATTAAAGTGATTAGTAGTTTATGCACAGTATTCTGAATTTTAAATGCTATATACTGAATCTGTGACTATGCTTTTTCCATCTCTTTGCATTTTGTTGCCGTTTTTTTAGTTCAACTAATAGGCGTGTATGGGCTTAATTATTAATTAACACGTTGTTAATGGCTATTTATAGGTTCATAGGTTCATACTAGGCTATCTGCCCGAGGGCATTTACAAGCCTAGCCCATAGTTTTGTGGCTTACGCCACCCCTTTAGTATGGGGAACTATACCCATTATTTTGCTGTGCCTCTGTCGAGCAGTGACACTGAGGTAATCCCTGGGGTATATCTGCGATCTCCCATCCATTGGTCAAGATTTCTCTTGAACAAGGCCAGCGAGGTGCTCTGCCTCACATATACCGGGATTTTATTCCACAGCATAGGGAGTCTTTGGGTGATGAATCTATCCCTCCAGCACGTCCTATTAATAGCCGTGTCGAGGTTTAAGTCTCCGCCTTGTGGCTCTGACGGATCTAGATTTTTGAGGTGAAGCATATTCATCAAATCTGGGTTTGACATGGCCTTGTATGTTAGGCAAAGGTCACCTCTGAGCAAGCGGTAAGCGACTGAATAGAGCTGGAGTTCTTTCAGTCGGGCAGCATAGGACAGATGTTTGAGACCCTTTATCCTTTTGGTGAGGAACTTTTGTGGCCTCTCCAGCTGCTGCAAGTGTCGGGTCAGATACATTCCGAATGGGGCATTGTACTCAATCATTGGTCTGATGAGTGATGAGTATAGGGAGACTATGACCTCCCTTGATCTAGATGAGAATCCCTTCATGATAAGGTGGGCAATGTAGAGGATGTATTTAAGTGTCTGAAACACTGTTTTAACATTTTGTCTTCTGAGGAAGGAGTGTCATTGTATCCTCCGAAAGAGTGTTGCTTAAGTTACCTGCAAAATAAAGTTCCTGCATCGGGTGTGGATTCCAGCTCATTTTTTTGGTTCTACTTTCTGAGGAGTTCTGTGGCTAAGGGTAGAAGACAGGCAAGTTAATGGTCTGATTTAGGGAGCTCTCTAACTACTTTTGGCTTGAAGGAAAGATTAGTCCTTCGGGAAACCCTATCTTTATGGAAGACAAAGTAGGGAGGTGAAGCCATAAGGGCTTGTATCTCGGATACCCTCCTGGCAGAAGCGAGAGCCACTAACAGGACTGTTTTCTAAGTACAAAACTTGAGAGTGGAAGAATGGGCTGGCTCAATGGGAGTTAGTGTAACTTTTTCCAGCACAAAGTTAAGGTCCCAAGGTGGGGGAATGGGCTTAGGAGGAGGCCTGATATGAAGGACCCCTTTCAAAAACAGTTTGACATCTACCCTGGAAGCCAGAGGTGGAGTAAGGTGAAGGCAAGCAGAAATGGCAGAAAGATGCACTTTTACTGAAGAATGTCAGCCCTGAATGCAGCAATTCACAAAGCTAGGAAAGGACCCATGGAACAGAAGCTTGAGATCGGTCCTGTTTACTCTTCAGCACCAAATGGAGAATCTTTTCCATTTAAATAAATAGTTTTTCCTAGTACTTGGTTTTCCGGCCTCCTGCAGAACATTGAGTACATCCTCTGAATATAAGTGCCTAAAGGGGATCAAAACTCTATCACCTACACAGTGAGATTGAGAAGGTGGGGATGAATAAGGGACCCCTTGTTTTGTGAGAGCAGGTTGAAGCTGTGAAGTAACCTGCTGTGATTGCCCTGGGCTAGATGAAAAAGTAGGGGAAACCAATGCTGTCTTGGCCAGAAGGGAGTCACCAACAGGATTTTTGTTTTTTCCTTCTGTATTTTCAGGAGGACTTTGTGAATAAATGGAAATGGGAGGAAGGCATAAAGGAACATTCCCTCCCATGGGAAGAAGGCGTCCACCTTCCAGGCTTGTGGATAGGGAAACCTTGTGCAAAAGAGGGGCATTTGTCTGTTCTGGGAGGAGGCAAACAGATCTGCCTGAGGAATACTCCACCTGTGAATTAGATCCAGAAACAACTCCCTTTGAAGCATCCATTCATGGGAGGGTACTGAGGTCCTGCACAGGGCGTCTGCCATCACGTTGTCTTCTGATACAGACTGCCTGTAAATAAATCTGTAGTGCTGTTGCTTGGGACCAGATTTGAACTGCCATACTGCAAAGAGGGTAGGATTTTGTCCCTCCCTTTTTATGTACCATAGGACTGTCATGTTGTCTGTGATGACTTGCAATGTGCCTGGCAGAAGGATCCCTTGAAAAGCTCGAACTGCCAAGAAAAGAGCCCTTAATTCCTTTAGACTGATGTGGTCCCTTCTTTCTGGAACAGACCATTACCCTTGCACCTTGTGCTGGATGTTGGTACTGGAAGGACAGCCCCCCAACCTAGATCTGATGCATCTGTGTAAAGATGCTGTTTGGGTGGAGGAATCTAAGTGCACCCCTTGATTGAAGGTGATTGCAGAGATCCACCAGGTGAGTTCCTTTTTTAAACAGGGGAGAAGAGGAAGATTGGCTTCCAAGGGATGAATGCATTGGTTCCAAGAATTTTTCAATACCCACTGAAACTTCCTCATGTGCATCCTGGCTAGAGGGAGCATGGGGATCAAGGATGCCATGAGTCCCAGGACTCTCAGAAATTCTCTGGCTGTCATGAATTGTAGTGGTAGGAGGGACTGGAAAATATGGGTGAGAACAAACTTTCTGGGCAGGGACAAAGACTGACCAAGTCTGTTCTTATCCTGCATCACAAGAAAACAAGGTTTTGTGATGGGGTCATTTAGGACTTTAAGTGATTGATCGTGAACCCTAGATTTTACAAAATCCTGCAAACCCAGTTCAGATGTTGAGACAGGGTGAGAGAATCCTGGTGTAGGATCAATAGATCGTCTAAATAAGGGTACATTTTGATGCCCTGTAGTCTGCAGTATGCAATGACCGGGGCTAGACATTTGGTGAATATTCTTGGGGTTGTGGAGAGTTCAAAGGGCAAAGCAGAGAACTGAAAATGTGAGGAACCCACAGAGAAACTAAGAAATTTCCTGTAAGTGGGGTGAATAGGGATGTGAAGGTATGCATCCTTCAGATCCAGGGAGGCCATCAAGGCTTATTGAGGAATGAGAGGAAGAAGTTGCTGTAATGTGAGCATTTTGAAGGTTGGCACCTTGAGGAAGGATAGGTCGAGGATGGGTCTCCAAGGACCATCCTTTCCTGGAACCAAAAACATCCTGGAGTAAAACCCCTTGGCTAACTGATCTTCGGGTACTACTTCTATAGTGCCCTGAGACAGAAGTTATGCCAGGATGGTGAGAAATTGTGAAAGCTGACTGGAAGGAGGTTGTGGAACTCCCTAGAATGGTGGAGATTCCCACCAAGACATGAAATATCCTGTCTCGATGATGGAGAGCACCCACCTGTCTGTGGTAATTTTCTGCCAGGAGGGTAGGGATAGGGTTAGGCGTTGGGAGAGGTGGGTAAGGGAAAAGTCACAGTGGAGGAGCTCTATCTGGGTCCGGCTGCCTCCGAAAGGATGAAGATGTTGAGGTGGATGAAGATCTAGGAGCGAATGTTTTCCTAGGTTGCCTTCGTCTCCTGGAATGAGTGGTGGGAGGACTGCCTCTTAACAAAGCTGGGTTTTTGGGGGTAGGTCCTATGGAATCTAGGAACTGGTGACATCAGTAAATGTTTTAGATTCTGCAAGTCTTTTCCTTTTTCCTGCAGTGACTTCAGCAGCTCTGCAGAGGCAGCTCCAAAGAGTGCTGATTTATCCAAAGGAGCATCTAACAATTTTGCTTGGACATCCAAGGTCAAAGGTTGAAGTCTCAACCATGAGAACCTCCTCAACACTGAACCAGATGTAGCCGATTTGGAAAAGGCTTCAACAGCATCACAGCTGCACTTGATTGCGTGTTTAGTAACCTGGGATACAGTGTTCAGAAGGGTGTCCAGCTGAGCCTTGGCTGATGAGTCAGGTATGTCAGACAGCAGAGTAGAGGCCTTGGTCAGGGAATCCAAAGCAAACTTGGCCATATGAGTTTGATAATTAATTGCTCTTATGGCCAAGGTGGAAGAAATATATACCTTCTTCCCCAACCTGAACAGAAATTTACTATCCTTATCAGTGGGGAAAAAAGGAGGAGGAGGTAGTTGCCTTGAAGATTTGTCAGCTGAAACTGCAATAACAGCAGGATCTGCTGGCGGATTCTTAAAAAGGTATTGTTCCTTTGCAGAGACTTTGTAAAATCTGTCTGGTCTCTTGTTAGCAGGAGGCTGTGACTCTGGGTTCTGGGAAGCAGCTGAGAAGGCATCCTGGAAAGCTGGGAGTAAAGGAGGAACTGCAGATATAGCGAGGGCTGCTCCATCTTCAGGAGTTCAAAATATCTTTTCTTGGTCTCAGAAACATCTGCGGCCTCCCACTTAAAATGCTGTCTAAGTAGGGAAATAGTATCCCCAAAAGAGAAATCTTCTCCAGGGGAGTCAGGTGAGGGTCTCCTCTTCCTCAGGACTAACAAAATCCTTCAGGGATTCAATCTGGGAGAAATATGTCAGGGATTCATCTGAGGAGTGTAGTCTTCCTCAGATTCTACCTGTGAAACAAGTGGTTGCCCTGACTGGGGAATCTGGGTCTGAAGTACCTGAAAAACCTTGAATAAAGTGTCAAAAAAGGTCTCCCAAGCTGCAGTGGGGTCTTTAGCCCTTTGTTTTTCCTTCTGTTTCCTCTTCAAAGTGGTGGAAGGAGCAGTAACAGAAGTAGGCCTGGGTGATGATGTAGGAATGAATGACAAGGCAGTAGAAGGCCCCGCCGACGCCACAAGCTGTGGTTCCCCCCTCACAATCAGAAGGTGATGGTTGCAAAGCCTCAGTGGATGTACTCTGGATACCCGCTGCACTGGCTTCCACTTCAGTTCTCAGTAACAGGGAGGTATCCGAAGTCTGGAGCGATCTGGAGCTAACACTCGCCTCAAGAATCTCACCAGACTCCTAAGGCGCAGCTTGGTCTCCGGGCCTAAATTTGTTTAGCCTTCTTCCTTGGTGGCTCGTCAGAGGTTCCTGCTCTGCCTTCCATTCTGGATGCCAAGTGTCGAAGTTGCTGATTCTCTAAATACAGATTTAAAGCTGACAAATGGCTTCTCAGTGTTTTTGGGACAAAAGAATGGCAAATATCACAGGACCTGTAGTTGTGACCTGCCCCTAAACAGAATAAACACTGAATGTGCATGTCCTTGTGTAGAATTTGTCTTCCACAAGCACATTTTCCCTTCCTAGATGACATGCATTTGAAACAGATAAAGAAACAAGCAAAAAACCCCAAAAGGGTACTTATCTGAATACGGACAGCCTGAAGTGACAGTCAAAAACGGATGGCCGAAGTCAAACAAACGTCGGATTACTGAAGCTGGCGATTGGACACCTGAAATGCACTGTAGCAGAAAAATTCTGATTTGGGTACGTGCAGATGTCACAGATATTGCAGGCATCAGTTTATAGCTCTTACATGCAATGTCGCATGAACCCCTGCTTTTGTGACTTTGGTATACTGGCCAAATGTCCAGTGTTGCAGGCAGCAACTCCCTAAAGTGAAAAATAATGCAACAGGAGAAAAGAAGGACATTGGTTGATAGTGGCAGAAATAGCCACCTTCGGGATGAAAGAAGGATTAGTGCGGAGGGACATACTGTCCTTATGGAAAATGAAGTAAGGATGTTTGGGAAAAAAGTGCTTGCAACTCAGAAACCCTTTTTGCTGATGTAATGGCAACAATAAAAACGGATTTCCTAAACAAAAACTTTAAATCACAATCCTCAGCCAGCTCAAAGAGACCTGGGTTAAGGTTTGCAGAACCATAGTGAGATCCCATGGAAGTATAGGATCTTTAATAGGAGGCCTCAAAAGAAAAAAACCCTTTCACGAATGCTTTGTATAACCTAGCAGAAGCAATAGATCCTGAAGACAATCCTGAATAAAAATTGGAAATGGCCACTAAATGAAGTTTAATGGCAGAAAAACTAGAACCTTGCTTATATAAGGATTTCAAAAATGACAGAATAGATGGAATCAGAGCTGAAAAAAGATCAACATTATTGTTGCTCACCCAAATGGAGAACCTCTTCCACTTACTCTTGTAATCCCTCCCTAGTAGATTATTTCTGAGACACCAAAAGAACAGCCTTAACAGGAGTGGAAAACCTGGGCCCTGTAGCAATCAAAGGAACTGGATAAACCATACGGTCATCTTAAGAACATGGAGATCGGGGTGCTGTTCCAATGTTGGGTGAGAAAGGAAATCCAGTTTGGGTTCCAGCATCCATGGAGGATGTTTGACATTAGACCAGAGAAAGTGGAACCAAACCTGGTAGACCAGAAGGGGGCAATGAAGATTACTGGGCACTTCAACTGTTCGGCTTTCTGAAGAAACCCTGGGCTCAAAGGAAGAGGGTGACAGATGTAGAGGAGGCCTTGGGGCAAATTGTGGACCGGACCATCCCTCTGGGAGCCCCCTGAAGGGGGAATCAGAGCGAAATAACTGCTGCATTTGGTGTTGTAAGGGGATGCAAAGAGGTTGCAGCAGGGGAGACCCAAACAGTCGAATATCTCATTCACCACTGATTGATCGATTGAGGGACCACTCATGAGGCAACAGAATAAACCTGCTGAGCCTGTCTGCTAACGCACCTGATTTCCCCGGAACATGTGTTGCAAAAAGAAAGCAGTTTGAAGAGATTGCCCATTCCTAGACCCTCAGGGTAAGAATGGGTTCCTCCTTGCTTGATGATATACCAAACAACAGACATGTCTGTGTGAATTGCAATAGCCCCTGGAGGAAGGGCATTCTGAAAGATTTGCAATGACAGAAGAACAGCCCTCATCTCCAAGACATTGATATCCAGACTGATCTCTGAGTCCATATGCCTTGGACCATCTTCCCTTGGAAATGCCCCCCACCCACCCTAGATGGGAAGTATCCGTGGTCAAAGTGGCTGTGGGTAAGGGGAGAGTGAATGATATGCCGACTGACGGATCTGTTTGAATCAACCACCATAAATGGGATCTGCAGATGCTGGTCAACCTGTTAGGAGCAGATAGGGGAGGATGTAGAATGGACCACTGAACAGACAGTATCCACTGGAGATTGCGCATATAGTACCACGCCAGCGGAACTAAAAGAATGGCAGCCACCATCAAACCCAGAGCTGTTAGAATCAATAGGGCTGCATGAGATGGAGAAAGCAAAACAGCCTGAACTTGGGAATTCAAAGTGTCGCTGCAATGTTGGGGTAAAGCAGCTATTTGAATAGACATGTTCAAATATACCCCAACAAACTCTACGTTCTGAACTGGCATTTGTTGCAACTTGTCCACATTGATAGTGATGCCTAGAAAGTTATACAACTGGTAAAGATAATCCCTAGCTTGGCACAGTTGATGCTAGGTGGGGGCAGTCAGGAGCTAATCACCCAGATATGGGAATACCTGAAACCCTTGCAGTCGTAGGTGAGCTGCAACCTCTGGCATGCACTTGGTAAACACCTGGGGGGGGGAGTGATGAGACCAAAGGGCAGAGCTCAAAACTGGAAGTGAATGGCTCCCCGATGAAAGCGCAGATAACTTCTGGAGCACGTCAACTTTTATGTGATTGTACACACATCCTTGAAGTCCACAAAGCATATCGAATTGTTCTTCCTCAGTAAAGGGAGTATGGACTGTACCATCACCATCCCAAACATGTTCTTCTTTGAAAAGAAACTGAGATTGCTTAGGTCCAGAATGGACCGCAGGTCCCTTGTTTTCTCTGGCACCAAAAAGAAATAGGAGTAAGTTCTGGACCTTTTCTGATCAGAAGACTTTTTTATGCAGTAAAGCTGCAATTTCGGCCACTGCCAACTCCCTCTGACTGGATGGAATGTCAAGGAGAGATTTAAATGGATTTGAAGAAGGAAGGGAAAAGGGAATGTAGTAGCCTTTGGGTGTAATCTTTTGCACACAAGCGTCTGACGTGATTTGGGCCCAGGTGCTTGAATGCAGAGAGAAATGACCCCTGACTGCCTCCAGAGTAGAACAGTCGGGCAAGTAGTTCAGGAGCGCTGGAAGGGCTTGTCGGGGGAAAAAATCCCTAGAGCTCTGGTTCTGCGGACCCCCTCTGCCTCTAGGGCAGCGTCTCCCATTATAATCTCCTCCTCTGCCTCTGGAGGAAGACTCTCCACTTTGATCAGGCAAGGACCATTCAGAGTTACAAAAGTTTTCTTAGCACTCCTCTGATTCCTAGAGTAGGTTTGTTGGGGGACAGAAAACTTAATCCATATGGCAGACAAGGTCTTGCCTTCCTACTCACAGTGGGTCAGGGTATCCTTAACACATGGTCCAAACAGCGAAGAACCATCAGAGGGGGCACTGATAAAAGACGCCTTAAAGGGCTCTGTGAAATCGCACAGCTGCATCCAGGCATGACAGCGCATCGCGATACTGATGCTGGCTGCTCTGGAAGAACCCTCCCCTGAGTATGAAATAGGTCTCATGGAGGAATTGGCTAAAGAAGTGAGAGCGACTAGCTTAGGGGGAAATTTTATCAAACATCCCCTTGGGCACAGATTCCTCCAGAGAATCCGAGATTTCCTTGACCAAGTATCTCTGAAGGTGAGTGAAATGTACCAAGTAATTCCGTGCCTTTAGCGAGAAAGTCACTGAGGCATAAGTGTGCTTCCCAAACCTGTCAATCACTCTGGACTCCCTGTTTGTCAGATGGACAGTAGAACTCTGTTGGGTGAGCTCCTTCTTGGTAGCAGCTGCCACCACCATAGCATCAACGGGAATACCTTTACTCCCAAAAGTGCGGCCTTCAGGGGGTGAAAACATCTTACCTGGACGTTTGGGAACTGGTTCTACCATGCCCGGCTCCTGCCAGGCCCGACTGGTGACTAGGTCAATGAGAGTGTTGGCCTGGGGGACCACCCAAAATATTGAAGGTCCCATCCCGAGGGCCTCCATGAATACAGATTTTTCTGAAGAGGGTGTTTTGGAAGTCCAGCCACCTTTCACCTTCAAAATGTCTAATATGTCTGCAAAGGACACATCATCCGGTGGCATTTTGGGAAACTCCTCTCCCTCATCGTAATCTGTAGCCTCAGTGAGGGACTCCATAGGAGAGTCACATGCCTCCTTTTGCATGTCCTCTTCTGTGGAATCTCCTCCATGGGGTATTCAGAGGAGGAGTTGGAAGAGGAGGGGAATCATCTCAGGTGGAGCACAGTCGAGATCCTTCGAGACAGGCTGACCCTGGGTCAGAATGGTAGATCTAGGACCATGATCCAGATGGGGAACATGGGGTGGAGTAGCAGTCTGCTGAAAGATTAGAGAACAGAGCAGGGTCTGGAACTCTTCTAGCACAGAACATCTTTTCCAGAGCCTGAAAGGCCGAGGATCCAAGAGAGAGAGAGAGACCGCCGAGCCCCCCTGGACCCGAATGTGCTGAGGAAGATGGAGGCAGCCCGCCCGAACCCGGACTCCCAGACAGAATCGGTCCCACTCTGTTGAGGGTCAAAGCTATGAGAGGAGAGACTGAAAGCGGTGGAGCCAACCCTCTCCCCTCAAATCTGGCCTCAACATCCCAGATCCAGGATGCACTCTGATCCGAGGACCTTGGAGCAGGGGCAGTCAAGGCAACAGTTGGCGTAGAGGAAGGAAAGGCCCTCTAATCTGACCCTGAATATCTTGGTAGACTACTGTCTTGGGGCTCTGAAACTGATAGTTGGATCCTAGCCTGCGCAGCCTGTGACTTTTTCTCCTTCTCCGATCCAACAGGGTACGGAGCAGGAAGAAACCCATCTGAATATGGGCCTTGATCAAGGATCTGACCATCCTGTTCATGTCTAGGTAGAGGCTTTGAGAGGACCTAGAAGAAGCCACTGACGAGAGTGTCTGGGTGTTTGGAGAATCTTGGTTGGTAAGGATGAGAACACCAAAGTGATGGATCTCCCAGAAAAGTGTGGATCCGAAGACCGACGAATCCAAGATGGACTACTTGGATCCAGAGGTTTAGGATCCAAGGGTACAGTAGAAGCAGAGGGATCATTCAGGGCTGTTAGGTCGATCGGATCCGATGGAGCCGACAGATGCCTCGGCGTCAAGGTAGGATCCGATAACTTAGGAGCTTTGGCAGGCGGTTCCGAAGAAGCCCTCAGCTCCTTAGGATGCTTTTTCTTAGCGTCGGTGCCGAAAGAAGGCCTGGAGGGGGGTTGAGCCCCTGGAGAAACTGCGGTAGCAGGCAAAAGTAATTAAAAATATGTTTATTTCTACTCTCCTGCAACACCCTAGGGTTAAAACCCTCAAAGATGTTGCAAGGAGAGTCGAGGTGAACTGGCCCCAAGCAACAGACACCACAGTCTTGGGCATCTGAGTGTGGAATCTTCCACTCGCACTGAGCGCGCCATTTAAAACCAGGAGTCTTCTCCATCCTAAGAAAAACCCAACAACAAACACTACAACACTAATAACTACGAGAAGTGTTTTTTTTTTTTTTTTTTTTTTGGAAAAAGAAAGAAGGAAGAGCCGATGCCCAGAGGAAAGCAGAAAGGGAGACAGAGAAAGACCCTAATGCAGCATGGAAACTACACAGGGGAGGAGGGAACAAACTCTAGCACTTATTTTAGAAGAAAATAGCAAGACAAATATTAAAGATAATAAGGAAAATGATATAACTTAACTGAGCCTGGAAAATTGTGTTGGGTTGGGTGAAGAGGATTATGGGTAGTGGAGGAGTTGGAAGTTCAAGTTTGTGGGATGCAGACAAGCCGGATCAAAGACCTATACGTGAAGCAGAATGAGAAGGACAACATCAGATTCTGTACAGCTGAGAGGTATCTGTTTGCTCTTTCCGTGAGTAAGGTAGAGCTTGTCAGTTAGAAGCTGATCAAATTCATATGGTGAATGATTGTGCGGAGCACAGCAATGATGGCTCATTTCCATGCCAGCGATTTCTGTTAGCGCACTGAGTGTAGTCCAAATAATTTAATCAACGAAGCTATTACTGCTTTTACAAATTCTCTTTGTTCATGTAGGTGTTATAATTTGGATAGCTAACCTTACATCTGTCCATCCACCAGAACCCCTTTTTCCCATTTTTTGCATAAAAGAGTTGAGGTGTCACTTCAACACACCCATTGTTCACACTGCCGGTGACTGATTGTATCTAACCTTATCAGAGATTTTCATCATCCTTTTAAAAATCCTTTCATGTGCAAGGTGTATTATTTGTTTTCATTATTCCACTTTTTCCTCAAGGGCCTTTTTTTTTTTTTTTTTTTTTTTTTTAAATAAAACAGATAAGAAATGTATCTCTGTTTGGATTTCTACTTAATTTATGTAACACAGCTGTCATGGATTTCTACTTAATTTACGTAACATAGCTGTCACTTTGTGTCTGCCTTTATCTGTGTGTCAGCAGAAAGACTGCTAAGTGCCAGTGGAAGGCATTTCACTTTTGCAAACAATCAGTATTTTCTGCTGGGCTTCGTTAATAAATACATGATTTACAATGGTCAGAATGATAGCTTTTTGCAATGCAGTTTCTCTCTCTTCCTTTTTGTTGTTAATGTAATGCTCTGGCTGCTATAGTCCAGATTTTAACACATATTGACTGGAGGAAGGTTAACTTTTGAAATGGTGACACTAGTAAAGCATATAATTTTACCTTATATATTTCATACAATCATTAAGTGAGAGAAGTTCAAGCAGTAAAACCTTAATAAAGAGTAGAAAGACTGATCCTTTACCGCCAACATAAACCCAGACATGAGGCATTGTTGAATCAGTCATACCTCATTTGCTTATCTCATTTTTAGATCACTATCAGTAGTCAATACCATTTAAATGTAATAACCCTAAACATAATTGTAAACCTAACCCTAAAATTATAACCCTACCACATAAACCTGATACAAAACACTAACCCTAAAACACTAATTCTAACTCTACAACTCTATCCCCACCACTAACTTTAAAGGTCTATCCCTTACCGTAACCCATAAACTGTATCCCCAATCCTATCCTTAAAACTCAGTCACCAATTCTAACCTTCACTCTAAAGCTGTATCTGAACCTAAACCCCAGCCCTAAAACATTACTTTTGTATGATACAGTAAAGAGAATCCCTTTCTTACCTTTAACACACACCTCTCAATTTACCTTAGAAGTGGTACACTGCATTCATGGCATAATTCACGCTTATGCTACTTCTGAATAGCCTGTTGTCCATAGCTGTAAGTAATCATGGCCACATTTCAGTATTCCCTACACGGTATTCATCTTCAGGATACCTAACCCTCACGTTTATGACCATCCATGTTCTTCCTAATAATGAAGGCCATCATCCCAGCTGATATTTGCTTTATGATGTTAACTCAGCAAGTTGTTTTCTGTGAAGCAGTGAGCTGGGGTTTCATACATGGGCAGCTTAGAAAGTACTTACTCTGTCCTCTACGATGCATATTTTTAATTGAGAAAGAAAGGCATATCATGGTGTTTTTATACTGCTGCCCTTAAATGCCAAGTTAAACACTACAGGTCCACAGTAAACCTTCCAATACAGCCATTCTGCACTTTCCTTTCCTCATCTTAATCATCTTAGTGTGTGTCCAAAACACAGCAAATCAAAATGGTATCAATATGTAGGAAGCGCAGAAATAAAATGATTCTGTTTGAAAGAATGGGTCCAGTCTGTTATACTAAAGATGTCCCAATATTCTCCTCACAGGTAAAATGCCCCCTCCCCCTTAAAAAAAATGTCATCCTACACAGTTGCCTATGCTAGCGTATCTATGTTTCTATTCCTGAGGTAGAAGCAGCACATCATAACTGGCATTTGTAAATCTTTCTTTACTGTTGGTCAACTAGTCATTACTTTTTAGGCAGTTTGGCAAGTATTAAATACAATGATGTCCATCAGTTTTACACAATGCCTTTTATTGGCTTTTGACCCACTGTTAACCTTCTAAATAACAGTGGAACCTCAATGATCAAGAAACTTGCATACTCAACTGTGCTTAGATTTTAATTCGGGGTTAATTATTCAAGAGTTATGTACTTACCATAACTTGGTACATGTGTCGTCACTGACAGGTTATAGATCCGATCCTCGTTTCCGACATGGCTGCATTTTCCAGACTTCAGACTCTAATCTTGAGCTCCTCCCTCTTCCCATAATGCAACACACAACCTCTAACTCCTCAGATCAAGTTTGCTGCCTATGTCTGCTGATTTATAAAGACAGGACAGATAAAAGGAATTATGACTAAAAACATAGGAATCCAAGGTTCCTGTAGTGCCCGATAACCTTATAGAACTATAAGGCCGGGGGATAGCTGGAAGGGAAGGTGAGGAAGAATGAAGGAGGACAACACATATACCAAGTTATGGTAAGTACATAACTCCTAAATATGATTTTTTTTTTTTTTGTCTTTTGTTAACAGGGTTAGTCCAACTGGCCCAAAGGCCCAATTTTCAGTGGAGATCCAAGGAGAAAAGCTCCATTAGAAAAAAAAAATACAATATGTTAACTATACAAGAAATATTAACAAGATGCAATAACAGGCATACATGCAATATACAAGTGAAAAAATACAAAAGTTAAGAAAATACAGAAGATAACAGTAACTAAGATACATACAAAAGATTAAAAAAGAACTGTTATTTTTCATATTAACTAAAAAATAAACTAGAACTATGCCTGTTAAAAACTTGTAGACTGAACAGATGAGAGAAGAAAATAAGTGTCAATAGGGAGGTACAATGAGTCTCAAGTATAAGGAGATGAGAAAGTATAAGGGGATGAGAAGGAAGAGAGAAACAGGAAGCTAATTTTGGAGGAAAAAGACTGAATTAAAGTATACTGCAGTTAAGTAGAGTGAAAGAGGTTGTACAAGTATTTGACATATTTTTTAAGGAAAGCATGTTAAGGACATATAAGGAAGTATAAATTAGAGAGAGTGGCAGCAAGAGCAGGTAGGTGATTAGCAAGGTAGCTTTTTAGTTCTTTTTTGAAGAGCAAGGTAGATTTGATAGAACATGTATTACTGGGAAGTTTGTTCCAAGTATGGGACAGTGAGCATTTCTACAGCAATCAGCCTATTGATTTGTTTGGTTTGTAGGTGCTGAGTAGGAATTGTTCTGAGCCAAGGAGAGGAAGTGTAGGTATACAAAGGGATACAAGAGTGGACAGAGAAGGACAGTCTGCAGATGTTAATTAGTGAATGGGCCATTTGTAGTTGAGATTGTTGGAGTAGTTGAGAGAAATCAAGCCAATGTAGATGTTTAAGAGCGAGACAGTGGTGAGATTTGTAAGGGAGGTTATAGCCAAATCTAGCAATTTGGTTGTAAGTTTGGCTACAAGGTTGGCTTGGAGGTGGGTAGATATAGGGGATGAGTACAGTGGGCAGGGGAGGAGCTAGGCTTGGGCAAGAGAAGTCCTCAAAGTAGTGGATAGATACTTTTTGTTTCTATACAGTAGACCAAGTTTTTGATTCGTTTTTTGATGCAATGTTGAATGTGAAGGTTGAATTTTAGTTGGCTGTCTATTGTAATGTCTAGCAGTTTGGTATGGGAGTTGGCATGAATGACAGTGTTATCCAGGGAAGAGATACAGAAGGAGGTGCTGAGCTTGTATATAGATTTAGGAAGGAAAATAAGTAATTCAGTTTTTTAGGGTTAAGGATGGGTTGGTTGTTAATAAACCAGTCTCTGAGTGAGGGTGTGGAGGTCAGTGAGGTTATTAGAACAGGTAATAAGAGTAGTATCATATGCATACTGTATCAATGAAGATGTGCAGCAGGTGGAGCATAGATTGCTTGTTAAGATATTAAAGCAGTAGAGGCCCTAAGATGGATCCTTCAGGGACTTCTGTTTGGACAGACAGGGAGGGAGAGTAGGAAGTTTGCCATCTAACAGATTGTAGTCTGTTGCTAAGATAGCTGGAGAACCAGAGAATAGTGAAGGAGAGGTTGTCCTCTTCATTCTCCCTCACTGTTGGGTAGAGTCGCCAGCTACATAAATCTTCGGAGGCTCTCATGGAAGGATATGCCAGAGCACTGTCAAACCAAGGAAACTCTATTCCTGAAGACAATGTACACTTGCAAAAGGCGTCACAAAGGGACCAGTCTTAGATGCAGTGACTGCAGCAGACACATCAACAGTAGAAAGTTTGGAGGAAGATCAGATAAGGTATCCGTAGATCTAGCAGAAGCTCTAGACTCTTTCCTGTACAACTCAGCTAAATATAGTCAGTAAGCTATTTGGTCAGGATAACACTGGAAATCGCTAGACCTTAGTGGGTAGGAAAGATATACCAACTGCTGGTAAATGCATGTGTGTGTCAAAGAGGAGAAAATAAATGTGTCCTTGCTAGAAGAGTCTTAGAAGACTGACAACTTTGTGGGTACAACAAAGTTGGACCCTGTGGATAGGCATAAAGGAAGAATCGGTACAGGAGACAGCCAAACTTAAGATGAATAATGTAAGGTGACTTGGAAGGCAAGGAGAGCTTAGTTAGTTTCTGGGTAGGCCCCTACAGATTAACTCTGAGATCTCAAGGTGGCATGGATCTTTATATGGGATCTGGGATGAAAAATTCCTCTCTTAAAGGCTTGGCACAACCTGGAATAGACAACGGAGGTGATACATAGCCAGGAGATAATTAGTTATAGCAGGTAATGGTAATTTTATCATAAAAAGAAAAAGAAATTTGCCACTTCCAAAATGGAGTGGAGAGAAAGAAAGATCACCAATGTAAGGCATAAAGTCAAAGAACCAAGATCTCTTCTCAAGGCTTCTGCTGGAGAAACTTCCACATTTACTCCCAAAAGCTTTTTAACAGGAGCCTTGTGGAGGGCAACATAATATCATGAACAGGGAAACAAAGGTGGACAGTCGTACTAGCACTGAAATGGAGAGTAATGTGGTAACTAGACAGTGTAAAGGTTTGGATACTGGATCTCAGATGGGGAAACCCAAATGAGCCCCAGAACCTAAAGAGGATATTCTAGATGAGAAAGAATACCTATTCAACTTGTATAATAGAGAAGCAGAGAAGACACAGTGAAACTGGCCCCAACAGCTGAGAAACAGATTCAGTTTGGTAGAAAAACCAAACATGAGGAACCAGAGTGAGATGGCTAACTCTGTATGCCAGAGAGCTGGATAACACCAACATATGCAATGCAAATGGAAAAAGGTCCGATGAAATTGCCCATTTCAAGACAAATAGTTCCTCGCACCAAGGAGAAGAATGGATTCTTCTGGTTAGTAGGTATGCCAGACTACTGATCAATTGACAGTATGCACCATAATAGTCCATAAGGGGAGAGCACCCCAAAAAGCGTGCAACATTGGAAAAAAGGGATACCCCCACCCCCTAGGATACAGAAATGTCACTTGGCTTCCAGGAAAGACTACATCACTTGATATCACTTTCCCTTGAAATGTCTTCCCACCCCAGTGGGAGGTGTCCGTGGTCTTTGTGGCTAAGGAGGAGGAGGAGAAACGGCAGGACTAAAAGAGGGGTAGGCTGGGCTGGGTCCACCGGCAGATATGATGTTGGCAAATTGAGTGAATTTTATAGTAGCAGACAGAGACTGAAAGGAATGGACCAATGGACTGCAAAAAACCCTGAAGAAGGATCTGTAAAAGAATCCTTGCTACGGGGAATAGCAATATGAAAGATAACATGGGGCTAACAGTAAGCAAGATCAGTATTGCTGGAGGAGACGTGTGTGACAGTAATTTCCTTACCATATTTCTTAATGATGTGAAATGATGGATAAGCGAAGATACTATCAGGTCCATGGTACCTGAAAAGGAGCTGACGCCTTACGGATTCTGTAACGGGATTAGATTTGAATTTGCCAGCTTTATTGTGAAGAAAAAGGAAAAGGGAGAGCTGTCATCACTAGTATGTTGTCATGCAACCTAGTCTCCAGGACAGATTACATGGTTTGGGAAAAGTTGTCACTTAAATTCTCCCCGCTACTCCAGGTAGGAAGTGTAAGTGGCCTTTGTGGCTTGAGAGGGATGAGGTAGAACAACAGTCTTCCTAGAAACGGGTTGATCGACTAGATCCACCAGCAAAAATTACGTTAGCAAATTGGTTTTGTATGAGCAGATAGGGGCTAAAAATGGAGATGGTACACAAGCTCGCAGAATTAGTCTTGCTGGAGGGTAATGGAAGTGACAGCAGGTTCCACCTTTTGATTTCTAAGTGATGTGTTGTGAAGACAACTCCAGGAATATACTTGGTTCACAGCATTCAAGTGAGAGCTATTGAATTTCAAATTCTTATTTTTTTTTTTTGTTGTTGTTTTGCATCTCCGCAGAAAAGGAGATTAAATGGAGGTTACAGCCAACCATCTTCTTAGGAGTAGAACCGTATGTAGGTAGTGGGTGAACTCAGAGTACAAACATTAGAAGTAAAGTCTGTCAAACTAAGCTAGTCCTTTTGGCATGTCAGCTAGGCTTGCACAAACCACAGGTTTATACAGAAAGAGTGAAGTCTTTCAGCTTAGCACACATGTTCAAAGATTAGCTATTTTAAAATATTTTGATACAGTTCTGCAGGATACTGACGACTTCTTAAGAAAGATAAATCAAACCATGAATAACATTACGGATTATGACCACCTACTTGTGACCACCCTGGATGTGAATAGTTTACTCACTTCCATTCTCAATGAAGCAGGCGTAGAAGCTGTTAAGAAAGATCTTAAGCCACAAAAAAACTGTTAATGAAACCAGTATGATTTGTACTTTATTAGATTTAATACTGGAAAATAATTATTTTGTGTATGGTACATCAATCTACTGGCAAAAATGGGTGGTAGCCATGGGCACCCCTTGTGCAAACAGCTACTCAAATCTTGTGCTTGTAGACTGGGAAATGGAGCATGTATTGAACTCAAATAATCCATGGTACGAATGCATCAAATTTTATGGTTGATTTGTGGATGATCTTTTTATTTTATGGGAAGGAACCGTACCACAATTTGAATCATTCCATCAATATCTAAATAGGACTACTACTTTTTTAAGCTTCACAGCAGAACACTCTCATAATCAAGTTGCATTTTTGGATGTGAATGTTATTCTTAATGAAAACATGTTGGAAACCGAATTACACCGAAAAAAATACATGGAAAAATCATTACTTGTTGAAAAGCAGCATGCATCCTAAACATGTCACTAAAAATATTACGCGAAATGAAACACAAAGAATACATAAAAGATGTAGCAAAGATGAAACAAGAGAAAAGGAAATTTTGTTTAAATTTTGTAATAAAGAGGCTATAATGAAAAAGATGTGAATGTTCAAGAAGTTATCCAAAAGAAAAACAAGACAGAACCACCAGAGTGATGTTAACTTACAGCACAGACAACACACAAGTTAAATCCATAATAAGGCAGTTTTGGCCAGTCCTCACCCAGGATGCCAAGCTAAAAGGCATTGTAGGTGAAACACCATGCTTTGACTACAAGAATAAGAAAAATTTAGAGAGGTTACTTTGCACAAAGGATGGGTTTAGCAAACATAAAATCGTTGGACATAAAGGCACGATCAAGTGTGGCCACTGCACAGCATGCCCACTGATTGACTGTAATAACGAATTTGAACATCCAAGGACAAAGAAGAAATACACCTTTAATGTCAAAGCCACTTGTATAACCCCCAATGTGGTGTACATGGCTACCTGTAAACTATGCCCTGCATTCTATGTAGGAAAAAATAATCAGATGTTTAAAAATCGTATTTTGAGACATCAAAGAGACATTACCAATAAAGATCCACATAATGCTTTAGCAACGCATGCTGAAAGAAATGTCGGTCATTCTTTCACTTATAAGGTGATAGAGAATGTATATAGTGGAATAAGGAAAGGCGACATTGAAAATATTACTGAATGCAGGCAGAGTAAGTGGATTGTGAACCTCCGTGCTGATATTGAGCCAGGCTTGAATAACATCATTCCACTGAAACCTACACTAAAAGCTAGAAGACCAACTATCAGCTAACATGGAGGTGTGTCTGGCTTAATAATTCATGACTGGTCAGGTCACACCCCTCAAAAGCAAAAGGTATAGGAAATGGAACACCCCCAGATGAGAAGAAAGAGGATTGGTGCATTTAAACAGCTGAATGACAGTGTGATGATTGAATGATTGTCTCAACAGTAAAGGAAACAAGCAATATAAAAAGGAACTTCCAGTCCCAATCTCTACGATCTGAAGAAGATACCGAAAGCACTTATCGTTTGGAATACATAGGGACTGTTTTATTCTACATCAAGATTTTAAATTGACACGAAGATTTTAACTTTTCATACAATAAAAGGATTTTAACTGCCATTAAAGCTAGAAGCTTTTATTTGATCTGTTAAACTGGTTAAGCTGTTATCACAGTTCATCACAGTCACATAGCAGCTACTACATCTTCAGTGTGGATACTTTGTATATCAGACCAAAAAGATTGGATACTTTGAAGCCATCATAAGACTGGATACTTTGGAGCCATCATTTCGCTATGGTATAACTGCATTCACAGCGTGAATATCTTGTAAGTGCATTTAATTTAAGTACTGGAAATGTATGCAAGTTTTTTGCTATATATGTTGCACTTTAAGTTTTAGATCATTTAACCACACTACTTATTCTCCAAGAGAACTTTACTTCATTGGCCATTGTTGTACAGCGTTTCATTTTGAATATAAACATTAGAAGTAAAGTCTGTCAAACTAAGCTAGTCCTTTTGGCATGTCAGCTAGGCTTGCACAAACCACAGGTTTATACAGAAAGAGTTAAGTCTTTCAGCTTAGCACACACGTTCAAAGATTAGTGCTAGGCTGACTATCCTTGTGGGTCATTTTAAGCCTAGCCAGTTACCCCATGAGAGAATCAAACCTGACATCTTGTGTAAAGTAAACCTCTATGCCAATATCTCATCGGGTTTATTATGGAAAGCAGTTGGAAAGAAGGGTGAAAAAAGATATCCATCACTACTGCCGTATCCAAAAGATAAACATTCCTAGGTGGTCTCCCATCCAAGTATTGGCCAGGTGCCACCCTGCTTGCTTTCCCCAATCAGGTAAAATCAGGCATATTCGGGATAGCATGGCTATCCCCAAACTCCACAGGGAGCTAGAGGGAGATGCCAGAGGAATTCTGGAGAAACCTACTCTTCTCAGGAAGATGTTCTATGGTGGAGTCAGAACACCCAGTGGCCACAGGGTCACCAACAGATATGAATACTCCCAAAGGTTAGAATATTTTCTAAAAGACCAGCCGCAATGAAAAGATTAAATATATTTATCTACCATAAACACCAGAATTTCAATCACAGATACAGAAAACAGTACGGAAAACAGTGCTTAACTAATCTCACTATATTTTTCAGATGGACCTAAGGAATTACTATTGTTTGGTCATTCACTACAGCCAGGTAAAGGTGAAGCAGGAGAGGGATCCTTCTATTTCAAGAGGCAGGATTTGAATGATAGATAGAAAGAGTGACCGAGCCACCCAGCAGAACAGAAGCGTGACTGAGAAGAGAACGAAAGATCTCTCTCCTGATACACCATCAGGACAACAGGATACTGTTGAGCCCCCAATGAACCCGGAGGACATGAAGTCTGAATGCCAAATATGCCAACCGCTACCCCAAAAAAAAAACACGTGCAACACATATCTCACAAAGCCAGTGTGCCGAACAGTCACAGCCCTTAAGGCTAAACAACACACCTGATACACTTGTAATAGGTGACTCTATCGTCAGGCACACTGACGTCCCGCTCACCAGGCTGAACAAGGAGAAGGTCACGGTGAGCAGCCTGTCTGGCGCTAGGATCCGCCACATAACACAAGCACTCAGGTCACTCCAAGGCAAGTACAAATATGACTCAGTCATTGTCCATGCTGGTGTGAATGACCTGAGACGTACCTCCCTGGACTACATGAAAAGAGACATAGAGGAGCTCCCTGAGCATGTAGCCCAGGCTGGTATGACCCTGACCTTGAGTAGCATCTTACCCTCACCAAGAATGATGCCACAGTATGAAGACAAGATGATCAATTTCAACAATTGGCTTAAGTACTGGTGTCATTCAAAGGGGATCCAATGCCTATCAGCTTGGGATGATATGCACGACAAGCCACGATGCTTTGCTAGGGACGGCTTGCACCTGTCACCCCTGGGCTTTCGGATATTGGCAAAGGCTCTTGCTACCCCCATAGTGCCTTTTTTAGGCAAGGCTCAAAAGACAAACCCACCTCCATAGGTATCACAAGGGATAAGAAACTAAGAGTAATGCTACTCAACACTAGAAGTCTAAACCTCAAGATGCACGACTCGAAACTCTCCTTAGCATGGAGAACATCGATATCTGTGCAGTAACAGAAACCTGGTTCAGGGGTCCCGAGAGCACCTCAGCACTACCAGGTTATACCTCATACCATGCTTTTCGGCCCCAAAACTTGGACCGAACCACAAAAGGAGGGGGAGTATCGATATTCATCAAAGATACCCACACCTCCAGGTTGGTGGCAAAGCACGAAACATCAGAGACTATCCATGTGCAACTAACAGTGGGTAAAACTGCCTTCCAGTTTATAGCCTGCTACAGACCACCCTCCCAAACCCAGGAACCCCACTCGGCCTTCCTGAGAACACTGGAAAATATGAAGGTCTCTCCGAACACCATTATATTGGGCGACTTCAACTACCCAAACATAGATTGGGAGCATTACTCTAGCTCCAACACCCTTGCCCAAAGGTTCCTAGAATTCATAAACTCAAATGCTAAGGAACAACTTGTTACCACTCCCACAAGAGGGGAAAACATACTGGACCTGATCATCACCAACATGGGGACTCTATGCTCCAGACCAGAAGTGTATCCTCACTGGTAAGATCAGACCATAAACTGATCTCACTGGATATTCACATCCCGACCCCACCCCCTGCCCAGAAAACCACAGTGAAAAATTTCTCTAAAGCAAATTTCACACTCCTCAAAACTGAGGTGGAATCCTTCAAAGCCCCCGGGCCTGTGGAAAATACGGCCCAGACCGCAGAATCCTTTATAAATGCATTCTATGAACACCTTCAGGACTGCATGGATCATGCAATCCCAAATAAAACCAAGACCCAATCCTCCAAAGGCAGACGACCTATCTGGTGGACCCCAGCCATAAACAAACTATACAATAGGAGGAGGAAGCTACTACATGATAGAGCAAAATCCCAAAAAGGGAAGGCATCTCTGATCAGTATTAGCAAAAACTAAGGGCACTCATAAAATCGTCAAAGGCCAGCTTCGAGAGAAAAATTGCACAGGACACTAAGGATAATCACAAGGCTTTCTTTAGTTATGTTAGGAACCTGGGTGGGAATTCCCAGATATGCTCAGAATTAGTCCAAAATGACAAAAAATACACTGATCCCACAGACATTGCCAACATCCTAGCTGACAGGTTCAGCGCAAACTTCTCCCTCCCCACCAAAAGGGCAAATATCTATCCCAGCAGAGTGCTGCCCCATGACATCTCAGATGCTCAGGTGGGAGCCGCCCTCCAAAGCAAAAACACAGCATCAATGGGACCAGACGGTGTCCCAGGCTGCATCCTACATGAACTCCAAGAAGAGCTAAACCCAAACATAAAACTACTGTTCAATCTCAGCCTTACTACAGGATATGTACCCAAAGAGTGGCGTACAGCAACAGTGGTCCCTCTCCACAAAGGTGGTGCCTCAACGGACCCTGGAAACTATCGAAGCCTGACTAGCTTGGTCTGCAAAGCTATGGAAAGGATCATCATGGACCTCATAAATAAAGATATTTGGGACCTACAGACACTGGATCCTACCCAGTTTGGCTTTGTTAAGGGCAGATCCTGCCTCTTAAACCTGGTTGACTTCTTTGAAACAGTCACCAAGGCCATTGACGAAGGGAAGGTGGTCCACACAGCCTATCTGGACCTTGCAAAGCCTTCGATACAATACCCCACTCGGGCATTATAGATAAGCTCACCAGCTTAAATATAAACCCCTATGTCACTAGATGGGTTGCAAACTGGCTCAAGGACAGAACCCACATGGTTAGAATTGCTGGAGCCATGTCAAACTCCAAACCAGTTACAAGTGGCGTCCCACAAGGCTCAGTCCTGGGACCTCTCTTGTTTGGTATATATTTCTCTGAGGTACAGGCCAACATGGAAGGACTGTGGCTGACCAAGTTCGCAGATGACGGGGTTGGGAGGATGGCTTAATGGGGTTGGGAGGATGGCTTAATGGCTAAGGTGCTTGCCATACAAACACAAGGTGCAGAGTTTGAGTCTCACAAGGGATAATTGGCTAGGCTTAAAATGGCTCGCAAGAGCAGTTAGCTTAGTACTAAAAAAACTATGAACCTATGAACTGGGCGCCATAATCGACTCTCCAGCCGACACAAGCATCCTCCAAAAGGGCCTCATAGAAACAGACAACTGGTGCCAGAGCCATGGCCTCAAGCTTAACGCCAAAAAGTGTATAGTTATCCCCTTTGGCAAAAACAAAGTACCCACAAATTACCACATAGGTGGTAATCCATTAAGTACAGAAGAAGTAATTAGGGACCTGGGGACCCAAGTTGATAGCAATCTCTCATTTGACAACCACGTGGCCAAAGTGGTTAGAAAAACATTTTATATAGCCCACATAATCATGAAGGGATTCACATCTAGATTAGGGGAGGTCATCGTGCCTCTTTACTCATCCCTCATCAGGCCCATAATTGAGTACAATGCCCCTTTTGGGATGTACCTTACCAAACACCTGCAGCAACTGGAAAGACCCCAAAAGTACCTCACCAAGAGGATCAAAGGGCTCAAACAGATGCCATATGCTGCCCGGTTAAAGAAACTCCAGCTCTACTCAGTGGCATACCGCCTGCTCAGAGGTGACCTGTGCCTGACGTATAAGGCCATGTCCAACCCGGAATTAAGGGACATGCTGCACCTCAAAAAATCCAAATCCCATCGAGCTACACGCTCGAGAGACTTCACTCGAGAGACTTGAACCTCAGCACTGAAATAAATAGGACATGCTGGAGGGACAGATTCATAACCCAGAGGCTCCCTTCACTCTGGAATAAAATCCCAGTCCAGGTTAGGCAGAGTCCCTCATTGACTCTTTTCAAGAGGAATCTTGATGAGTGGATGGGAGATCGTAGGTTTACCCCGGGTATCACTTCTGTGTCACTGTTAGACAGAGGCACAGTATACTAACCTCGAAAAAGGGCATAGCAAAATTAATTTAAAATGGGTGGCGAAAGCCAAACATACTCTGGCTAGGCTTATAAATGCCCTAGGGCAGAAAGCCTAGTATGAACCTATGAACCTATATATAAAGTACAGTTTTGTACCTACCATAAATCTAGATGTCCGAGAGGTATGCATCTGCAGTCCTAACAAATGGGTTGTCCTGCCTCAGGCAGCCCTTCGGTAGGCCGGATTCCAAAGTCTGGGTCTGGCCTCGGCTGATGTTGCACTTCACCCGACGTCATAGCTGCTGTCAATTGGGTATAAAGGCATCAGCCGACGCCATTTTCCTCAGTGTTTCTTGCCCCAGATGCCAGGTGCCCTCTAGGAAGGCTAAATTTGGATAAATGCAAATGATTCCAAACAGTAGAGAGCAAATAAAAATAAACAGGTATATACATATATACAAACAAATACACCATAATAGATTCCCCCAGCTAGCTACAAGATGGGCAAATACCCTAGGAGTACCACAGAGGGAAAGGAGGGTGGGTAATCCTGACTGCAGATGCATACCTCTCGGACATCTACATTTATGGTAGGTACAAAACTGTACTATGTCCTTCAAGGATGCATCTGCAGTCCTAACAAATGGGTAGAATACCATAGCCAAACTGGGGGAGGAGGTACTAAGAAGATTATGGTGTAGTTAGGATCCCTTGCAAAACAGCAGTGGCAAAACCTGCTCGGGATCTGGAGTATAAAGGTAGATTATAATGCTTGGCAAATGTATGCACGGAGCTCCAAGTAGCAGCCTCTAAAATGTCTTTGGTAACCACTCCTCGTAAAAAAGCTGTAGTAGTGGCTGTAGCCCTTGTGGAGTGAGGTCTGATGTTTTCTGGAGTTGTCTTTTCATGAAAAGAGTAACAAAATCTAATGCAATTTCCTATCCATTTTGAGATTGTCTGTTTGGAAATTGCTTTTCCTTCCATTCCTGTTGCATATGCTACCAGAAGCTGGTCAGTTTTTCTATTGTTCTTGGTTCTGTCCAGGTAGTAGCGCAATTGCCTGTGCACATCCAAGGTATGCAGAAGTCTTTCCCCACTGTTCTGTGGGTTGGGGAAGAATGTTGGTAGGTGGATTGCTTGGTTTAATGATACCCTGGAGACCACCTTTGGCATAAAAGTAGGATTAGTTCTCATGGACACTCTATCCTGATGGAAGATAAGGAAGGGCTGTACTGCCATTAATGCCTGTAATTCAGAAACCCTTCTTGCTGAAGTGATTGCAAGCAGGAAAGCAGTTTTCCAAGATAAGAACTGTAATTCTGCTGTTGCTGCTGGTTCAAAAGGGGGTAGTGTTAACTTTTCTAACACAAAGTTCAGGTCCCATGTAGGCAAAGGTGGCTTCCTTGGTGGCTTTACATTTTTAATTCCTCTCAGAAACTGCCTGAGTAGAGGATGAGAGAAGACTGGAAGATCCATGTTGTATTCTGCTGAAATTGCTGATGCATGAATCTTAATGGAGGAGTAAGACAGGCCATTGTGGAAAAGCTCTGCTAAATATTCCAGGATGTTAGCTATGTTTGCCAATGATACATTCTCTCCTTTTGCTGCACTCCAAATGAGGTATCTTTTCCATTTTGCTGAATAAGTTTTCCTTGTTGAGGGTCTGCGAGCCTCCAGGATAATGTCTTTAACCCTTTGAGATAAATCTGGGTTATTTTGTTTCATGTAATGTTCCAAGCAGCTAGCTGCAGTGTTTTCAAGTTTGGATGCAGGATTTTGAAGTTGTTCTGTGTTAGCAGTAAAGGAACTAGGGGTAGAGGCCATGCGTGTTCCCGAGACATACTCCTCAGTAGCGGGTACCATTGCTGCCTCGGCCAGTCTGGAGCTATCAGGATGATCCTTGGGTGATCTTCTTTGATCTTCAGTAGCACTTTGTGCATCAAAGGAAGAGGTGGGAATGCATATGCTGTCAGGTTTTCCCAACTGAAGGATAGGGAGTCCACCTTCCAAGCAAGTGGGTGGTATGTCCTTGTGCAGAATTTTTTCAATTGGTGGTTGTGTGGGGATGCGAACAGGTCTATTTCTGGTAGTCCCCATTTCTTTGTAATGGATTTGAAGATGTCTGGATGCAGCATCCATTCGTGGGCATCCGTGGTAGTTCTGCTTAAGATGTCTGCTAGTATATTTTCTTTTCCTGGCACAAATATGGCCTGGAGCTGAATGTTGAGGTTCAGGGCCACATTCCAGAGGTCCATTGCCATCCGGCATAGAGGATATGAATGTGTGCCTCCCTGTTTGTTGATATACCACATAACTGTGGTGTTGTCCGTCCTTATCAGCAAATGACCCTGTTGAAGAAACGGTCTGAATGCCTGAATTGCCTGCTTTACTGCCAGCATCTCCTTTTGATTTATGTGTAGGTTCAGCTGGTCTTGTGTCCATAAGCCTTGTATGCACTTGTCCACCATGTGTGCCCCCCAACCGAGGTCTGAGGCGTCCGTGGTGATAGTCTGGCTTGGGTGAGGGCTGTGGAACGGCAGTCCTTTGTTCAATTGACAGGCCTGAGCCCACCACTGGAATTCTTGCTTCAGGCATGGAATTATTGGAATTTGGGCTTCTAGGCTGTGCTTGTGCTGAGACCATAAATTCCTTAGGTACCATTGTAACTTCCTCATATCTAGTCTGGCATGTGGAATCAATATTATGCAGGATGCCATGTAACCCAGGGCTTGCAGGACTTTCCTTGCTGTAAGCTGGTTCTGCATTGTTAATGCCATGAAATAGAGTGGTAGTTGCTTTTGCTTTTCTGCTGTGAGGAATGCCATTTGGTTTGATGTGTCCAGTTCTGCACCCAAGAAAGTTATCCTTTGGGATGGAATCAGCCTTGACTTTTTTATGTTGACTGTGTATCCCAGGGCTTGCAATAGGTGAATAACCTTTCTCAAATCTTTTCTTAATTTGTTTTTGTTGTCCGCTTGTAACAGGCAGTCGTCCAGGTATGGATAAATTTGAATTCCCTGAAGCCTGCACTGAGCAATTACTGATGCCAGGCATTTCGTAAATACTCTGGGCGCAGTAGATAAGCCAAAAGGCAATGCTGAGAATTGATAATGCTCTGATCCTGCAAGAAATCTGAGGTATCTTCTGCAATTTGGTCGTATGGGGACGTGCAGGTATGCCTCCTTGAGATCTAGAGTTACCAGCCAAGACTCCTTGCCCAGCATGGGAAGAAGTTGCTGTAGGATCAGCATCTTGAATTTTGGAACAATGAGATATGTGTTCAGAGCGGACAGGTCGAGAATAGGTCTCCATTGGTTTTCCTTTCTTGGTACCAGGAAAAGTCTGGAATAAAATCCTTGTCCTTGTTCCATAGACGGTACCTTTTCTATAGCTCTCATCCTTAGTAAGTGGTCTATTTGTTCTAGAGCGTTTGTCTTTTGGTTTGGTGGTAGGTTTGGCATTCCTCTCTTCCTTGGTAGAGTATGGAAGTGAAACCTGTAACCTTCATCTATTGTCTGTAAAATCCATTTGTCTCCTGTAATGTAATGCCAGTTTACTGAAAATAAGGCTAGCTTTCCGCCTAAGGGTGCTTCTAGTTGTTCCCTGGTAGTCGGCATCAGAGCCAAGTCACTGTGATTGTCCTGTGGAAGTGGTAGTGGCTGGATCTGTGGCAGTACTTCTCTGGTTGTTAGGCTGCCACTGACGTCCCCTGTAGGCACCTCTGGATTGACCTCTGCCTCTTGGGCGCCTATTTCTGCCTCTCTGTGCTCTGGTGGTGTCTGGAAAGGACCAATTCTTAGAAGGCCAATTCCTACTAAACCTCGGAGGCTGGACCTGTAAGAAATCCTTGACTGTTTGGACAGATTTTGCTTTTTCTTCCACCTTCTTTAATACTTGCTGTGCAGGGGAGCCAAACAAACTGTGTTTTTCCATGGGAGCATCTAGGAGCTTTGACTTTACGTGGTCTGGTAAGGATTGCTCTTTTAACCATGCATGCCTTCTGATCACTGTACCAGTCATAGCTGATCTAAAAGAAGCCTCCAGTGCATCATAGCCGCATTTTAAGGAATGATTACTGACCTGCTGAGTGTTATGTACCAAATCCTGAAGGGACTTACGGTCTAAAGGTTCAGGAGAGGACAGTTTTTTAGTTAGCTGATCTAACAAAAATTCCTGATACTGAATCATGTGGAATTGACAGTTTAAGGCCCTAGCGAAAGAGTAGCAGAAGTATAAACTTTTACCCCATCTCTAATGCCCTAGATTCTCTTTCAGAGGGTAGGGGGTTTTTGGCAGAGGCAGCTGCTACAGCTTTGGGGCCCTGTGAAATAGTTTCAGGATCTGCAATAGGAGCCTTATACAAGTGATAATGTGAGTCCGGAACCCTGTAGTATCTGTCGGGCTTAGCAGGGGCCGGGGGAAGAGAGTCAGGGGCAGTACAAGCATCATTAAATGCATCATCCACAACTGTAAGTACTGGAGGAATGGCTAAAGGCCTATGCTGCGGCAAATGTAAAAAGGTCCTAAGCCTTTTCCTAGAATCTGAAAAATCCTGGCCCTGCCATTGAAATTGTTCTCTCATAGCATGCAAGGGTTCCCCAAAAGAAAATTCCTCAGGAGGAGAGGCAGAAGGAATGGAGTCTTCTGCGTCAGAGTCCTCATATGGAGAATAAGGGCCTTCTGGAGGATTTGAGTTTTCTGAATCATCAGAGGAATAATCTGTAGAAACTGGCTCAGGGGGCTCTGCTCTAGGCCTCTTCTCTGGAGGGGGATGAGAGGCCCTGTCAGGGTGAGGTTGGGATCCCCTGATCAAAGAAATGAGATCCTCTGCCAGGCTAAGCATTTGAGTACAAGAGCTAGGCCTGTGTGAGGGGGTTTTAGCAGGCACGGCCTTAGAAGATTTAGCTGCTTTAGCCCTCGAAAAAGCCTTAATTGACATGGATGCAGGGGGCCTAGCAGCTCCATGTGCAGGAGTAGATATGTCTAAGGGAATAGTATCTGATAAATCCTGAGAACCTGCAAGAGCAGGTGGAAATTCAGTAGCAGATTCAGCCATGCTGGATGAGGCCTCGGTTGTAGGAGGCATGCTTTCGGCCGAAGGAAGAACCGAGGACTCGGTTTCAGCCGAAACCGAGACACTCGCGGTTGGCTTAACCGCGGTTTCGGCCGAAACCGCGGACCGCGAGTGTCGGTCCTTTTCCTTACGCTTTTTAGCTAATTGTGAAGTCGGAGTCTCCGACGGCATGTTGTAAGCAAAAGCGGAGCCGAAAAACTCCTCTGCAAACTCCGACCGACGTCTAAGTGTCCGTCGGTTGAAGGAAGCACAGGCTAGACAAGCTGCTACGTCGTGGTCTGGGCCTAAGCAAGGAAGGCAGTAAGAGTGGAAATCCTTATGAGGTATTTGTTTCCCACAAGTTAAACAGTTATTCATTTTTTCTGACATCGGCTGAGGCAAGAAAGAGTCCCCAACGGGGTACTTAGCTTTTTAGAAGTCTTCGGTAGTAGTAATCTCTGGTTCTGACCGACCGGCACTTGCGAACAGCTTCTGCTTCGGGCGCCACGCGGCAAGAAAGACTGAGGAAAATGCGTCGGCTGATGCCTTTATACCCAATTGACAGCAGCTATGACGTCAGGTGAAGTGCGACATCAGCCGAGGCCAGACCCAGACTTTGGAATCCGGCCGACCGAAGGGCTGCCTGAGGCAGGACAACCCATTTGTTAGGACTGCAGATGCATCCTTGAAGGACATCTAATGGCTGAAGTACTGACACCATAATACTGACCTTCCAGAAGTCACAGAATTCCAGAGGGACAGGCTCATGCAACTGAATTTCCTGGAGCAGAGACCTTTGACAAAGACATGAAAAGAACAAGGGGAGATGGGCAACAGACGCCCCAAAGTTACGGACAAATTTTAAGCAATGTTCGACAAGGTTAAGGAGTGGACAGAATGACAGGTTTTCGCTCTAGCATGAAATGTCTGAAAAATATGAAGACGAAAAATCTGACTGAGTGCTTTGGGTCCCAGTAAAGCTACCCCGGTCTGGGGTTTTTTTTTTTTTGGAATCCAAGGCTACTGCAGCCGAGAGAAAAAAAAAAAAAAAAAAAAACTACATGCTCGTGGTTAACTAAAATGCTACAGATCTTCAACTTAGGATCCGAAAAAAGGAAGTATTCGAGCTGATCGGATCCGAACAGGATCCAAAGTAGCTAGCTCTCAGAAAAGAAAGGTTGTTCTGGAACTATGAGGACAGGCAATACTTTGGTTAATGCAGTTTTTGCATTTCCATGCTGACTGGATTAACTTTTGATTAAAAGCAAACAAGAAAAATCCAATATGCAGATCATACTATGAGTGTTTAATGACAAAACTTAGTGCTATCATCCCAAATTAGTGTCTGGAACTCCATCAGAGTTAAAACCACAATCACTTCAGCAACATAATACACATACAAGCAAACAATCACAGTAAAACATTTCACTATCTCATTAAAAACTAAAATACTAAATACATTCTCAATTTTGTCTTTATGTCTGTTAATAATTTAAACTTCACACAAAATAAACATAATCACATCTTAGAATTTATTCTTAAAATTCCATGGCCCTATTCTTAAGGATGCTAAGGAAAGAAAGGGAATCATTTAAACCAGGTTCACTGCACACGTTGAGACTTGTTTGCCAGATCAATTCCTTGTACGCTAATAAATTATCAAAATCCTGCTTATATATTTTTTCTTTTAATTACTTATTGGTTTTGCCAACATAAAATGCAGGGCATGAGATACAGGAAGCCAAATAAACCACCCCAGTGGAGTTTCAACCTCCATGTACACTCTATAGTCCTTTTATATCCCTCAACACATACATAAGGCCCATTGTTCACGTGTTTACAATACTTGCAACTCCCACATTTGAACATTTTAGATTTCATGGTTTTATTTCCCTCAACCTGACCGTATTCCAAATGATTTGTAATGTTCTGGCCCAGCTAAATGTAACTAGGGGCAAGTCATCCAAAAAAGCTTTCACCTCTTAGGACAAGGTCAAACTCCACATCTTGTTAAATATTTTGACAAAAATGGTAGCCTCATTGTTGTATGGAATCACCATGTCTTCCTTTTTTGACACATTCTCCATCCAACAGTAGATAACTTACTCCTTTGAAAACATGGCCAACATTATCCTGTAGAATGGGAGCATACCCAACACTTCTTCCCTAAATAATTTCTTCTTTGACTTCCATAAAAACATATAGGGTAGCATATTTCTTTAAATATATCAATCAATCTATACAAAAAAGTTTTCATCACTGGTAACCAATCTTGAAACGTGAACCATCTCTACCTGCCCTTTAACACAATTTCTTTTGTGAAATAAAGGGTGACAACTATTTAAATGCAAACATGAACTGGAATAGTTTTCTTGCAAAAAATATTAGATGAGTATTTTTCATGTTTTTGGTCTTTACTGATAGTGATCAAGATAATTAATATTGTCCATATTATAAACAAATGTGAATTTCAAGAATTTTGTGGTACTAATCAAATAATCCATTGTTGACCACACACATCTCCCCTACTTGTAAATGTTATTTAAAAAATCTCCGATATTTGTATAATTGCATATTATGGGTTTGCTGTGACTGGGCATATTGCTCAGCTTCTCTGCTTAAGAATCAGCTGGGGGGGGGGGGGGCGGACGGACAAACAAAAATCAGTAACATTTTTTAACTATTACTCTTTCATTTAAATTATTAATAATACATCAGGTTTTACAAGAAACTGACTCTTGGAAGATAAGAGACCCTGTAGAACTATAAGGAATATTTTGGAAACTTTATGAAAATTTGTATAATGCAGAGAAATAGGGAAATCAAGAAAAGGTATAAATGGAGATGTTTATGGAAGAATTAAATATGCCAAAGTCAAAGGTAGACGAGGGTCAATTACCAACAGTTAGGCTAGGAAGGGATAAGATAAAAATGGCTATATATAACCAATCTATAGGAAAGTCCCCCAGGAATAGACGGTATTCCTGTGGAAGTTTGGAAGTTAGGAGGGGAAAAAACTGATAAAGATCTGGAAGGTTTTAACAGTATTTGAAAAGGAGGAGAAGTACCAGCATCCTGGATGAAGGCAGTGGTAATGGTAATACCTAAAAAGGGTAAAGATCCATCTTCATACAGGCCCATTTCAATACTAAACCATGATTATAAAGTGTTCATGTCTGTAATGGCTAAAAGAATGGCAAAAGTGATACCAAAATTGATAGATCGGGATCACTGTGGTTTTGTGGAGGGGAGGCAAACTTTTGACAATATTAACAGAACACTGATAAGCCAAAGGAAAGCAGAATGTAAGAAAGTACCACTTTTATTGGTGAGTCAATGCAGAGAAAGCATTTGACAAAGTAGACTGGGACTTTATGAGCAGGTCAATGGAAGCATTTACTTTCCCTGATACAATTATAAGGTTGATTAGAAGAATATATAGGGGATCGGAGATGTGATCATTTCTGCTTGAGTAGACGAATCAGGCAGGGTTGTCCGCTTTCACCTTTGTTGTTTGCATTACATTTAGAACCACTGGCAAAGAAAATAAGGGACTCAGAAATTCAGGGATATAATAAGTATGGTAGTCAGGAAAAGCTGACTCTATTTGCAGATATTATTTTATATATGACAAAACCACAGAGACATTACAGTGCTGTGGAACGTTTTAAGACAGTTTCAAATCTTCTCAGGATACAGAATTAATGAAACTAAAACAAAGGCAATAGAGGTAAATTATGTATCCACACACAAACTGGTCCAACAATATCTGTATTTATGGGGACATGATAAAATAAGAGTATGGATTAGAAATGACTTTGTGGTGGCAGCTAATGATATTTGGGAAGAGACTAAACAGAAGAAAATACAAAAATTGTGAAACTGGAAGTTTTGATACATGGAAATCGATACTAAAATACAAGCCATTAAAATGTTTTTAGTCCTTTTAGTCTCATACACAGGTCATGCATACTTTTATCAACTGGAGGAGAAGTTGTGGATAGCAATTAAAAAAAAGAGTTGCAGGATTTTACCAGGGAAGGCAGCAAGGGTGAAGTGGGATAAGATGATTCTACCAATAGAACAAGTTGGACTAGGATTACCTAATTTGAGAGGATATTTTACAGCAACACATTTAAGGCTATTATACATACCACAAGCAAAAAACTATAATTCAAAGTGGAAAGGAATGATGCTGACACAGGGGAGAAAGCTCAAGAAATAATGAGAGATTGGGATTTTGGATGCAGACTATTAAGGAGAACAACCAAAATCATATAGAGTATTATATTCATAAAATAGCAGGGAGTATTCCAAGAACCAAGCCAACATGAGAATAGAGAAAATAGATTTTGCCAATAGGGAGAATATGGTCAGGGATATAGATAATAGGCAAGACCGGGCTGGAGTTTATTGGAGAAAAGTGGCAAAGAAACAAAGGTATTGGGAGCAAATAACTAGAAAGAGAAAGGTAACAGAATGGGAAGAGGCCAAGAATGTATTTGGACTGCAGGTTAGACATTGCCTCCCCTATCAATGATTGCTATCAGAGTATACGCAAGAGAAAGAAATAGGGGGCTCCTAAATGAAAGGCCAGCACTGGCAGACTTTTTAACAGAAGCTGCCATTAAAGAATAATTAGTAAAGCTTGATGATAATTATAAGAATCAATCAGAGAAGCTTAGAAAGGATTAGGGAGAGAGACTGGATAAGCAATTTACAAAGAGACACTGGGAGGATATATGTATATCTCCCAAATATGCAACAAAATCGAGAAGATTTAGGATTTTTGCCTGGAAGTGTTTTCACAGGTGTTTTTATACCCCAAGTAAAAGCCAAAGAATTTTTCCTCAGGTGGCTAGCAAATGTTGAAGGTGTGACGGGCAAGAAAGAGGTAGCCGAGAACATATTTTTCTGAGTGTGTAATTAGCTCGCAAACTTTAGGGATTCCCTGCAGACCTCTCTGTCGGAGTTGCTGGGTAAGCAGATTGGACTGACTGGGGAGATTTTTTTTTTTGAGTTACTCTACAGAATCAGAATTGCCTAGACATAGTAAAGCCTTGCTGAGTCTAATTATGGTGGCTGACAAAACAGCAATTACTAGAAAATGGAAATCAAAGTCTAGACCAACTTTACTAGAAGTAGTGAATATAGTAACAGAGATAAAACAACTGGAACTGGGATCTTTAGAAAAGGGACGGAGCAAACTACATAGGAAAGAAATGGGAATTGTGGGAACAATATATGCAGATCAGGAATGAGGTTTAAGAGGCAGGATTTGAATGAGCCATACAATGCTTACCTGACAATGACTGGATGATTTAAAAGTGATGTATACTTATTGCAACTACAGTTGTTTCATTCGTGTCTGTGATGTAAAGTGTTTGCAACTAAATAATTATAATTTTGTGTGTTTTTCAGTTATATAAATGTAAGATTGCCTTTGTCATATGTGAAAATTTCATAAAGATGTTTGGAGAAAAAAAATATATTGTGACTCTCTGTGATTTTTGAGAAAAAAAAGACAAACTTTTGTGAAGGTCAGGACAAAAATATGAGGCCAGATCATGGGCATTCTGTAAAATCAGGGGCAGCTGAGACATATGTTAAAGGTGCATGTTCATTGTCATTTATATATTATTTCTATAAGATATAGAGTTCTTTGACTCTGAAAATTAAAATTAGAATGAAGTTTAAGTGGTGGAGTGGTTATAAAGCTATCTGAGTGTAAGACAGTCTAATCACAGTGTAGCAATTTGAAGTGAATTATTAAAATAAAAGTCAGTAAGCAGTGTATTGTCATAGGGTTCTGTAGTGTAAGTTGTCCTACTATGTTTGCACCAGACACAGCTCTGTGTTTGGAAAGCAGGATCACACTGTGCTCCAATAATATAAAGACTGGTGATTATTCACAGACAGAGAGTGAGAGAGAGAGACAGAGAGATGAGACAAATGTTATTCTGCAACTGTATCTCAGGTAACATTTATGGACGGAGGTAGCAGCTGGGGTTTAGTATCAAAACAAAATCATCAGAAGACTTGTCCTTCTGGAGTAAATTTAAGCAGGACAGATAGGTAGAATTTAGTAGTAGTAACTACCTGTAAACAGTATTAGTATGTGAGCTTGAAAGAGGACTGATTAAGGATGAATGGTTGCAGAGTTGTACAGCACAGGGAGTGTGTTCCAGAAATGCTAAGATCATCCTTCCAGTGAAAAATACACTGAGTGTGCAATATTTGAATACTGTGTACAGCTCTAGAGGTATTTCGGAGGAAGGGAAAATTAAACAGGGAGAGGATGTGCAATGATGTACCTAACCAGGCACATCCAACAACTGGAATATCCATAGAGATTCCTCACTAAAAGAATACAGGGCATAAGTAACATGTCTTATGCAGACCACCTCAAGGCCCTATCCCTGTATTCTGTCTCCTACATGCTGTTGAGGGGAGATCTATGCCTGGCATACAAGGCACTGCCAGACTGCACTCTGATGGACCTACTGCATATCTGCAAAACAAACAACACCAGAATTACCCATTCTAAAGACTTAAATGTTGCCTGTGATATAAACAGGACATGCTGGAGAGACAGTATTTATCCCACACCTTCCCACTCCTTTGATTACTAGCTAGGATTGTTTGGGAGTGGAAAAATGTATGACCACAGCAGATAGGGTCTTCCCATCCTTCTCACACCTGGCTAGAGTTTCGTTAACTTTGGGGCCGAACAAAGAAGAACTGTCAAAGGGAGCACTGATGAAGGAAGATCTGAATGGCTCCACAAACTCACACAAGCACATCCATGCGTGTCTGACAGCAATGCCTGAACTAGCTAACCTGGTCATTCCTTCTGCTGCATGTGAAATGAGCCTCATGGACGAGTTAGAAATAGAATCCAGGGTAGCTAACTGAGAGGCCACTTTTTCTTGGATTTTATCAGATACAGCTCTTGCTAGGGTGCCTGATCATTCCTTGATCAGATCCCTCTGGAGCCTAGTAAAATGTGCTAGAAAAATTAAAAGGACCTTAAGGTGAAGGTCGATGATGCATAGACCCGCTTTCCAAAGCTGTCCATCGCTCTGGACCCTTGGTTAGGGGGATGAACAGAGGAACTTTCCTCATCAGGTTCCTTTTTGGTGGCCACCACTACCACAGTGGCATCTACTGCTAGCCTTTTAGCCTAATGTTGGTGGCCCTCATGTACAGAAAGGATCTTATCTGGTCTCCGGGGAATCAGTTATATGGAGTCAGGAGATTTCCAAGCCCGCTGAGCGATCAGTTTAATGAGATTGTCAGTGGGCGGGGTTATCCAAGAAGTAGATGGGCGAGAAGCAAAGGCTGGCAAGTACAAAGAATCCTCAGATGTAGGGTCATTAGGCTTCCAGTTACCCCTCTGTTTAAGGATCTCAAGAATGTCTCCAAAGGAGACATCTTCAGGAGGCTGACCAGGGGAATCCTCCCTGTCATGAAATCAGTCTTCTCAGTGACAGACTCTTTAGGGGAGTCAAGGTGTTTCCTTTTACAAGTTTTTTTTCGAGTAGGCTCCTCAGTGGGAATGTCTGAGGAGGTCTGGGAAAAAGGGTTGTTCTCAGTTAGAATATCTTGCAACCTTGGGGCTTGCTGTCCGGGTGCGGAGATTGATGGAAGCTCCCAGAAAGAAGGGTCAGGGAATGAAACTTCGAAATAGCAGGAGCCACCTGAGAATCTGCAGTGGCCAATGCTCTCTCCATAGCCTGGAAAACAGGTCCCACCCGAGGAGGGATGGGAGCCTGGAATTGAGAAAGATTAACTCGGAACCAGGGTCTTACCCAACCCCAAGATATCAACCTCCAAGGCTGGAGCCGAAGAAGGACCCCCAGCCGCTGGAGACCCAAGAGGAAAGGAGGACTCCGACTCTGAAGTTGGTGATGACTTTTGCACCGCAACAGGTCACCCCCCTCTTAGGTGCCAAAAATTGATCCTGTATATACACCCAAGATGAAGTATTCTCCTTCCATTGACCTCTTCTGTGGTAAACTTCCCAGTCCCTTTCTAAAAAGGCCAGAGTTTCCCTCTGGATTATGCTTTCACTCCTCCAGGAGTCTCTTCAGAAGTCAATTTGGTGAGGTTAGTGGACCAGCTCCCCACGACGAGGGATCATCTTCTTCCCAAACCCCTCTCCCTGCTGGAGCAGGGATGTTTTCTCCCAGGAGTCAACTGGGTATATATACAGGATCAATTTTTGGCACCTAAGAGGGGGGTGACCTGTTGCGGTGCAAAAGGAGAAGTCATCACCAACGTGGAAACTAAAGAAGCCAGTGTGGACGGCAGTGCCAGTGGAGGAGCCGGTGCCAGTGATGGTTCTGAAGTCAGTGCCAAAGGTGCCGAAGTGACTGGTGCATAAGAAAGAATTGGTTCAGAGAGCTTCAGAAACTTAGCTCTCAGTTTTGAGGAGGAACCAACAGGAGACAATTTTTGCTTTCTTGTTGTCGGTGCCGATGGAGACATTGGCACTGAGGGACTAGTTTTGAAACCGGAGGACTTAGGAGACTTGGCCTTGGATAAAGCTTCAAAGGGAACTTGAGAAGCTCTTTTAAGAATAAGCTTATTTTGTCATTCTACCAAGGCACTAGTACTGAAGGCCTGGCAGATAGAGCACTCTATGTCTAAATGAGGAGCACCTAGGCAATACATGCAAGCCGAATACCCGTCAGAGTTAGACATTTTTCGGCCGCAGTCCTGGCACTGCTTAAATCCAGTCGTGCCTTTAGACTTTTCTGCCGTGTTTACAAGTGGTAGAGGAGAATGTCAACAAACACACCACACTCTCAAACAGAAGTATAGAGTGAAAAGGAAAAAGCTCTACCAAAAATGGTAGAAAGAACTACCAAAACAGTAAAGAGAAAGGGAGAGAGGGAATACTAGCAGTGATGGCATGGAAAGAATACCAACAGGTATGGAAACGCACTCACAAGTGGAAAGGGTGGACAGAAAAATGAAGAATATTAAAGTTTTATAGTGAAGAAAGGAAGAAAGACTAGTATATTTCAAAAATTACTTAGCTGCGAGAGGACAGTTGGCTGACATGTCTTGCTATAAGAGCGGCAAATAAGATCAGAGGTAAATGGTAGAGAGGCGTTATGGGTAGAGTATTTGCTTGAGAGAGTTTTGGCTGGCGCGAGCTGTATAATGGCTGGATCGGTTCAGGGGATTGGAACAGACACCCAAGAGTCAAGAACAGATGAAGACTGACATCATCAGATCTTGAGTTGCAGAGAAGGGAGAAGGAGTGAGGGGGAAAAAAAAGAAAAAGCAGTATCAGCATAAGAGAGAGGTGCTCAATCTTTTCCAGAGGCCCATGAGCAGTGGAAAGTGAAAATTCGGGCATGGATACCAGTGTTAGTACTAAACTATTTCTGCAGTATAAATATAGGACAACTCTGACGGTTTTATTTTGGGAAATTAACATTTATGCAAATCAGTACCAAACAGATCAGGGGCAGTAGGAGAGTTTTTTTTTTTTTTTTATCTAATGGACTCAAAGCATGCAGTACTCAACTCGGAAGTAAAATAAATGATACTGACAGTCTTGATTACTTTAAAAGTTAAAGAATCTCTGAATGGTTTAAGTTCACATCCAAAGCTAATAGAAAAACTTTTATGGAATATATGAAAAAGAAAGACATGTCTGTAATTGCAGTGAGAAATTTATCACTTACTGTTTTTGAAATGTTGGGAGACCGTATGATAAGGTAGCAAGCACTCAAGTAATTTGCCTGATGTAAGAACATGAGTGACAGACCAGGACCATAATACTGCTGAGCAGGTTAAAAAAAGACTGTTCTTTTGTATATTGCCTTTCCATTCTCTCTTCTCAAAGTGAAAACAAGTGTGCAACAAAGTCAGAAGGTTTTGGATTTTTTTTTGCCTGGAAGCATTTGCATAAGTATTTTTATACCCCAAGCAGACTTCAGAGTACATTTCCTCAGTTAGACAGCAAGGCTAGTAGAACTCTGCAGGTCAGCAGTAAGGATGCAGTTGCAGGCATTTTCATGGCTTCCAAAAACATAAGGTACATAAAGGTTCCTTCCTTTGATAATTTCCAGCATTCCTGATACAGAAATCAGACATTTCCTGACAGAGTGGATGGGCAGACATAACTTCCATATGCTACTCATCCTCAAGGAAACAGGGTAGGGAGAGAATGATGCACTGCCGAACCGTAAAATTTTATACTGTATTTGCAGTCCATTTTTCTCTTTCCTACAGAGGAGACTGAATATTGCATTTGGACTACCATGATGCTTACTTTTTCCACCAAACCAACAAAATGCCAACTGAGGCTCCTCACCTTTGAATAGGCGGTTAACATTTTAAAATCTGGAATATTTATATACTCACCATAACTATGCACCTTTGCTGTCCATTTTCATTCTTCCTTAGTGTATGGGTTATGGATCAGACCTCAGATCCGACTTGGCCGCATACCACAGACTTACGGATCCAACTCTCGAGCTCCTCCCTCTTACCCACAATGCCCCAACCAGCCTATAATACCTCAGATCAAGTTTGCTCCTTTATAGATTCTAAGATGGAGTAGGAAAAGGAAGCAACAGTAAGCAATGTCAAAAACCTGAAACCAAAGGTTCCAAAACATCCATAAGATCTCTCCAGAAGATGACAGGAAGGGGGAAGGAGGGTGGAGAGTTGAGGACAAATGAAAATGGACAACGCAGATGCTTAGTTATGGTTAGTACATAACTTTAATATCTGATGTTGTTCTTTACATTCTTCCTCAACGTATGGGACAGAGTTCCCAGTTACATGACTCTAGGGCAGCCTTCATGGAAGAATGTTCTGGAGAACTGCTGATCCAAAAGCTGCTCTGCTTCTAGAAGTCTGCAGTGAGTAATAAAGGTATGAGCAGTAGACCAGGTAGTTACTGTGCAAATGTCATCAATGAAGTTCTAGACCAGAAAGCAGTAGTAGTAGCCATGGATCCAGTTGAATAAACCTTAAATTTTGACAGGGAGAGGCCTTGCTGAGTATATACAAAAGAAATGCAATCAGTAATCCATTTTGCCAGGATAACTTTAAAAACCAGTGATCCCAGTCTATTCGGTGAGAAAGAAACAAACAACTGGTCTGTTTTCCTGAAATCCTTTGGCCTGTGTAGATAAAAATATGACTGTCTATGTATATCTAAAAGATGTAGAATGTACTCTCGCTTATTTGAAAAATTAAGGAAGAAAACAGGAAAATAAATTGACTGATATTGAATTCAGAGCTTACTTTTGGTAAGAAAAATTAGTTGGTTTGTAAGGTAACTCTGTCTTTGTGAAAAACAATGTAATGCTATTTGGATGACACAGCCTGGAGTTCTGAAATTCGCCAAGGAACTGAGAGCAGTAAAAGGGTCAATTTCCTTCTTATGAACCCAAATTGAAAATCTTTTCCATTTACTTTTATAGATCTGGGAAGATAAAAGTATATGTAGAACCAGGGAGGAAAGCCTGGGCTGTCTAACTATTAACAGAATTGGAGAAACCATGTGGTTAGTTTGAGGCCTGGAATATTGGGATGCTTCATCCCCGAGGGATGTGAGAAATGTCTGGACTGGGGTCCAGTACCCATGTATGATAATGAAGATGAGACCAAACGAAGGGGAAACGCACCTGGAAAAGCCAGAAGGGGGGCAATGAGGATGACTGCATTCTTCAACAGACGTGCTTTCTTTAAAAATTCTGGAATCAAAGGTAATGGGGGATAGGCATAAAGAAGACCAGAGGGTCAAAAGTGGACTACAGCATTTTTCAGTGACTCCCCCTGAGGGGGATTAGAGAAAAATACATGCGGCACTTGTGAGGAGATGCAGAGAAACTGCAGCAAGGATGGGGCACTTGTTATGAGGAGATGCAGAGAAACTGCAGCACGGATGGTCCCAACGATGTAAAGTCTTCTCTGCCACTGACTGATTGAGACACCATTCTTCAAGTAACAAAATGGACCTGATGAGTTTGTCTGGTACTACGCTGGATTTCCTTGGAATGTGCATCGCCACAAGAGAGCATCTGGAGATCAGACTTGCACACTCTCATTGTCTCTCAAAAAATGGGGTAGGATCAAATTCCCTCTTGTTTGCTGATGTGCTAGAGCACAGAAATGTTGTTGGTTTGTACTGCAATAGTTCCTAGAGGGAGAACATCTTAAGGCCTGCAACGTTAAAAGATCCGCTCTCATCTCTAGAAAACTGACGAGTGAATTTGTCTCTTGGGGGAGCATGTGTCTTGAACTGTCCATCCAAAGACATGACCCCCCCTACCCCAAATGGAAGACTATGTTGTCAGCGTGGCCACTGAGGTAGAATAAATGGATGGCCCAGGTAAATCTCCTCTGACTGAATTCATCAACAAAGATGACTTTTGCATACTTGAGTGAGTCTAACTGGGAAAGATAGAGGATGTTGCAGAACAGACCACTGAATCTCTAGACTCCACTGGAAAACATGCATACAGTAGCGTGTCACAGGAACTAAGATTATGGCTGATGCCATTAAACCTAGAGCTTGGAGAACAAGTCTGAGTGGACGAGCAGGATGAACAAGAATTTGTTATATCTAGAACTTGACTGCATCTACACGATGTGCAGAAAAAGCGGCAATCTGACTTATTGTGTTCAACTGGGAACCAATGAACTCCAGGCTCTTTACTGGAAGAATTTTTGATGTGGAGATATTGACTGAAATGTCTAGTCTTTGACAGAGTTGGAGAAATAGTCCCTGGACTGTTCTAAGAGATGCCTAGTTAGGGTGGTGAGAAGCCAGTAATCTAAATATGGAAACACTCGGAATCCCATCTGTCTCAGGTGAGCTGGTAAGTTACCTAACAAACCAAACCATTTTTCTTATCAAAAGTAACCTCTGAATCCAGTTATCAAACAATTTATTTGCCTGTTTTCTTCTTTAATTTTCAGTACATTACTCTTTTAGATGCAGATAAGACAACCATATACATTTGGTAAACACCCTGGGGGCTGTGGTGAGATCAAAGAGCACAGCTCTGAACTGATAGTGACTGGCCAGCAGCCAAACATGCAGATATCTTCTGGAGCATCTGTTCATCTTGACATGACAGTATGCATCTTGAAGATCGAATGACCACATCCACTCATCCTTGCATAAAAAGGGCAGGATGGACTGAACCGTGACCATTCAGAACTTTGACTTCTTCACAAACTGGCTCAGTGGTCTCAGGTCCAGTCTTCCTTTGCATTAAAAAAAGAATCTTGAGTAAGTTCCAAATCCTCTTTGGTCTGTTGGGATGGCCTGGATGACTCTTGTAGCAAAGCAGCTTGTGAATTTCTTGAGCTGCAACCTCTCTCTTACTGTGTGGGCTGTCGGGATGCTTTCTTCTTTTGGCTGTGGGAATCTGGAAATATGGCAAGAAAACCTTTGTATATAATTTTTAGAACCCAAGAATAAAGAAACTGTGTACTTAACATAATGTTCCATCTGCGCTGTCTATTTTCATTCTTCCTCAATTACTGGATTCGAATCAGACCATCAGATCCGACTTGGCCATTTTTTACAGCTCATGGAATACTGAAAGCTCTCCAGCTTCTCTCTTAACCATAATGCACTAGTCCCCTACCTTACCTCAGATCTTGTTTGCTGACTTTAGTGAATAAAGAAACTTATCTGTAACAGCACTTTGAGGCTCAAACAAAGGAACATTCATTCCTTTAGCATCTTCTGATCCTTCCAAAAGTTAAACTGGTAGGGGGTTGGTGGGAGGGAATTTGAGAAAAAATGAAAATGGACAACACAGATGGAATGTTATGGTAAGTACATAACATCTTTACCTCATGTTGTCATTTTCAATCATTCCTCAACGACTGGGACACAGTCCCTAGCTACCTCAATCCCGGGTGGAATCTAAGGAAGGATGCTCCTGAGCACTACTGCTCTTCCCCTAGACACCAAATCTAACTTTTAATGAGGAATAAAGGTATAAAGGTTAGCCCAAGTTGCAGCTGCACAAATATCATCCAAGGAAGATATCAATAGAAATACCAAAGAAGTTGTCAAAGACCTTGTTGAATGAGCTTTTAGAGGTTTTGGCAAAGAGACCCAACTTGCTGTAAACAAAGGAAATACAATCTTTTAACCATTTGGCTAAGATTACTTTGGTAACAGGTTTATCCAATTTTAAGTCCAAAAGGGAGACAAATAACTGATCTGATTTTTTTAAAGCTTTTGTCCTACGAAGATAAAAACATAACTGTTTATGGAGATCTAACAGGGCAACATGTACTCTCCTTTGAGAAATTTAGAAAGGAGATTGAGAGGTTGGCAATTTGATTGATATTGGATTCAGACACCACCTTAGCAAGGAAGGATAGGTTGGTTCTTGAGGATAGTCTATCCTTATGAAAAAATCAGATAAGGAGGCTTGGAAGACATATTTTGCCAATAGGGATGACTGCAATTAGGGATACAGACAATAGGCAAGAGGGGGTGGGATATACTGGAGAAACCTGGCAAAGGAACCCAGATATTGAGAGCAAATAACTAGAGGGGGAAAGGTAATACTATGGAAAGGCGCCAAGAACTTATCTCGACTGCAGGCTCAAGACTGCCTTCCATATTAAGGACTGATATCACATTATAGGCAAAGAAAAAGAAATAGGGGGTCCTAAATGAAAGACCAGCACTGGTAGAGTTTTTAATAGAATCTAAAACAGAAGTTGCCATTAAGAAAGGAATAACTGGTACAGCATATAAAATATTGCATAACTATAATAATCAATCAGAGGAGATTAGAGAGGACTGGGAAAAGAGATTAGATAAGCAATTCACAAAGAAACAATGGAGGAAAATATGCATGTCTCCCAAATATGCAACAAAATCTAGAATATTTCAGATCTTTGCCTGGAAGTGTTTACATATGTATTTTTAAACCTCAATCTGACTTCAAATAATTTTTCCTCAGGTAGAAAGCAAATGTTGGAGGTGTAATGGGGCAGAAAGAGGTAACTGGGAGCATATTTTCTGGGACTGTAAAGAGTTGGTAGACTTTAAAGACTCCTTTCAGACTGCTCTGTCAGAGATGTTGGGTGAGCAAGTTGGAGTGACTAGGGAAATTACTTTTTTGAGCTATGATACAAACTCAGAATTGCCTGGATATAGTAAGGCCTTGCCGAGTCTAATTATGATGGCTGACAAAAAAAGGAATTACTGGAAAATGGAAATCAAAGTCTAAACCAACTTTAGTAGAAGTAGTAAAGATAGTAACAGAGTTAAAACAACTGGAGCTGGGATCTTTAGAAAAGGATAGAGGCAAATTACATAAGAAAAATAGGAACTGTGGGATCAATGCATGTAGAGGAGGAACAAGGTTTAAAAGAAGGCAGGATGTGAATGAGTTATGTAATGGCTGACTAACAATGACTGGATGTATTAAAAGTGATGTATAATATTTGCAGCTACAGTTGGGTCTCACGGTTTGGAATGTATAATGTTTGTAACAGAGATTGTGTTGCTACGGTTTACTGTCATTTATGTAAGTGTAACACGGTTTATGTCATACTTGATCATTTAATAAAGAAGTTTCTTGTTTTAAAAAAATATATATTTTATTACTGTTTGAAAAGAACAAACCTTTTCTATTTGCTTCTGTCAAGTTTCCTTGTTGAAGCTTTGTGGGATGACAAGAGAACAGAGGACAGCCTGAGGTTGTCTAGTTATCAATGGAATTGGAGAAACCATGAGGTCCACTTTAGGCTTAGAATGTCTGGGTGTACCGAGTCTGTCAGGTGAGATAGGAGTTCTGGAGTTGGATCCAGAGTCCAAAGTTGGCAATGGAGATGAGGCCAAAGAAAGACAAAATCTGCCAAGGTGAATAAGGGACTGTGCTATTCAATCTTGATGATTTCTGAAGAAATTTAGGGATTAGATGTACTGGGGGAAAGGTATAGAGGAGACCGGGGGGTCAATCGTGAAGAACAGCAGCTCTCTGTGACTCCCTCATTGGGGAGAATCAGGGCAAAGAACCTACTGCACTTGGTGTTGAGGGGAGATGCAAAAAGATCACAGCAAAGCTACTCTCATCGACAGAAATTTTTTTCTGCCATTTCATGTTGAGAGATCACTTGTGAGGCATTAGAATGCACCTGCTCAGCTTGTCTGTTATCACGGTTGGATTTCCTGCGGGATGTGTACTACTATCAGAAAATGACTGGATGAGTTCACCCACTGCCACTCTCTCAATGATTCTCGACACAGGGGGTAAGATTTGGTTCATCCTTGCTTGTTGATGTACCATACCACTGACATATTGTCCATCTGAATCTCAATGGTACTGAAGGGGAGTGTGTCTTGGGTGACCTGCAATGGTAGGAGAACAGCTTTCTTTTCTAGGACATTGATATGCATATTGGCTTCTTTGGGAGACCATGTGTGTTAGACTCTCTTTCCCAAGAAGTGCTCTCCCCACCTGATTTGGGAAGCATTTGTGGTCACTATGGCCTTGAGCTGAGGAAGAGTGAAGGGGCGACCTTGAAAAACTTGATTTGAATAAATGCACCAAAGGAGGTAATTTTAGCATGGCTGAGTTACCTTGATCTGGGTGGATAAAACTGGTGAATAGGTCACTGAGTGCCTAGTGTCCACTGAAGGATTCTCATGTGATATCTTGCTAACGGAACTAAAACTATAGCAGCAGACATTGACCCCAATGCTTGAAAGATCTTTCGAACCGAGAGAGAAAAATTTTGAATTAACTTTTTGACTTGAAATCGTACTGTTTGAACCCTTGACAGAGGAAGAGAGGCTGTCAAGGAAGACGTGTTAAACAAAGCCCCTATGAACTGTAATGTCTGAGTTAGTGTTATTTGACATTTGTTGTAACTGACAGTAATTCTTAGTTGATAACATAGTTGGAGTACGTGATCCCATGGTTTGATCAATTGATGCCTGGTCAGAGCGGTTATGAAGCAGTTGTCCAAATAAGGAAATACCCAGAATCCTTGCAGTGTCATGGAAGCTGCTACCACTGCCATGTACTTGGTGAACACCCTGGGGGCTGTGGTGGGACCAAAAGGCAGAGCTCTGAACTAGTAATGACTGGCTCTTAGCCGGAAGTGTAAGTATCTTCTGGATTGCCTGTTCATTTTGATGTGACAGTACGCAACCTGAAGATTTATCAAGCACATCCAATCGTCCTATTGCAGAAATGGCAAACTGGACTGAACCAGGACCATTCAGAACTGTGCATGTTGAACTGACTTGTTTACATTGCCGAGACCCAAAACTCGTCTCCAGTCCCCTGTTTTCTTTGGCACTAAAAATAATCTTCAGTAAGTTCCAGACTCTTTCTGGTCTAGGGGGACCTCTTGGATGACTCTTTTTCTAACAGCTTTTTTTTTTTTTTTTTTCCTAGTGCTGCTGCTTTCTTCGGACTGGTTGGAAATCAGGAATTTTGTTTACAGTACAGGGGATGGAAGGAAAAAGGGAATTATATAACCTCTGGAAATAATTCTCTGCACCCATGAATGTTTTGTAATCTGTAACCAAGCTCTCTGGTGCAGGCACAAATGAGTTCTGACTGCCTCCAAAGGTGGACAATTGGTCCTCCTTTCAGGAGCAGGGGTTGCATCTGTCAGAGAAGGTACCTCTAGATCCTTGGTTCTACTAGCCGTGTCTGCCATATGGACAGCATCTTCCACTAGAGTGCCCTCCATGGCCCTGGGGGGAAATATCTCCACGTAGATCTTGGAAGGGACTCGAACTTTCTGAACCACATTTTCTGACCCTCTTGTTGATTCCTAGAAAAGGTCCTCTGAGGAGTCAAAAAATGTATGCCCACAGCAGACAGGGTTTTACCTTCCTGCTCACACCTGGACAGTGTGTCTTTAGCCTTGGGGCCAAACAGAGAACATCTGTCAAAAGGAGCATTGACAAAGGAAGACTTGAAGGGCTCCACAGAACCACACAAGCGCATCCAGCATGTCTCCTAATGAAAATGCCTGAACCCGGTGCCCTTGAGGTACTTTCAGCTGTATGTGAAATGAGTTTCATGGACAAATTTAAAAGTGACTGTAGGGTAGCCAACTCTGAGGCAACAGAACTTTCTGCCTCAGAAGTAATGGTCCCTGAGAGGGATTTGGTGAGTTCTTTAATCAAATCCCTATGAAGTCTAGTAAAGTGTGCCAAATAGTTCAGCGATCGAAATGCAAAGGTCGGTGAAGCATACTCTCACTTCCCAAATCTGTCCATCTTCCTAGACTCCCTGTTAGGAGGATGAACAGTGGGGCTTTCTTTTGCAAGTTCCTTCTCTTGGCCGCCTCTATGACCATAGCATCCACAGGTACTCCCTTACTCCAAAACTCCCTATCCTTGGGCAGTGCCAGAATCCAGTCTGGTCTTTTAGGGAGTGGCTCAATGGAGTCAGGTTCCTTCCATGCCCGCTGAGAGATCAAATCAATCAGCTCGTCAATAGGCAGAGTCACCCAGGAAGTAGATGGGCCAGATCCAAAGGCTCCAGGAATACCAATTCCTCACGAGAAGGGTTGTTAGTAGACCAACCACCTGTCCGTTTTAGGATCTCTGTGGTGATAAGTCCGGTACCAAAAAGCAGCTCAACAGATAAGAAATAATAGCAGCATCCGGAACCATGAACGAGTAAAATGAACTCAAGGTTTAATAGTAAAATGTTAAAAATGCTACAAACACTGACAAAAAAATTAACAAAAACATAAGTGATACAACACTTTTAAAGTAGATCCAGATACTACTACTTTTTCATGTTTTAGGATCTCTAGGATATTTCCAAGGAGACATTATCAGGTGATGATCTGGGGGACCCTTCCCCTTCAGTGAAATCAGTATCTTTTGTGATAGATTCTTGAGAGGAGTCTAAGTGCCTCCTCTTGCACTTACTTTTCCTAAGAATGTTCCAGAGAAGTATCGGAAGAAATCAATATACCATTAGGGGTATCCTGGAGACTGAGTTGGCTGTTCTTCTGGAGTAAGATGTTGAGACTCTTGATGTAAAGACAAGTGGGTTTGAGAAGTGGAAACCAAGGAAGGTAGACGTGTCCCTTTCTCTATCAACAGTGAAAACTCTCTCCACCACCTCAAAGGCAGAACACCTCAGGAAGGAAGAAGACAATGGCTCCGCAAAGACGTGTTTCTGAACCATCAACTCCCTCTGACCCAAAGACAAACCGCTCAAAGCAGGTATCAGAGCAGAGCTGTGAAGGGCAGAGGCTCACAGGGGCAGTGATGGCTCTGACAATCTCAAAGTCGACTAACACCCCAGATCTGGTGTCAGTGGCATGGCTCAGAGTCATCTGGTTCTGATGCACTCGGAGATGGTCCACTCGGAGACGGCACCGGAGTAGAAGATATGATGAACTTTGGATCCGATAAGAACGAATCTGGGATTTTCGGTTCCAACTGCTCTGAAACCGAAAGTCGGATCGCAGAAGAAGACACCATTGGTGGAGTACTACTTATGAAGGTCTCTGGACTCGATGTTGTAGGAGCCGGGAGAACAATCATTTGTACTTGCATAGAAAGAAATTTCCTCCTCATCCTACTCACATCTGTTTCAGTCAAACTTCTGGAAGATCAAGATGCAATAGATTAGATTACGAACGAGGATGGGAGACGGGATGGAATGGGATCCAAAGATGACTCATAACAGATCCAAGGAAGACAGTTCGGGTCCGAGTGGGTTGGATCTGAAGATGCAGATTTGGCTTTGGCAGCTGGGGCATCCGAGTGTTTTGCCTTCAGAGCAGACAAAGTGGGATTCGATAAGTTAGGTAGTTTAGAGGAGGTTCTGCACCAGTAGTTGAGCTCAGAGCAGAAGTTCTGGAAGGGTCTGAAGGACACTTGAATCTTTCTTGTATCTTCTTTGGGGGGGGGGGAGGTTGAACCACAGGTACCATTTCAGACGAAGATGAAGGGAACAATCCCTTCAAAAATCAGCCTATTTTTTCTATCCACCAAGGCCAGTGGATTAAAACCCTTATAAATATCACAAGACACACACAAATGATCTGGCCCTAAACAGTAGTTGCATGAGTCATGTGCATCTGACAAAGGTATCCTCTGGCCACAGGCCTTGCATTTCTTAAAAACTGTTGTTTTTTCAGCCAACTGTATACAAGAATACACTTGTAAGACAAAAGGGAAAAAGATTTATTTTTTTTAAGGAGAGTATTAAGGGAATAAAAAGGTTACCAGTGATGGTACCCAAGACTACCGTTAAGGTATGACGAAAGAAAGCAAGAAAAAAATACCAAGAATGGTAATTAAATTACATTAAGGAGTGTATGAAAGGTAAGAGAGGCTTGTATTGAAAGGATAAAGGAAACAAATGAATTAAATCTGCTTTCTACTCACGAATACTACTAAAGCTTGAGAGCTAACTGTGACCATGTCTGTCCATGAAAGGAGGCAAACGAGATCTGAGACATGGTAGGAGACTAAAACATTATAAGTAGAAGAGGAGTTCAAGAGTTTTCGGTGTTCCATGAGCTGTAAAAAGTGGCCAAGTTGGATCCGAGGGTTGGATCTGAACTTGGTTAGGAATGAATGAAAATGACATCAGATCTACTGCCTCCAGAGGTGAGCAGTTGGGCAACTTTTCAGGAGCGCTGAAGGGGTGTATGGGGAAAGGAATCTTGAAAACCCTAGTTTTTCAGGACTCCCCTGCTGTGAGGATGGCGCCTTTCATTTGAACACCCCCCTCTGCCCCTGGAGTTGTTGTCCCCACATGAATCCTAGAAAAATCCCTGGGATGTACGGGACCACATTTTCTTTCCCTCTCTTTTATTCAAGGAAAAGGATCGTTGAAGTGTAGAAAAGCAAATCCCTACAGCAGACATGACCTTTCCTTCCTGTTCACTGCAGGAAATTTTTTTTTTTTTTCACAGAAGGGGCCAAACAAGGAAGTTCCATCAAAAGCAGCATTGATGAAAGAAGACTTAAAAGCTCCGCAAAATCGAATAACCGCATCCAGGCATGTCTCCTACCAGCAATTCCTGAACAGGCAGCCCGTGAATTATCTTCTGCAGCAAGGGATATTAACATATTAACTTCATGGATAAACTGGAAATGGATAATATAGTAACCAGTTGTGAAGATGATCCGTCACAGTCCTCCAGAGACATAGATTTTGAGAGGGATTTGGAGAGCTCCATGGTCAAATCCCTCTGCAGTCCCAAAGTGCACCCAATAATTCAGGAACCTCAAGGCAAAGGTCGCTGAAGCAAATAAGCACTTCCTAAATCATCACTGAAGCAAATAAGCACTTCCTAAATCTGTCCAATGGTCTCAACCCTCTATCAGCGGGATGGACGGAGTTCTGCTCAGCTAGCTCCCTTTTTTGTGGCTGCTGCTACAACAGCAGCATCAACAGAGACTCCTTTGCTCCAATGGGGTGTATCGTTTGGCAGTGTCAAAATTATGTCCGGACATCTTGGAACTGGTCTGATAGAGTCCAGTTCCTTCTAAGCCTGGAAAGAGACAAGGCCAATAAGCTCACTGGCCAGGGGAGTCATCCAAGACATAGATGGGCTGAAACCAAAAGCTTCCAGAAAAACTGACTCCAGTGGGGAGGGAAGTATCTGAAGATCATCTACCCTTTTGCTTAAGAATTTCTAGGATGTCTCCAAATGAGACATCATCCGGTGGAGATCTGGGTTGTGGAATGTGGTCTTCATTCTCTCCTTGGTGTCATTTGTAGAAAATGGGGAATGGAGTTAAGGAGATACTAGGTGAACAGTGAATCCGAATGAGCAAATTCGAGGAGACTTCGACAAAGTAATGGTCAGATCTGAGGTTTTTGGATCGGAGTGCTGACCGGGAGATTTTACCAGTATGACAGTCGGATCCAAGGATTTAGGATCCAATGGTTTTCTTTTAGGATCTGAAGAAGTTGGATTCAAAGAGCTTTGGATGTTCTCAGGAGCCTCCGATGGAACCATGGTGGAAGTAGAGGTCTTCGGAGTTCGGGTAGGGGATCTCTTTCGAGAGACTGAAGAAATTTTAAGATGTTTACTGGGGGTTTCAGCCCATGATGAAGAAGACGAACATGAAGGCAGCAATCCCTTAAGGAGCAATTTATTTCTTCTATCTAAAACTGCTGTAGAGTTAAAAGTGGCACAAAGAGAATAATCAGTATTTAGGTGTGCCGCTCCTAGGCAATAAATGCACTCCCTGTGGGTATCAGAATTTTGAATTTTGCGCCCATAGGAAGTACAGTTTTTAAAGCCAGTTGGTTTCTTGTCCACAAATAAATATGAGAAAGGAAAGAAGAGATAACTTTTTTGTGATCAGCAAAATTATGTTATTTATTTTACTTTTGTTAACCAGGAAAGTCCGAATGGACACAGGTCCTTTTTCAGTGGAGGCCCGGGGAGAAAAGCTCCAGATACAGTACAATACAGGTTAGGATTTCATTACATCTATGAATACAATCCAGCATGCAATAGTCAAATATTAACATCATGTTATCAGTACTATATACAAGTATATTATACACTCATTTCTGCATGTGGTAGGCAAAGTTTTACATTTTTGGTAGTATGTTTATAAGCAGTACAATGTCAGACATTAACATCTTGTTATCAGGACTATATACAAGTTTGTTACAGTCTTTTCAGCATATCGTTAGCAGAGTTTTACATTTGTGGTAGTACGTATATATGCAGTGCATTGAGAGATTGAGAGTGGTACAGTATTGGGAAAAACAGTACAGAAGTTTTTTGTAGCAGTGTATATCCAGTCGTTTGTCAGATTAGAAGTAGCAAGGTTTCGGAGAGAAAAGGAACAAGATGTTTTATTAGGAGTACACTCAGAAAAGTCCATGTGCTTGGGGTAGACAGGTCTAACCTGCTTAACTAGAGGAAGTAATAGGTAATTATCAGCAGATGCATTCATGCAATCCTGCAATAGTGCAGTGGGTTGGTTTAACCTGGGGAGACACAGGAGCAGAACCAGTTGTTTGCATTGTGGCTTTTGAGGAGTTTTTTAAATTGGAGGGGAGAGCTTGTAGCAGTGATGTGATTTGGCAGTTGATTCCAAACTTTGGCTATGGTGCAGGCAAAGAGAGACTTACCTGCATCATTTTTATGTTTGATGACATGTAAAAGGTTTTGGCCACTGGATCTTAAGGTTCTGGTGGTTGTGTAGGGCTGAATTAGTTGCTGTAGAGATGGGATTTTGTTGGGCAGGTAGTACAGTTTGTGTGTTGTATAGAGTTGCTAAAGTATCGGCTGTTGGGGCAGCTCAAGCCAGCTGAGTTGCTTTAGGGCAAGACAGTGATGGGTTCTATGACAGGCCTTAGTAGCGAACTTGGTAATCTTGTTGTAACAAGATTCCATTTTGGTGAGTTTGGAGTGGCGAAGATTTGTCATTATAGGGGTGGCATACAGTAGGATGGATAAGAGATGGGTCCTTGCAATTGTAGATCTAGTCTCCTTGGTCATGAATTGTTTGCTTCTATAAAGGAGACCCAGCTTTTTGTTTACTTTCTTGATTGATTGGGCTATGTGAAGGTCAAATCTGAGGTTGTTGTCGATGATTACCCCTAGCAGTTTTGTGTGTGTTGTTGGAGTGATTGTGATGTTATCTTTGGAGATTATAGTTAGATCATTGCATTGCTGAGGTGGTCTACCAGGGCCAAATATGATTAGGTTGTTTTTTTTTTGGGGATTAAGGAGGAGTTTTATGCTGGCGAACCATGCTTCTGCTAAGGTGAAGTTTTGTTGAGTTATGGCTTGTGGTTCATTCATATTTGGGGCAGCACATATAATGGTGGTGTCGTCTGCATACTGCACTACTTTGGAAGAGACTGAGGATGCAGCTATCTGGTTTGTGAATAGGGAGAACAGTAAAGGACCAAGAATGGATCCTTGAGGGACACCAATAGAGACTGGTAAAAGGGAGGACAATTGGTTTTGCCATAGCACTGCTTGTTGCTGACCTGATAGGTAGTTTCTAAACCATGATATAGTGGTAGAGTGGATGTTACGGGTAGCTAGTGTTTCCAGAAGTCTGCTATGGTTTACCATTACGAAGGCTTTAGATAAGTCTAAGCTAGGAGCTAGGCTAGAGAGATGGGTATGGAGAGACTGGTAGGGAAAGGAGTGGTAGGGTCTGGAGAGTCTAGCTGAGAGCTGTGTGAGTGAAGGAGGATGATTCAAGCTGGTTGATAGGGAGCAGTGGAGGTTTGAGGGACAGCTATTAATGGAGATGGGTGAGCAAGGGAAGAGGTAGCCAAGAGGAAGGCTAGGTATGAGGGTTAGAGGGGAGGAGACCAGTTTAATGGCCAGAGAGAACCCAGGTAAGGGGGAACACAGTGATGTTTTTGACGCTGACTAGGAGCAATACTTTAACAAGGCTCACAGAAGGCAAAAACAGGACAGGGTAACTTATGCTTGTTATATCACATACGTTTGTTCAGGGACTGCACTGTTGCTGGAGGTGATGTCTTCTGGTGAAGCAGCCCACCTAAAGGGTGTGTGAGACCTTCAGCTTTTGCAGGGGTTTATATGAGCCTGATTTAAGAGGCAGGGACCTGTAAAACAAGATAGAGAGTAGGATAAGGATGAACTACCAGCAATGGTAGGAAGAGCACCCTAATAAAGGGTAGGAGAAGGTAGAAGCAAAAAGAAAAGCTTGGTACTAATAATGGCATACAAATAGACTACCAAGAGGTAGAAAAGAATGATAGTAAGACCTAACATACATAAACACCTGAGAAACTCATTAATAGGAGAGAGAGGATAGCAAAAAAAATAGAACACAAGTTTTCTCTAAATAATATCTATTCTCAAAAAACTTGAAATAACTGAAACAAGCTCCTGACAGAGGCTACATGTCCGTGCAAAATGGTGGCAAACAATATATGGGGTATTGTAAGCTGGCTGAGGCATTATGGGTAGAGGGAGGAGCTTGAGAGTTGGATCTACAAGTCTGTGGAATGCAGCCAAGTTGGATCCAAGGTCAGATATGTAACCCATATGATCAGGAATAACAAAAAGGTTCCACTCCAAAGGTTTTATACGTATGGCAATGCCAGCTGTGAAACTCCAAACAGCACGAAAGAATAGCCAGAAGTCCACCGTTCAAAACATGATTTAATAAAACAGAATAAATAGTAGTAAAACAAACAGAGCTTTTGATTAAAACTCTTTCTCAGTGTATCACACTGATACACTGAGGAAGAGTTTTAATCAAAAGCTCTGTTTTACTACTATGTATTCTGTTTTATTAAATTGTGTTTTGAATGGTGGACTTCTGGCTATTCTTTTGTGCTACTTTTGGTTTTTGTGCCTGAAGTCATTCAACTGTTGGGATACTTGTTTTGGATTTTGAAACGCCAATCAAAAACAGTCAAAGTTTTTCCTTATCAGAATGACTAGCTATTAGTGGCAGATTCTCGAAAGGCCCTCACCAGGTCAACAAAACATGACGCTATTATAATATCAGCAGCAGCAAATACCAGACTGATGTTATGAAATCTGCCATGCCTAACCTTAATTCTAAATCCCTGTTCCCAAGCAGTCTTCACAGAATTTTTCCTCAGGCAGAAAGCAAATGTTGAAGTTGTGATGAGAGAGACAGATGGAGGGAGAGGGGCAAACAGGAACATACTTTTTGTGACTGCAATGAAATGGCAGATTTTAAAAATTCCCTATATAACACTGTCAGAAATTATGGAAAACAAATGGTTGTAACTAAGGAAATGGTTCTTCTGAGCTAGGACACCGGATGTGAACTGCCCACATATGGTACAGTCTTACTAAATTTAATGCTATTGGCTGTGAAAAAAAATACGAGAACATGGAAATCAAAAACGAAATTAGGTGTAAATGAAGTACTGCATATTGTAAAGGTGATAAAAGAACTGGGAGTGGGATCTTTAGAAAAAGGATGGAGCAAATTGCATAGGAACAAATGGAATCTGTGGGATTGATAGGTGCAGAATAGTGTTCAGAAAAAGTATAATTTTAGGGAAGGCAGGAATTTAGCAACATATGTAATTTGGAGTGAATTAAAATTGTTAGAATGTATGAAAATAAAAAAAAAGTGGACTGTCTTGACATAACAGTTGCCCAAGCTAGTACAAGGGCTTATACCTGTGTAGGGAAAAGAAACAATTACAAACAGGAATACTGTATCAGACATAAAGAAGTTATATACTCACCATAACGTTCCATCTGAGTAGTTCTACTTCATTTGTCTTCAACCTGTGGGATACCGGATCCGAGCCGGCAATTTCACTAGCATCTTCTCCGAGCTCCAAGGTCCTCCCCTTACCCATAATACAGCTCCACTACCTTCCAACCCCTAGATCGAATTTGCTGACCCTTATACTGATAACCCGACCTGAAAAATACTTTATGACCTACAACTGCAGCTCGCAGGCTGTTCATATGATAAGGTCAGGGGGAAGGAGGGAGAGACAGCTGAAGACAAATGAAGTAGAACTACTCAGATGGAACGTTATGGTGAGTACATAACTTCCTTATCTGAAGTAGTTTACTTCATTTGGTCTTCAACCTGTGGGACAGAGTCCCCAGCTACTAAACTCTTGGGTAGTCCTCATGGAAGGATATTCCTGAGCACCGTGGAACCAAAGGATGCTCTCCTCCTAAAAGTCAAATCCAATTTGTAGTGAGAAATAAAGGTATGAGATGAGGACCAAGTAGCTGCAGAACAAATATCATCCAATGAGACTCTAGACCAAAAGGCCAGAGAAGTAGCCATGGACCTAGTGAAATGAGCTTTCACCTGACCCGAAGCAGACATACCTTTGTCCTTTTACACCTGAAGGATGCATGAGGAAATCCACCTAGCAATAGTGACCTTGGAGATAGCTTTACCCAAAAAGGGTTTATAAAAGGACACAAACAGCTGATCGGATTTATGGAAGTTTTTGGTCCTGTGTAAATAAAATCGTAACGGTCTATGAACATCCAACAAGTGGAGTTTGTATTCATTTTGTTAGCAAAGTTAGGAAAGAAGACAGGTAAATTAATGGTTTGATGGATATTAACTTGTGATGCCACCATGGGAAGAAAGGACGGATTGGTCTGAAGGGAAATCCTATCTTTATGCAAAATCATACATGGAACTTTGATGGTCAAAGCTTGCAGTTCTCAGACCCTTTTAGCAGAAGTGATAGCCACCAGGAATGCTGTTTTCCAAGATAAGAATTTTAGATCTGTGGTTGCAGCAGGTTCAAAAGGCGCAGTGGCCAAAGCTTGAAGAACCATAGTAAGGTCCCATGGGGGAAACGGGATCCTTGACCGAGGAGCGTAACAGAAAGGTCCCCTTGATAAAGGCTTTACACAGTCTGGAGGAGGCCAGTGAGGCAGAATTCTCAGCCACATGAAAATGAGAAATGGCAGCCAATTGAACTTTGATAGTAAAAGAAACTAGCTCCCTGTTGAAAAGGACTGACTAGAAAATCAAGAATGGCAGAAATAGAAGCCGTGAAGGGGTCTAAACTCCTCTGAGAAGCCGAAAAGGAAAAACGTTTCCATTTGCTGCGGTAAACCTTCCTGGTTGAAGACTTATGAGCAGCCACCAGAATAGACCTAACTGAAGAGGATAATCCAGGAGTCACAGTGATCATGGGAACTGGAGCAGCCAAGCTGTAAGATTCAAACTGTCCAGGTTCAGATGAGGAACCCCCAATGGGTGTGAAATCGGATCCTGAATGGGATCCAAGATCCAGGGTGGAGCCAGAAAGTGGGACCAAAGGAAGGGAAACCATACCTGGCGAGGCCAAAACTGGGCAATGAGGATCACTTTGCTCCCCTGTCGACGAGCTTTCTGTAGAAACCTTCGAATAAGAGGTACTGGAGGGTAAGCATACAGAAGACCGGGAGGCCAAGCATGGACTAGAGCATCTCTGGGGGACTCCCCCTGCAGGGGGTTCAGAGCGAAAAACACACGGCACTTCGCGTTGGAAGGAGATGCTAAGAGATACAAGCAAGGCTGACCCCACTCCAGGAAGATCTCCTCCGCTACTGAAAGATTCAGAGATCACTCGTAAGGCATCAGAATAGTCCAACTTAATCTGTCCGCTGGAATGTTGGACTGTCCCGGAATGTGCATTGCTATGAGAAAACAGCCGGTGGAGATCACCCATTCCCACACTCTCATGGTCTCACGACAAAGGGGGTAAGATCTGGTCCCTCGCTGTTTGTTGATGTACCAGACCATTAACATATTGTCTGATTGAATTGCAATGGTTCCCAGAGGAAGAAAGGCATGAAGGGCCTGAATCACCAAAAGGACCGCCCTCATCTCTAGAATGTTTATGTGAAAGCTGGTCTCTACAGGGGACCACAGGCCTTGGACTGTCCTGCCCGAACAATGCCATCCCCACCCGAGGTGGGAGGCATACGTGGTCACTTAGGCTTGGACAGAGGCTGAAACAAGGTCTCCGGAGAGCACATCCACCACAGAAGGGATGACCAACAGACTCGACTGATTTGTAAGATAATGGAAGTTCCAACAGTGACCATTGTACAGCTAGTGTCCACTGTAGAATTCTCATATGTAACCGGGCACACAGAAGAAGCGTTATGATTGCTGCCATTGAACCTAAGGCCCTCAACACTGATTCTGCCGATGGACGATGGGAACGGTAGATCAGAGAGACATGCATCCTCAGGTTTTCTACTCTCTCCAAGGTCAGGAAGATTTTGCATTGTAAGGTGTCTATCCTTGCCCCAAAGTAGTCTATCATCTGGACAAGATTTAAAAGTGATTTGGATGCATTGATTGTGATCCCCAAATGCAGGACAAGCTTTAAGAAATAATCCCTGGTTTGCGAAAGTAGATGTCTGGTGGGAGCAGTGAGTAGCCAATCGTCCAGGTATGGATAGACCTGAAGCCTCAAGTGAGCCACTACTACTGCTTTCACTTTGGTGAACACCCTGGGGGCTGTAGTGAAACCAACGGGTAGGGCTCAAAATTGGTAATGATGGACTCCTAGCCAGAAGCGGAGGAACCTACTGGAGCTTCTGTGCATCTTTATGTGATAGTAGGCATCCTGGATGTCTAACGAGCACATCCAGTCGCTCTCTTGCAGGTACAGCATGATGGATAGTGTGACCATCCGGAATTTTTCTTTGGCAACTGACGGGTTCAGGGTACATAGGCTCAGAATGGGCCTCAAGTCCCCCGTTTTCTTTAGCACCAAAAAGAACTTGGAGTAGAAGCCTGATCTGGACTGATCTGGGGGGACGGGTTCGATGCCTCGTTTTTCTAGCAGCTTGGACATTTCCTGTGCTGCTGCCTCCCTTTACGTGGGTGGTACATCCAGGAGGTGTTTTGGAGGTTTGGGAAGAACCACAAAGGGGACAGAGTACCCTCTGGATATGATCTGAAGCACCCAGTGGTCTGATGTTACGGACTCCCATGCCGCCAGGTGCAATGACAATCGTCCCCCGACTGCTTTCAGAGTACAGCAGTCGGGCAACCCCTCAGGGTTGCTGTTCGGGCCTATCCGAGAAAAGTTCTCGGGACCCAAAATTCCTCGGACCCCCTAGGCCTCTTGGCCTGTATCCATTCTGTCTCCCTCTGCCTCTGGGGGAAGAAGAGCTCTGAGTGTCCCGGGAATACTGTGACTTCTGAACCACATCTTCTTTTGCCCTCTCTGATTCCGGGAAAAGGATCTTTGAGGGTCCGAGAAGTGGATTCCCACAGCAGACAATGTCTTCCCGTCCTTCTCACTCTGAACTAAAGTCTTTGACGGTCTTACTAAAGAGGGTAGAGCCGTCATAAGGGGCATTGGCAAAGGATGCCTTGAAAGGTTCCAGAAACTAACATAGTCTGAGCCAGGCATTGCGCCTCATGGACACGCTGGACCTAGCCGCTCCTTCAGTAGCATGTGAGAGGAGTCGCATGGACATGTTGGAGACTGCTTTCAAAGTGGCCATCCCCGTGGAGAATGAGTCCCTGTCCTCCTGCAACATGGACTTGAGGGGAGACTCAGCTATTTCCTTGACCAAGTCTCGCTGGAATCTCGTGACATGGGCCAGGTAGTTCAGCACCCTAATGGAAAAGGTTGCTTACGCATAAACCCCCTTCCCTAAGCGGTCTATCATCCGTAACTCTTGGTGAGGAGGATGAACCGAGGAACTCTCTTGGGCTAGTTCCTTCTTTGTGGCTGCTACCACCATAGCATCTACGGGGGAGCCCTTGTTCCATGCTGGCCTATCCCTATCTGATCGTGGACTTAAGATCTTATCAGAACATTTAGTGATTGGTTCCACAGTGTCCGGCTCCTTCCAGGCCCCGAGGTGACCAGGTCCGCCAGGGGATCTATGACAGGGAACACCCAGGAAGCAGATGGGCCCATGCCGAAAGCCTCCAGGAACACGGACTCGTCAGAAGGTTTGGGTGCAGACCAACTTCCCCTTTGGAGAAGGATTTCCATGATGTCTTGGGAGGTGACCTGGGGGAAACTTCCCTATCATCCAAATCCGTGCCTCCTCTTACATGTATGCTTGCGAGGCACGTCTTCGGTGGGGCTCTCTGGGGGAACTTGCAAGTCACTTGTTCCTCGGGCTGTCCCTCTGGTAAAATGATGGGATTCGTGGATAATTGGAAGGGGTCGGGGCAGATTCCGAGGGGATAGTCAAGGGTCTCGATCCGGTGGACAGAACCATTTCTACCACGTCGAACGCCGAGGGAGAACGAACCGCCTGGGGAACCAATAAGGAATCCGGTCTCCCCAGATCTGACAGGAGAATCGTAGCCGGGTCTGAAGTGGATGGAGCTCTGAGGGAGGGAACTTGGCCTGACAAAGCCGAAGAAAAAAGTTTCGCTCCCTCAGATCCGACACCCAAGCTCTGGCTCCGAGAGCTGCTCAGATCCGAACTGGGTGGATCCGACACAATCCAGGCAGCTGTCAAAGACGAGGAAGCAGGTACCGTTGGCACCGACCCCCTGACTAAGGCCATCCTTGGATCAAAGTACTCTGAACCCGACGAACGGATCGGAAAAGGAGAAATTGGTGTAAGAAAAGGAAGCGAGCTCCTCCCTCCAGAGGGAGAGGGGGCTGACAAGACCCCCATCTGGATCTGAGTATGAATGAACCACCTCATCATTTTATCCATGTCAACTTCTGATAAGCTCCGTGTGGACGTGGACCTCGACCTTGTGGGTAGAGGAACCGAGGCCCTAGATGGAGAACGTGTCTCCTCCTGCTCTGGGGAAAATCTCGGAGATCAGAGATGAGGGGAGTCATGGATCCTAGGCTGACTTTCGGCAGGAGAAGGAAGGTCTGGGGACCTCTTACGTTTATCAGGTCTGTGAGATTTTAACAGTTTCTCCTTCTCTCTGCCCCTTTTCCGCTCTGCTTCCACAGGCTTTGAAACGGGAGGTTGAGTCCCAGCCTGGGAGGGAGGAGAAGCTAAGGCAAGAGTGGAAGGAGAGGAGGCCACAGCAGCTGTTGTGACCGAATCCACAGACGAGGCAACCGCCTCAGAAGTGGGAAGAAGGCCTTTCACGGCCAACTTAGCCTTCCTGTCCTTGATAGTGCGCGGGTTCAAACCTGCGCATATAGAGCAGTCAGTATTTAGATGGGCAATGCCCAAGCACATTACACAAAGAGTGTGGCCATCTGCAGGAGACAATTTATGGCCAACACTCAGTGCACCTTTTGAACACAGGCTTATCAGCCATGCTTCTATCCAGCCACTCAAACAATAGAATGGAAAAAAGGAGAGAAAAATTGCCAGTTTTCTCACTCAAACCACTTCCACACACTCAAATCACAAAGAACACACTGAGGGGGGAGGGGAAGCAAAGCACACTAACAAACTAATGCCAAATTACAACAAAGGTTCAATTTCACAACGCACCAGCGAGGGGAGGAGAAGAGGAAACCTACACTAAAACACATATACTAAAATACCAGAGAAAAAAGCTGCTTAAAAGCCAAAAATCCCACTCACTACTCTGAGCTGAGGAGATCACTATGCTTCAGCAAGCCATGGCAAACGAGATCTGGGGGTTGGAAGGTAATGGAGGTGTATTATGGGTAAGGGGAGGAGCTTGAAGCAGATGCTAATGAAACTGCCGGCTTGGATCCGATACGGATCCGGTATCCCACAGGTTGAAGACCAAACAAAGTAAACTACTTCAGATCATAAGTTATGTACTTAACCATAACACTGAATCTTTTTCTTCCTAGTCAGTACAATATTACTGTTGGCTAATAAGCTGCTTGTTAGATCCAATCAGACTATCTGCTAATGATCCTTAGCCTCAAGCTCCTTCATAGTTTTCTTCTCATAATTCTCCTATGTGCAGAGTTTGCTGACCCGGAATTATCATAGGAGGTTACTAGGCTAATGGCCCTGGGGGCCTTACAAGCCTAGCCATGAGTTTATCCCAAAAAAGAAACCTCAGTCAGTACCTACCTCCTCTGTCAATGAGGGACAAAGGTGGAAGCCCTGCGACAAATTTGTGGTTTCCCATCCACTTATCAAGGTTGAGCTTGAAGAGGGTGGATTTTTATTGCATAACTGAAGATACCAGAAACATAAGAGACTGGAAGAAGTTGTCTCGATAAATTAAAGTTATGTACTCACCATAACTGTACATCTGTGTTGTCCATTTTCATTCTTCCTCAACATTTGGGTATTAGATCTGATCTCGGATCTTACTTGGCTGCATACACTAGACTTTCGGATCCAACTCACAAGTTCCTCCCTCTACCCATAATACCCCAGTCAGCTTGCAATACCTCAGGTCAAGCTTGCTGCCTTATAGAGCCTAAGAGAACAAGAAGGAATGAACAGCAGAGCTGGAGCTCAAACCTGGAACAAAAGGTTCCACAACATCTACAAGATCACTCCAGAAGATGAAAGAAAGGGGATGGAGGGTGGGGAGTTGAAGAATGAAAATGGACAACACAGATGCATGGTTATGGTGAGTACAAACTTTAATATTCGATGTTGTCCTTTTCATTTGTTCCTCAATGTTTGGGACAGAATCCCCAGCTACCTGAATCTTGGTTGGCCTTCGTAGAAGGATATTCTGGAGAATTACAGAAAGTACAGTTGTGTACACTTACCATAAATGTAAATTTACGAGTGTATTCACTTGTTGCAGTCATTACATTTGGGTAATCTGGTGGCAGGTTGTCCTCAGTTGGCCTGATTAAAAAAGTCTTGGGTCCTGCGTCAGTTGCTGTCCCTTCTTCCATGACATCAGGTCGTCAGGGGTATAAAACATGCAGCCGACGCCATTACATCAGTTTTTCTTGCCCCAGATGTCAGGTGCCCCCCAAATGAGGAGCAAAATATATGTGTGTGTGTGTGTGTGTATATATATATATATATATATATATATATATATATATATATATATATATATATATATATATATATATATATATATATATATACATATACATATATATATACATATATATATATATATATATATACATATATATATATATATATATATACATATATATATATATACATATATATATATATATATATATATACATATATATATATATATATATATATACATATATATATATATATATATATATATATCTAGATATATATATATATATATAAATATATATATATATATATATACATATATATATATATATATACATATATACATATATATATATATATATATATATATATACATATATATATACATATATACATATATATATATATATATATATATTTATATATATATATATACATATATATATACATATATATATACATATATGTATATATATATGTATATATATATATATGTGTGTGTGTGTGTGTACATAAGTTAAAACACAAAAAAATATACCTCCAAACAAAAGCAAATAAACCAAAAAGGCTTTTAAGCATAGTAAAAGAAAGGAGAGGTATAGTAAGAGAAAAACAGGGGGCTGGAGGGAGGATAACCAGGACTGCAATAGTGAATACACTTGAACATCTACATTTATGGTAAGTGTACACAACTGTACTATGTTCTTCGTGTTTCATTGTTGCAATCATCACATTTGGGTAGAATCCCAAAGCTATGGTTGGGAGGATGGCTTTATACAGCATTAGGAGCAGCTATAAGGCCCTGCAGGACAGCAGTGGCAAAGCCAGCTCTGGATTTAGAGAAGAGAGGTAAATGATAATGTTTGGTGAACGTATGAACTGAGCTCCAGGTAGCAGCTTCTAGAATGTCTCTGGTAGGAACCCCTCTGAGAAAGGCTTCAGAAGTAGATGCAGCCCTGGTGGAATGAGATCTGATCCCCTTGGGGATAGGTTTACCATGGTGCATATAGCAGAAATGAATACAGTGGCTTATCCATTTGGAAATGGTCTGCTTTGAAATAACCTTTCCCTCTGCCCCTGCAGCAAATGCCACCAATAGTTGTTCAGATTTTCTTAGAGATTTTGCCCTGTTTAAGTAGAATCTAAGTTGTCTGTGTACATCCAATGAATGCAGAATCCGCTCACCCTTGTTCTGTGGATTGGGAAAGAAAGTTGGCAGATGAATGGTCTGATTAAGAGCCACATTGGATACCACACCTTAGGCATGAAAGATGGATTGGTCCTGAGAGCCACCCTGTCCAGATGAAAAATAATGAAAGGCTCCATTGCCATAAGAGCCTGTAATTCTGAAATCCTTCTAGCTGAAGTGACTGCTAAAAGGAAAGCTGTTTTCCAGGAGAGAAATTTTAGGTCTGCAGTAGCAGCTGGCTCAAAAGGAGGGAGATTGTTTTTCCAAAACAAAATTGAGGTCCCATGCAGGAGTTGGCGCTCTCCTGGGAGGTCTTAAATTTTTGGCCCCTCTGAGATACTGCTTTAGCAGAGGATGAGAGAAGAGGGGAGGTTCTGTGTGGTAATGAGCTGAAATGGCTGAGGCATGGACTTTTATGGAAGAAAAACATAGGCCCTTGTAAAGCATCTCAGTTAAATACTGCAGAATCTGAGGAATATTGGGCATTGCTGTGCTTATTCCTTGTGATTGGTTCCATGCACAGAATCTTTTCCATTTGTCAGTATAAGATTTTCTAGTACTAGACCTTCTAGCCTCCAAAATGACATCCATCTCAGGTTTGCTGAGGGATGACAAGGGTGAAATTAGTTGATTAACCACGTTGCAAGATTCAAAGTTTGGAGTGGAGTGTGAAGAATTTGGTAGTTCTGTTGAGACAGTAGGTAAGGTGTCTGAGACAGGTGCCACGGAGGAAGGTGTGACACATTGCGCAGGAGTGGGTACCAGTGTTGGCAAGGTCAGTCTGGAGCAATCAGAATCATTTTTGGTTTGTCCTGTCTGACTTTTAGTAGAACTTTAGAGAGCAGAGGCAGAGGGGGAAAAGCATAGACTGATAGGTTTTTCCAGTTGAATGATAGAGCATCCATTTTCCAAGCTTCTTTGTGATGAATTCTTGTGCAGAATTTGTCCAACTGATAGTTCTGGGGTGAAGCAAAAAGATCTATGTCTGGACTCCCCCATTTGCGTGTCAACATGCTGAAAACTTGTGCTTCTAGTTTCCATTCGTGTGGGTCTATAAGATTTCTGCTTAGTTCGTCTGCCAGACTATTTAGCTTTCCTGGCTGGAATTGAGCTTGTAGTTGTATTTGGTAGATCAAGGCCGTGTTCCACAATGCCATGGCTAGTCTGCAAAGGGGGCAGGAATGTGTACCCCCTGCTTGTTTATGTACCACATAACTGTGGTGTTGTCTTTATCATTAGTTGTCCTGGATGAAGATAGTCCTTGAAGGCTGTCAGTGCATTCTGTACAGTTAGCATCTCTTTCTGATTGATATGTAGGTGCATTTGATTTGGGCTCCATTTGCCATGAATGCACCTTCCTGCCAGATGAGCCCCCCAAGCATAGTCTGATGTATCTGTAGTTAGGGTTTGGGCAGCAGGGGGTGGAGTGAATGGCAGCCCCTTGTTTTGGTGGCAGGCCTCTGTCCACTATAGAAACTCTAGTTGCAGGCAAGGTATGATAGGAATCATTGTTTCCAGGCGGTGACAATGTTGACTCCATAAACTTTTTAAGTACCACTGAAGTTTCCTCATATGCAGTCTTGCATATGGAATTAGAAGAATGCAGGAGACCATGAACCCCAAGGCTTGTAGAATTTGTCTTGCAGATAGCAGGGTTTTTGTGGCCACCTGTTTGAAGTAGTCACCAATTGAATTTACTTTTCTGGCGTAAAGTAGGTCATCTGGGCAGTTGTATTCAAGCTTGCACCCAGGAATGCAATTTTTTGAGAGGGTACCAGCTGTGATTTCTTTTCGTTTATGGTGTACCCTAGACAAGTTAGAACCCTTTTTACAAACGCCAGATGCTTTAGAAGAATGTTCTTGTTTTCTGCCTGAATTAGACAATCGTCCAGGTATGGATATATTTGAATATTTCTTTGTCTGCAAAATGCAATTACTGGATCCAGGCACTTTGTGAAGACCCTGGGTGCAGTAGATAAGCCAAAGGGCAGTGCAGAGAACTGGTAATGCAAGTAGCCTGCTTTGAAGCGGAGGTATCTTCTGCAAGATTCCCTGATTGGGATATGCAGGTAAGCCTCTTTTAAGTCTAGAGTTACCAAGCAGGAATCTTTGCCTAGCATAGGTAGTAACTGTTGAAGAGTCAGCATCTTGAATTTTGGAATGTCCAGAAATATGTTTAGAGTGGATAAGTCCAGAATTGGACGCCATGATTTGTCTTTTCTGGGTACCAGGAAAAGTCTTGAATAGAAACCTTGTCCCTTTTCCTCTTCTGGTACTGGTTGAATAGCCCCCATGTTCATGAGGGACAGAACTTGTTTCTGGGCCTCTGCCCACTGATTTGGGGGCAGATCTGCCCATCCGTTTGGGATTGGCAACGTGTGGAAATGAAATCTGTATCCCTGGGATACTACATTTAAAACCCATTTGTCCTGGGTAATACGCTGCCAGTTTTGGGCATGAAGTGCCAGTCCCCCCCCCAAAGGGGTGCCCAAAAGTGCTTGGTGATTGTAGAGGGAAGTCATTGAGACTGTTTACCATAGGGAGGTGCCTTGTTGTTTCCAGATTTGGAGGTGGAGGCACCCCAATGTTTTGTTCTAAAAGTTCCTTGTGACTGAAACCTGGAGACTTTAGAATGTCTGGATTTGACTTGAGCGGCTCTCGAAGGGACAGAAAGCACCAGTTCTTAGTAGGCCAATGCCTACTAAATCTTGGAGGTTGCACTTGTAAGAAATCTGTCACAGTTTGCATAGATTTAGCTTTATCTTCCATCTTTTTTAATACTTTTTCAGCCTTATTACCAAAGAGACTGTCCTCCTGTAAAGGAGCATCCAACAATTTTGCTTTAACATGGTCAGGCAGAGTTTACTCTTTGAGCCAAGCATGCCTTCTTAGCACAGATCCAGTTACAGAAGCCCTGCAAGAGGCCTTCAAGGAATCAAAACCATATTGCAAAGTATGTTTTCCAACTTGTTCAGCTGAATGTAATAAATCCTGCAAATCTTTATTTTCCACACAGTCAGAGATTAACATCATTTTCTGTTTTAGTAGTCCCATGATATGCTGTTGATATTTAAGCATATGAAATTGACAGTTTAAAGCCCTGATTGCCAAGGTTGCACACATGTAAACCTTCTTACCCCATCTATCCAGCGCCCTAGAATCTCTATCAGAAGGGGTATGATTTTTAGCAGTAGAGGCCTCAATGCCCTTGGGACCCTGAGAAATGGCTTCAGGATCAGCAGTAGGATTTTTGAAAAGGAATTTGTGGGAGTCAGGAACCCTGTAGTATCTGTCTGGCTTACTAGAAGCCGGAGGCAGAGAATCAGCAGCCATACTAGATTCTGAAAAAACATCAACAATGTCTAGAACAGGAGGTATAGCCAAAGGCATATGCTGAGGAAGAAGAAGAAAATCCCCAAGTCTCTTTTTAGATTCAGAGAAATCCTGACTTTCCCAGTGGAAATGTTCCCTTGAGATATATAAAGTTTCTCCAAAAGAGAAATCCTCAGAGGGAGAAGCAGAAGGAATGGAATCTTCTGCGTCAGAGTAATCATAAGTAGGTATAGATAAATCCTGTTCAGTAGAAGAATCAGAAGAAAAAGAATCCTGATCAGAAGATTCATAATCAATGTCTTGCCTAGGCCTCTTAGCAGGAGGGGGTTGGCTACCCCTGATCAAGGTAATTAAATCTTCAGCCATTTTGATCATTTGCTTTTTAGGCATAGGGGCCTGCACACGTAGCCCAAGCATCGGTTTTTTAGACACAGAAGTAGATTTGGGTCTTAGTTTTGAAGATGGCGTTGGTTTAATATACAAATCTTTAGGCCTGAAAACACCCTCAGAAGCCGGTGCCTGCACAGCGGCTCCGGACCCATCTAAGGTAGAGACATCCGCGGGTTCAATATTTAAAGCATCTCCCGGCATACCGGACTCTGAATGGGTCTCAGTAGAGGCCTGTGAATCAAAAGTAGAGGGCATCAGGGGCTGCGAAAGCGCCTCACTGAGTACTGGCGAACTAGCGACTGGCTTAGGAGAAGTGTCATCAGTTTTGGACCTCAACGGCCTGTCTCTGTCTTTTTCTTTGTGTTTTTTAGGTATTCCGGTAGTCTGATTGCTAACGGACATAATTTCTGGATAGTTAAATCGTGAGCCAAAACATTTAGAAGCAAAAATATACCGACGTTTAATAGTGCGTTGATTAAATCTAGCACAAAACCGACAACAAGGTACGTTATGATCAGGGCCTAGAGGCAAGGAATACAGTACATATGAAAATCCTTATGAGATATTTGCTTCCCACAAGTAATGCAATTATTAACTTTTACTTACATCAGTAAGGAGCAAGAAAAAGTTCCAACGGGGTACTTAGCTTTTAGTTAAAGACTTTGGTTCTGAAACTCGAAAACAAAAATTTCAGGTGTTGGCCGGCCGGCACTTGCGAACTGCTTCTTCTTCAGGCACCACGCGGCAAGAAAGACTGATGTAATGGCGTCGGCTGCATGTTTTATACCCCTGATGACCTGATATCATGGAAGAAGGGACAGCAACCGACACAGGACCCAAGACTTTGTTAATCAGGCTGAATGAGGGCAACCTGCCAGCAGATTATCCAAATGTAATGACTGCAACAGGGAAACACGAAGAACATCCAAAATTAGCTCTGCTTCTGAAGGTCAAATCTAGTTTGTAATGAGCAATAAAGGTGTGAGCATTAAACCAGGTAGCTGCTAAGTTCCAGACCAAAAGGTGGAAGAGGTTGCCATGGATCTAGTAGAATGTGGTTTAGGAGGCTTTGATATAAAGAGGTCTTGCCAAGTATAAACAAAAGAAATGCAATCAGTAATCCGTTTGGCCAGAGAAGAAACTGGTGATCCCAATCTGTTCGGTGAGAAACAAACAGCTGTTACAATTTCCTGAAACCTTTTGCTCTGTGGAGATAAAAAAGTAGTGGTCTATGTACATCTACAAGATATAGCATGTACAAGGGGGATCTTTTGCGAGATTCTTTCAATTCCAAAGAGGATTTTGTAATTTTAATGGAGGAAAAAGGACAGGCAAATAAATTGCTTGACTGTTATTCAATTCAGATGCTACTTTCAGTAAGAAGGTTAGATCTGTTCAAAAAGTGACTCTGTTTTTGTGAAAAATAACACAAGGGGATTTGGAAGATAGAGCCTGGATTTCAGAAAGTCAATCTGCAGATGTAATAGCTACTAGGAATGCTATTTTCCAAGACAAAAATATTAAATCAGACCTAGCTGACGGATCAAAGGGTTGCTGGGTCAACCCTGGAGTATGATTGTTAAATCTCAAGGAGGTGACGGGTCTTTCACTGGAGGTCTAAGTAAGACTGTGCCTTTTGGAAAAGCCTTACACAATTTGGAAGAAGTTAAAGAGGAAGCATTTTCTCCTGAGTGAAACTGGATATAGCTGCTAAATATACTTTGACTGTAAAAAATAACTAGCACATTTTTGAAAAACAGATGCTAAAAATTCTAGAACCGCAGATAAAGGAGCAATGAAAGGAACAATTTCCTCCTGAAGAGCCCCAAACTGAGAATATTTTCCATTTACTCATAGGTTCATACTAGGCTATCTGCCCTAGTGCATTTATAAGCCTAGCCAGAGTGTGTGTAGCTTTCACCACCCCTTAGGATGAGAATACTATACCCATTAGTTTGCTGTGCCTCTGTCCAGCAGTGACACAGAGATGATTCCCGGGGTAAACCTACGATCTCCCATCCACTCGTCAAGATTTCTCTTGAACAGAGTCAGTGAGGGGCTCTGCCTCACATGGACTGGGATTCTGTTCCATAGTGTAGGGAGTCTCTGGATGATGAATCTGTCCCTCCAGCACGTCCTATTTATATCCGTGTTGAGGTTTAAGTCTCTTGCTCTCGTGGCTCTGGTGGATTTGGATTTTTTGAGGTGGAGCATGTCCATTAATTCTGGGTTGGACATGGCCTTGTATGTCAGGCACAGATCACCTCTGAGCAGACGGTATGCGACTGAATAGAGCTGGAGTTTCTTCAGTCGGGCAGCGTATGACATATGTTTGAGCCTTTATCCTTTTGGTGAGGAACTTTGGGGTCTTTCCAACTGCTGCAGGTGTCGGGTAAGGTACATTCGAATGGGGCGTTGTACTCAATCATTGGTCTGATAAGTGAAGAGTACAGGGTACAATGACCTCTCCTGATCTGGATGTGAATCCCTTCATGATCAGGTGGGCAATGTAGAAGGTCTTCCTAACCACTTTGGCAATGTGAGTGTCAAAAGAGAGGTTACTGTCAACTTGGGTCCCCAGGTCCCTGATAACTTCTTCCGTGTTTAATGGATTACCACCTATGTGGTAATTAGGGGTTACCTTGTTTTTCCCAAAGGGTATGACTATACATTTTTTGGCATTTAGCTTAAGGCCATGGCTCTGGCACCAGTTATCCATTTCTATGAGACCTCTCTGGAGGATGTCTGTGTCTGATGGAGTGTCAATTATGGTGCCCAGTTTGCAGTCATCTGCAAATTTTGTCAGCCACAATCCCCCTATGTTTGCCTGCACTTCAGAAAAATAAATGCCGAACAAGAGGGGGCCCAGGACTGAGCCCTGTGGGACACAGCTCGTGACCGGCTTACAGTCTGACATGGCACCAGCAACTCTAACCCTGTGGGTTCTGTCCTTGAGCCAGTTTGCAACCCATCTTGTGACATATGGGTTTACATCTAAGCTGGTGAGCTTTTCTATGATGCCCGAGTGGGGTATTGTGTCGAACGCTTTTGCTAGGTCAAGGTAGGCTGTGTGAACTGCCTTACCCTCATCAATGGCCTTAGTGACTGTTTTGAAAAAGTCGACCAAGTTCAAGAGCCAGGATCTGCCCTTGACAAAGCCAAATTGGGTAGGATCCAGTGTCTGTAGGTCCCCAATGTCTTTATTTATGAGTTCCATTATGATCCTCTCCATGGCTTTGCAGACAAGGCTCGTCAAGCTTATGGGGTGGTAATTTCCAGGGTCCGTAGAAGCACCGCCTTTGTGGAGTGGGACCACAGTTGCCGTATGCCATTCTTTGGGTACGTATCCTGTAGTAAGGCTAAGATTAAACAGCAGCCTTATGTGTGGGTTTAATTCCTCATTGAGTTCGTGTAGCACACAGCCGGGGACACCGTCCGGTCCCATTGATGCTGTGTTTTTTGATTTAGAGAGAGCAGCTCTCACCTGGGCATCTGAGATGTTTGGGAGGCTAGACTCTGGTGGGATAGATATTTCTCCTTTTGGGGGGGAGGGAGGGGAGAAATTTGCACTGAACCTGTCTGCCAGTATGTTGGCAATGTCTGTGGGTTCAATGATTTTTGTATTATTTTGGACTAATTTTGAGCATATCTGGGAGTTTACTCCTGCAGGTCTTCCTTGTAGAAGCTTTCTGGGAAGACGGAAGTATTTGTCAAACTGGGAAGGAAAGCCTGGACTGTCTAGCTATTAAACGAACTGGAGAAATCATACTGTCAGTTTGAGGCCTGCAATATTGGGATGCTTCATCCCAGAGGGATGCGAGAGAAGGTCTGGACTCTGGGCCAGTATCCATGGAGGACATTGAATATAAGACCAAAGGAAGGGGAACCACGCTTGGCAAGGCCAAAAGGGGGCAATGAGGATAACTGAGATCTTCAACCGAAGCTTTAAGAATTTTGGAATCAGAGATCACATGCATAAAGGGCAAAAAGAAGTTATGTACTTACCATAATGTTCAATGTGAATTGTTCTTCTCGCCTTCATTCTTACTGATGGGTTCAGAGCCAATCCTCGGCTCAGAGTTGGCCAATTTACAAAGCGCGAGGTCTCTAACAGCTCGAGGCTGAAACCCTATCCTACAATGCACCTCTAACCTTCCCCAGATCTTGTTTGCTGCCAACTAGTGGTAAATCTAAATCAGATTTCGAAAGAAATCATAAAGACAACTAGTGAAAGGAAACTCCTCAGAAGAACCAAAACCAACGTTGAGCCTCTCTCGAACTTCCAGACATTGGATGGGGGTAGGTGGGTGGGTCGTAAGAATGAAGGCGAGAAGAACAACTCACATGGAACATTACGGTAAGTACATAACTTCTTTATGTGAAGTTGTTCAATCTCGCCTTCGTTCTTACTGATGGGTAGCGTCTTCAGCACCACAAACTTGGGTGACGGGGAAGATTCCGGTGCTTTCCAGGAGGAGGTGGCCATATCAGAGGTTGTGACTGTCCGGGGGGGGGGGGGCAAAACCCTCTTCATGGCATCGTAGGCACCAACGCTCCGGTGCGAGGAAGCACTCGGGTCCGAAGAAACCTATGACTCCTCCCAAACCAAAACTGCCGGCTCCAAGCCAGAGGTGGGAGCCGAGGCCCCAAGGGGAAGAGTCGGAACCAACATATCAGTTCGACTCCTCTCCCCGGAGCCAATGGGAGAGTGTCGGCTCCCAGCTTCTGCCACCAGAGCAGAAGACATCAGGGTTGTCGGTGCTAACAGGTCCGAAGTGAGTGCCGGAACAGACGGTTCCACAAATGACTGAACGGCTCCTTCCGGCTCCAATGTCTCAATTTGAGTCGGAGGAGGAGCAGAAATTACAGGAGATGACTTGTCTGTTCCGAAACTGCCTGAGTCGAAGCTGACAGAATTTTAGCCAGTGCTGGATCTCGTAACAGTCTCTGTACCACACGATCCACATCTGAATATGAAAGTCTGGAAGTTCAAGAGAAAGCTACAGAAGGAGCTGGTTAGCCCAGAATCGGAGATATTAAGGTGGAAGATACCGGTTCCAAGACTGGGGACCGGCTCCTACCAACTACCTTTACAGGTGGCTCCGATGACTGTGAAACCGATACAGGAACCTTCTTGGAAACCTTTGAAACCGAAGAGCCCTTCAGATCTGAACTTGCAGAAGATGATGGTTTTGGTTTTCCCGGAGCAGTATCCAAGTCTGACTGAAATGCAGACTTAATCAGACCACGTTCAACCAACTTTCTTTTCCTCTCTGCCAAAACTCTGGCACTGAAACCATGACAAATGGAACAAACCTCTTGGAGCTGAACCTCTCCCAAACAGTAAACACAGGTGGTGTGGCCATCTGTGGTAGACATTTTTTGATTACATTTAGGGCACTTTTTAAACCCTGACTTAGCTTTTTCAGACATGGTAGACCTTGCAGTTAAATCACTGTAAGATAAAACAATTCCAACAACAATCCAATCAGAACTCTAAGGATCAACACTAAACAACAAAGTCTGCACTTGACTTTTAAAACTTAGCAGCAAAAACAAAATTAAGCCTAACCGGCTACAAATATAATGACTAAGGAAAGCCTAACTTGGCTGTAGCTGCAAAAAACAAAATTAAGCCTAACCAGCTACAGTTATAACAACTAAAGAAAGCCTAACTTGGCTGTACGGGACAGAGAGAAACCTAAAGAAACCAACAGGGCCTAACACCAAAATGAGAACACAAAGTTCTTTCTTTTTCTTTAACTACTTAACACAAAAAAAAACAAAGAAAGGATAGTCTATCCTGGCTGAATACATTTGAATTCTAAACAAGAAAGAAAACTAGCAAGAACTCCAAAAAAGAATACACTTATCTCACAAATACGGCCTGAGCTGTAGAAAACGCATGATCTGTTGCAGTGGCAAACTAGATCTGGGGAAAGTACAGTTGTATTGTGGGATACGGTTTTGGCCTCGAGCTGTTGACCTTGAGCTTTGCAAACTGGCCGACTCGGAGCCGAGGATCGGCTCTGAACCCATCAGTAAGAATGAAGCCGAGATTGAACAACTTACATCAGAGGGCCAAACATGGACTACAGCATCTCTTGGTGACTCCCCCTGAGGGGGTAATAGGGCAAAGAACCTGCTGCACTTATTGTGGGGAGATGCAAAGACACTGCAGCGAGGTTGGCCTCAGCGACGGAAAATCCTCTCCACCAATGACTGATTTTGAGACCATTCGTGAGGCATCAAAATGGAACTGCTATATTTGTTCACTAGTAAGCTGGATTTCCCATAAAAATGCATTTGGAGGAGATTGCCTACTGCCACCACACTGTCATTGCCTCTCAACAAAGGGGAAAATACCAGGGTCACACCAGTTTGCTGATGTACCAAACCACAGACATCGTCAGTTTATATCCCAATGGTCCCTACAGGAAGAACATCCTGAAAGGCCTGGAACACTAATAGGACCACTCTCATCTTTAGGGCACTGGTATGCGAATTGGTCTCTTGGGGGACCACGTGTCTTGGACCGACCATCCCAGGAAATGCTTCCCCAGCAAAACTGGGAAACATCCATTGTTACTGTAGCTACTGGAAGGGACAGAATAAAGGGACGGCCTAGGTAAACTTTGTCCAACTGAATCTACCAACGAAGACTACCCATGCCCACTTGAGTGAGTCTGACTGGGAAGGACAAAGGATGAACAGACCACTGAACAGCTAGAGTCTATTAGAGAACATGCATATAAAAACATGCCAGTGGAAGGAAGGTTATGGATGCCACCATCAAACCTACAGCCTGAAGTACAAGTCTGGCTGGAGGATGAGGGTGAACAAGTATTTGCTGTACCTTAACAATGATTGTGTCCACACGATGTATAGGAAAGGAAGGTTATCTGACTTACTGTGTTCAACTGAGCACCTATGAACTCCAAGCTCTGTACGGGCTGTAGAAGAGATATGGAGGTGGTGACTGAAATGCCTAGCCTTTGACAAAGTTCGAGCCAATAGTCCCTGGAATGGTCTAGGATATGCTTGGTTGGGGCCAGTCGTCTACATATACAAACACTCGTAATCCCAGCAGTCTCATGTGAGCTGCTACCACTGCCACATAATTTCTAAACACACTGGGAATTGTGGTGAGACCAAACAGCAGGTTTGAACTGATAGTGACTGGCTCCCAGCTGAAACTGCAGAAATCTTCGGGATCATTTGTTCTTCTTGATGTGAGCTTTTACCTGACCTGCCTCTGTCCTTATAGACCTGCAGGATGCATGAAGAGACCCATCTAGCTATAATGACCTTGGAGATTGTTTTGATCAGATTATGGAGATTTTCTGTCCTGTGTAAATAGGACCGTAACTGTCTATGAACAACCAACACGTGGAGTTGTACTCTATCTTGTTCGTAAAATTAGGAAAAAACACAGGCAAATTAATAATCTGATTGAAAGGATGGATTGGTTCGAAGGGAAACTCTGTCTTTATGAAAAATCATGTATGGAATTTTGATGGACAAGGCCTGTAATTCTGAAACCCTTCTTGCAGAGGTAATAGCCACCAGAAAAGCTGTTTTCCAAGATAAAAATTTTAGATCTGCAGTTCCGGCAGGCTCGAAAGGCGGAGCGGCCAAAGCTTGAAGCACCGTAGTAAGGTCCCATGGGGGAACCAGATCTTTGACCAGGGGGCGTAACAAAAAGGTGCCTTTGATAAAGGCTTTACAAAGTCTGGAAGATGCTAAGGAGGCAGAATTCTCGCCCACATGAAAATGAGAAATGGCAACCAACTGAACTTTAACAGTGGAAGAGCGAGCGCCGTGCTGCAAAATATCAGCTAGAAAATCAAAAATAGCAAAAGAAAATCAAAAATAGCAAAAATAGAGGCCATGAAAGGGTCTAAACTCCTTTGAGAGGCCCAGAAAGAAAAATGTTTCCATTTGCAGCGATAAACCATTCTGGTCAAAGACTTATGAGCAGTTACCAAAATAGACCTACCTGAAGAGGATAGTCCGGGAGTCCTAGTAATTACGGGAACGGGAGCAGCCAAGCCGTGAGCTTCAGGCTGTCCAGACTCGGATGAGGCACCCCCAAAGGGTGTGAAATTAAATCTTGAATGGGATCTAGGTTCCAAGGTAGAGCCAGAAGGTGAGACCAAAGGAAGGGAAACCATACCTGGTGAGGACAGAATGGGGCAATGAGGATCACTTTGCTCCCCAGTCGACGAGCTTTCTGCAGAAACCTCGGAATGAGAGGTACTGGCGGGTAAGCATACAGAAGACCGGGAGGCCAAGCACGAACTAGAACGTCTCTGTGGGACTCCCTCGGCAGGGGGTTCAGAGTGAAAAACTTGCTGCACTTCGTGCTGGAAGGATATGCAAAGAGATCGCAGCAAGGTTGACCCCACTCGCTGAAGATCTGTTCCGCTACTGACCGATTCAGAGACCACACTCGTAAGGCATCAGAATGGCCCGACTTAGCCTGTCAGCTAGAATGTTGGAATGTCCCAGAATGTGCGTTGCGATGAGAAAGCGACCAGTGGAGATCAACCATTCCCCCACTCTCATGGCCTCGCGACAAACGGGGTAAGATCTGGTCCCTCCCTGTTTGTTGATATACCAGACTACTGACATGTTGTCTGACTGAAAAGCAATTGTCCCCAGAGGAAGAAAAGCATGAAGGGCCTGCAACGCTAAAAGGACTGCCCTCATCTCTAAGACACTGATATGCAAGCTGGTCTGTATGGGGGACCAAAGGCCTTGGACTGTCCTGCTCGAACAATGCTCCCCCCCCACCCGAATTGGGAGGCATCCGTGATCAATGTGATTTGGGCCGGGGCTGGAACAAAGGGTCGTCCCTCCAAAATGTCCAGAGAGCTCATCCACCATATGAGGGATGACTGACACACTCAACTGAGTTGAATAGGATGTCAATGGCAGTTCCAAGAGGGACCACTGAACTGCTAGAGTCCACTGAAGAATCTGCATGTGTAACCAAGCACATGGAAGAAGGGTTATGGTTGACGCCATCGAACCTATGGCCCTCAACACTGATTCCGCCATTGGAAGATGAGAACGGTACATCAGGGAGACATGCATCCTCAGGCTTTGAACGCTCTCCAAGGTCAGGAATATTTTGCACTGAAGAGCATCTATCCTGGCACCAATGTAGTCCATCACCTGTACAAAATCTATAAGAGATTTGGATGAGTTGATTGTGATCCCCAAACGCACAGCAAGTGTCAGGAAATAATCCCTGGTTTGGGAAAGTAGATGCCTGGTGGGAGCAGTGAGGAGCCAATCGTCCAGGTATGGATATACCTGAATCCCCTGAAGCCTCAGGTGAGCCGCTACAACTGCCATCACTTTGGTAAACACCCTGGGGGCTGTGGTGAGACTAAAGGGTAGGGCTCGAAATTGGTAATGATCGACTCCTAGCCAGAACCATCCTGGAGCTTCTGTGCATTTTTATGTGATAGTAAGCATCCTGGAGATCTAACGAGCACATCCAGTCATTCTCTTGCAGGTACGGCATGATGGACTGTAGCATAACCATCGGGAACTTCTCTTTGGCAACTGATAGGTTCAGGGTAGAGAGGTGCAGAATGGGCCTCAAGTCCCATTTTCTTTGGCACCCAAAAAACCCGGAGTAGAAGCCCGAACCGGACTGATCTGGGGGGAGAGTTTCGATGGCTCATTTTACTAGCAGCTTGGAAATTTCCTGTGCTGCTGCCTCCCGTTGCATGGGTGGTACATCCGGGAGGTGTCTGAGAGATATGGGGGAACCCACGAAGGGGATAGAGTATCCTCTGGATATTATTTGAAGCACCCAGCATTCCCTTGTTATGGACGCCCATGCTGCTGGGTTCAAGGACAATCATCCCCAGACTGCATCCAGAGTAGAGCAGTCGGGCAGCCCCTCAGGGTTGCTGCCCGGGTCTGTCCGAGAAAGGTTCTCGAGACCTGAAGTTCCACGGACCCCCTCTGCCTCTGGGCCGGCGTCCATTCTGTCCCCCTCTGCCTCTGGGGGAAGAATAGCCCTGAGTGTCCAGCGAATACTGAGACTTCCGGAACCACATCTTCTTTTGCCCTCTCTGGTTCCGAGAAAAAGACCTTTGAGGGTTAGAGAAGCGGATCCCGACAGCAGACAGCGTCTTCCCTTCCTTCTCACTCTGGACTAATGCTCCTTAATGGTCTTAATGAAGTGTGTAGAACCGTCATAAGGGGCATTGGCAAACGATGCCTTGAAGGCTTTGGAAAATTGACATAACCTAAACTAGGCGTTATGCCTCATGGACATGCCTGACCCAGCCACCCTAGCTGCTCCTTCCGTTGCATGGGAGAGGAGGCGCATGGACGTATTAAATACTGCTTTTAGAGTGGCTATCCTCGCGGAGAATGAAGCCTTGTCCTCCTGCGACATGGACTTGGGCGGACACTCCTCCAGCTCCTTTACTAGGTCGCGTTGAAGTCTAGTGACATGGGCCAAATAATTGAGCTCCCTGATCGAAAAGGTAGGTGAAGAGTACATCCGCTTCTCTAGGTGGTCCATCATCTGTGACACTCGGTCAGGAGGGTGGACCGAGGAACTCTCCTAGGCAAGTTCCTTCTTAGTGGCTGCTGCTACCACCATGGCGTCCATGGGGGAGTCCTTATTCCAGGAAGGTCTATCAATGGGGGGGGCTTAAGGTTTTATCAGGTCACTTTGGGATAGGCTCCATGGTGTCCAGTTCCTTCCATGCCCGCAAGGTGAACAAATCCACCAAAAGATCCACGGGAGGGGACACCCAGGAAGTAGAGGGGCCCGTGCCGAAAGCCTCCAGGAACACAGACTCATCAGAAGAGGGTTTCGGGGCAGACCAACCTCCCTGCTGGCACAGGATCTCCATGATGTCTCCAAAGGAGACATCCTCAGGAGGCGATCTTGGGAAACCCTCCCCATTATCTAAATCCGTGTCCTCGGTGAGGGACTTGGGGGAGTCCAAGTGCCTCCTCTTGCACGTATGCTTGCGAGGCACATCTCTGGGGGATGCTCACAAGCCATTTGTTCCTCGGGGGAACTGTCTGGGGCTCTTTGAGCATGGGCTGTCCCTCTGGTAAGACAATGGGGATCGTAGACAGAGCCGAGGGGGGACTGGGAGGAGTCTGAGAGGGCAGTCAGGGGTCTCGATCCGACAGATAAGACCCTTTCTACAACATCGAACGCTGAAGGAGAGTGAACTTCCTGGGAAACCAATAAGGAGGCAGGTCTCCCTCGGTCCGACATTAGAATCGGAGCTGGGCCTGAGGTGGACGGAGCTCCGAGGGGACGGAACCTAGCCCGACAAAGTCGGAGCCGATGGAAAAGGTTCCACTCCCTTGGATCTGACACCCAAGCTCCAGCTCCGAGAGCAGCTCGGATCTGAGCTGGTCAGATCCGAAATGCTCCAGGCGGCTATCGGCGTCGAGAAAACAGGTACCATTGGTGCCAACCCCCTGACCAAATCCAACCTCGGATCAGAGTACTCCGAAGCCAAAGGTCAGATCACAGAAGGAGAAATGGGTTGAAAGAAAGGAAACGAGCTCCCCACTCCAGAGGGAGGGAGGGCTGGCCAGACCCCCATCTGGATCTGTGTACAGATAAAGCGCCTCATCATCTTATCCAGATCCATATCCGACAAGGAGCGGTTTTGACCGTGACAAGGCCACGGACTCCTACCTGGCGGGTCAGGGTACCAAGGCCCGAGAGGTTGGACGTGTCTCCTCCAGCTCCGGGGAAGACCTCGAAGATCAGAGCCGAGGGGAGTCACAGGTCCGTGGAGTTTTGCTGGGTTAAGCAAGGTCTGGAGACATTTTTCTCTTTTCCCTCGTCTTCGACTCTCTCTCCCTTTCTCTACCGCTCTTCTGCTCCGCTACCGCAGGCTTAGATACAGGAGTTTGAGTCCCAGCCTGGAAGTGAGGAGAAGCCAGAGGAAGAGAGAAGGGAGAGGCAGCCACAGCAGCCGCTGTGACTGAAGCCGAAGACGAGGAAAGAGAGTCGGAAGGAGAGGAGAAAGACCACCTTTTAGAGCCAACTTGGCCTTCCTATCCTTTAGGGCGTGGGGGTTGAAGCCCAACAAATACTACAATCCACACTAAGGTGGGCCACACAAAACACACACAGTGTGGCCATCCACTGGAGATAGCTTATGGCCACACTCTGTGCAGCACTTGAAAACAAGCTTTTCAGCCATGCTCAAGTTAGAAAGAAAGCCTTGAAAAAAGATAGGCAAATGCTTTCTAAAAGATCTCACACACACACTCACCACACTATTCTATAGAAAACACTGAGGGGGGAGGGGCATCACAGAACAAACTACTCTACCTACCTAAAAACACTAACTCTATGCCAAAGCGATGGGGAGGAGAAGGGGTACCTATACTAACTAATCTGATGAAAAAGAGAAAATGTTTCTACTCACAGAAAGTTTAATAACTCACTGCTAGCTGGAGCTCAAACGACACGATGTGAAGCAAATCGCGGCAAATAAGATCTGGGGATGGAAGGCAGTGGAGGTGCATTATGGATAAGGTGAGGAGTCTGAAGCTCAGAGCTGATGCTAGCAAAAGTTGCCGGCTCGGATCCGATATAGATACATAACCCACAGATTGAAGATCAAATTAAGTAAACTACTTCAGATCTCACATACATAACAATTAGGACAGGGAGTTGATAAAAAGAGTATAAAAGATATGAAAGGTTTTAAGAAAGCAATTACTGACGAAAACTGCAAAACCAGACAAATTAGACTCATAGAGGAATCCGCTTCTATATGAGATGGTGGCAAATGAGATCTGGGGTACTACCCTCTGACTGGGAATTTATGGGTGGAAGGTGGAGCTCATGAGTTGGATCCAAAAGTCTAATGTATGCAGCTGAGTCAGATCCGATCCCCAAATGTTAAGGAATGAATGAAAAGGACAATATCAGATCAGTCTGTTGGTCCCTCAAAAGTTACAATTTGACAGGGGGAAGGAGGGAGGGATGTCATATTGGATGGACTACTATGAAAAGCATCCAGTGTTATGGTAAGGACATAACTTCCATATACTCTTTCATCCATCCAACCTGACTTTTGAGACCAAATCCCAAGATACTTACTTTAAAAGAGACATCACGACAGGATACCTTTCAAAACTTAGTTTCTGAAGGAGGCCCAGGATCTAGATATGATATCCAATTTGTAATGCTTGGCAAATGTATGCAATGTTGACCAATATGCTGCTACACAAATGTCATCCACTGAATAATTCTTGAAAAAAGCTATAGATGTTGCTATGGGTCTGGCAGAATGAGCTTTTGGTATGATGGGTTAAAGCTTAATTCTTAGCAAAACAGATGGAGGAAATGCAATTAGACAGCTACCTGGATAAAGATTACTTTAAGATTCTGTTACCGATTCTGCTTGGGGCAAAGGATATGTAAAGCTGTATATATCCTTTCTGAAAAGTCTGGTTCGATGAAGAAGATCTGCATTCACTCTGTTCAGTGATGTATCATACGACGCACATTGCCTAACTTAAACTTACTATCACCCTCAGAGGAAGGGAGTGCTGAAATTACTGTAGTGCTATAAGAACTGCTCTCGTCTGCATGATGCTGATGTGTATATTGGCCTCTGTGTCCAGCCTCCTTGAACCATCCTCCTCTCGGAATGCACCCCCATCCCAACAAGCAGGCATCTGTGGTCACTGTTGCCATGGGATGTGGCACTGCAACTGGCTGGCCCATTTAAATGGTTGGGGACATTAACCACCACATTAAATTGCGCCAGCAGATTTGGGTCATCTAGACTGGTGATGTCAGCTAGTCTGATAACTGGGACCGGTGAATGGAAAATAACCACTGAAGTACCCTCATGTGGAATAGTGCATTAGTAATCATGACTACTGAAGCTACTACAAGACGTAATACCCTGAGAATCCTGAGAATCAATGACACTGAAGACTGCTTTTGAAGAAGCATCTGGGTGGTGGCATGGGTTGTTTGAAACCTTCAACCTTCACAAGAGGTTGGATGCCATCTAGATAAAATAAATATTACTGTACATGTTCTTGTATCTACATAGCAGCCAATGAATGTAATCACTTGGGAAAGTTGAAGGTTTAATTTTTCATGACTTACTGAAATACCTAAAGATTAGCAGAGCTGCAGAAAATAATCTGTGACTTGCTTGAAGGGACTTCTTTGTCCTAACAAACAGCCAATCATACAGATATGAGAAAACAGATTCCTTTGAGTTGAAGATGATCTGTGACTACTGCCATGCACCTGGTGAATACAAGAGGGGCTGTGGTGAGACAAAGGCAAGCTTCTGAACTGTAAAGTGACTGGCTCCTAACCAGACGCATAGAAATCTCCTGGACTACTTTGCAATCTTTACATAAAGATAAGCAGCCTAAAGGTCTATCCAGCTCATCCATTCGTTTGCTGTCAGGGCGGACAAAATCACTTGCACCATGACTTTTCTGAGGTGAGGTCTTTTTTATATGAAGATTTAGGCTGCTGAGATCTAAAACTGACCTGAGGTTGTTGTTTTATTTTGGCATTAAAATGATTCCGGAATAGTACCCAGACTCTCTTTGGTCTAGTGGGACCTCCTGGATGTCCCTTTTTGTAGGATATAAACCCCTTTTTTTGCCCTTTTGAACTGACAGGGTGGAAGATCAGGAAGAGGCTATAACTGAGGGGGGTAATGGAAAAGGGAATAACAATGTCTGGATATTATATTTCTCATCCATTTGTCCTGTATGATGGCCATCCACACAGCTGAGTGGAGGGATACTGTCCCCCAAATGCCACCAGAGGTGGACAGTCAGGCAAACTTTCAGGGATGCTGGGACTGTTTGCCACAAATCACAGGCATAATTATTACATTTCAGAAAGACTGAAACCACACAAGCATGCCTACTATGTTACTGTGTTACATAGCACCTTTCATACAAATGTGAAAATCATGCATTTTCTGTACAAGTGCTAAAAAAAAGGGGCTTATCAACTGTCATCAATTCAGAACCCAGTCAAGGCAAAATATTACCTAGGAAGCAACTTAGCTTATCCATTCTATTCTAGCACAAACATATCCAGTTATATACTGCAGCAGCTGAATGCAAGAAGCTGGTTCACTGCCATAATGGTTGCATTTCAGTGGTATTCTCAGTATAAATGGATAAAGCTATACTTTAAACCTCCCAATATTCAACAGATAGCTTTAAAGTGCACATATGTTAACCTAGTGCTTTTACATGGATGCCTTCTATTTAGGTGGTCATTGCTTGGTGCAGAACACTTCCGCCTTTCTGGGCTAAATAATGGCAAACATTTGAGTTTTAGACTTCATATTCATTAGAAAAATGCATACTTACACACATCATATTATTCTAGCTGATTTATAACATAATAAATGTTATTTTGCATGCATTTTCTGATTAACCAGCCTAAGTTCCAGTCCCAGCGAGACCGGTAAGAGGGAGTATACTGTAGTACAAAAAGTGGCAGAAAACCCCCCAAAAATACAGAAAAGCCTTTGATTTGTAATGTCAATGTAAAGAGATTACAAAATTATTAAAATGTACTACTGTCATTATTTCAATTTTCTGCAGCATGCATGACGAAAGGCAGTCTTAATTTCACTCTGAAGATGTAGTTTCTGCAACCCATGCTCACAAAATACAGCATGCACTTTTCCCTACTACTTCACTTCCATAATTGTTCCTTGTGATGCCAACATAGATTTCTTAAAAGCAACTTTTTGTAATAACGTAAAAACAAAGTTTCAGTAACAAAAACTCTTTAACGGTAAGGGAATATCACCATGCTGCTTTTTCTTTCCGCTGTGAGAAAAAAAAAACACTTCTACATATCACTTCTGTGCACTTGTTTGGTTTCTCACCATGGAACCCATACTTAACAGAGTTCTTTGCAACACAGAGATAAAACCACATGCACAATGAGATAAAAACACCAGAAACAAACCTTTCAATACTTAAAACAGTTGCAAAAATTATAATAAAGATGTCATGCCAAGAGAGCTTTGTGAGGGGGGGGGGGTGCAAAACTAGAGGAAAGAGAAATCAATTACAGTTATAACCTTTCATTTCTTTAATAACAACAACAATATGATGGACAGGACAGGGGATTCCTCCTATTGCAAACTCCAATGGCATGACACCACCAGCATGCAGGACCCCCTCTCAAATACACAATATATACAAACTTGCCCCAAATCCATTCCTGGTCCTAACATTTATGAAACTGGTTGTGTAAGTGGAACTGTAAGCTCACTTCAGATTTCCATGTATTTAAGAAAAGAAAATACTTTTGTAAACTACAAAACATCATGAAGTGTACGGTAACCCTGGAATGGATACAGCATAAAATGTTTTACGCATTCAGTGACTGTGCAAACCATGCTGTTTTAAAGGTGCTGCTAACTAAATGAAAAATACACTGTTGTTGTAATAAGCAATACTAGACTTACCGTCAGCCTAAAAATAAAGAAAGTAAATTAAGTACAAATTAAGTAAAACCAGTGCAGTGCACTGCAAAGCTCTAAATTGCTTCAGGCATGCAATCAGGAAAGCAAGCTACAGGAGGTTAGACGCAACTGCAGCAAAGAAAGATATTCATCAGTTCATTAGTATTAACATAAATCCATCCATGACGATGACAAAGAAAAAAATGACTGAGTGAGCATGCAAGTGAGAGAGTATGCAAAACAGATTCCATAGATTTTCTCAGTGCATACAGGGCCATCTCTACCAATGAAAATGAATATTTTATTTCACTGGAAAAAAATCTGCTGTAAAAGAAAATAATTCCATATTAGTTTGGTAATAAATTATTATGCTACAGTTTCAAAATATCTGATTGGATTTTAGAATATGAGTTCGGCAGTTATCCTTTTCCTTTTAAATCTTACCTGCTGGCTATTTGCCAAACAGATGCTGCATCCATTTCTGTTCTATATTTTTACATACAACAGATTAGGTGGTTACATATTAACCACCTCACCACTACAGTCCCTAGTGTTATGCAATCAGGAAATCAAAATCAAACATGTGGCCATTTCTGGTCAGCCTACCCAATAAAAGGTATACAGCTTCCTCTTTAAAGTCAGCCTCATCTCAATGAAGCCTTGGGCTTAATAAATACTGACCATGACAACCATATGTCATTTCTCTCCTCATATTTTATCTCACAGTAATGAGTTTAAGGTTAATATGGACAATGTTCATCATGACGCCCAAATAATTTATTCTAAAGAAAGTACTGTACTACCTACATCACTATCTGTTGATCAAGTATCCTTGCAATGTTTCTTTTTTCTGAATACATTTTCATTCTAATACACACAACTCAAAATTTAGTCATAGACAGGACTCTACCACCAGACCTATCTAAACAAGCAAATGCAGAAAGCCTCGCCAAATGCTATAAGGTCATGAGACGCCAGACAAAAAATTTTCAAAGCTTGTTAGAAATATCATAAGCTGTAAGCCAGAATTAAAAATAATCCAGTATTTAATAAAAGTCGAATAGTTACAAGTTAAGCACTTTCACCCGTTCAAAACATGGGCTTCATCAGAACTAAAATTTTAAAATAACAGTACCATTTAAATAACATTTTTGGCGCCAAAAATGTTGGCTCCATTTAAAGGCACGAAACAACCATAAAAATGAAACAAAAAATCATCAGTGCATATTATGTGATCAATGTTGACATTCCAAACTAAAAATATAAGTCATCATCACATGTTATATTAAAAAACTTCTCTCAGTTAATAACTATTACTGTTAATACAAGTTGAACAAAGGCTTTATAGAAATAAAATCATTTAGTCCTTGGGGGGGGGGGGGGGGGCTAGACGCATCTGTAAACAACTGCCACCACAACTCCTTGTATGATAATAAACCTTTCTGGTCTCCCCCCCTCGGGTCCATCTTAATAATATACAATATAGCAAACTTGAATTGATGCTCATCACCCCATTTTTTTATGTGCCCGTATAATGCATTTTTTTTCATCCTTTTTTTAATACAATATAAATGTGCATAAATTCGCTTGTGGAATGCCTTTCAGTCTCACCAATATAAAAACTAGAACAGGCACAACATTTAGCCAAATAAACAATAAATTTAGTCTTGCAATTTCCCTGTCTAAACCTTATTCGAGACCTGTGAATATTATCGAATATTAATCCATCCACTTCATTTATGGTGTAACATAAGTTACACGTACCACATTTATTAGTATGTTTATTAGAAGGATATTGAACAATCGGACCTCTTTCTAAATATTTTTTAATGTTAAATCCAATTTTGTTAACAAAAATGGGGCGGGGTCCTACAATATTCGCTACTTCATTGTCTGCCAAAATAATATTCCAATTGGTATTCAAAATTTCTTTAATTTTGAATGCATACAGGCAATATTCTAAAACGCAAGCTCTGCTATAATTAACTGCTGTATCCAAATATCTGTCAGTGTGCATGGGCATAATATCTCCTTGGTTACAATTGTAACCCAATAAAGGGGTATATCTTGTTCCCCATTCCTTGATTACCTGCTTACTCACTTTAAACATCATTTTTGAATCGTAACCTCTATCATCAAATAAAGATGTAATAAAACTCACTTCCTTCAACATATCAGAATATAATGAAGTCATCCTAACAGCTCTGATTAATTGCCCCTTAAAAATATTTCTTAAATTTTTTTTGGCGTGATTGCTGGAATATTCCAAGTAGCTGTTGGAAAATGTGGTTTTCCTATAGATTTTAGGCTGAAAGTTCTTACCATCTTTGAATACCCAAGTGTCTAAATATGCTAACCCCTCCTTACTGTTGGAGGAAGTGAATTTCAAATAACTACTGCTAGAATTAATATAATCTAAGAACTTTTCAAGGTGATCAACACCACCATCCCACAGGATGTAAATATCGTTTATTAAATACTGGATTATTTTTAATTCTGGCTTACAACTTATAATATTTCTAACAAGCTTTGAAGATTTTTTTGTCTGGCGTCTCATGACCGTATAGCGTTTGGCGAGGCTTTCTGCATTTACTTATTTAGTTCTGTTGTTTTTGTGAACGCCAAACATTTTTGTACCAGACCTATCTAGATTTCTTGAACAAAGCATGCAGTCTTCATCAGCAGTTAACTTTTACTCTTCATGCACTCTTTAAATGTTATAAATCCCTTTTTTATTTATTCCTTGCATTTTAAAACATCCAATCCTTGTAGATACCACCACTTATTTATAAAGTATATTCTACTTCTGTACCACAATCTTTCAAAATGTGCTGTTTCCCTAAGCCTTGAACATCATGAGGCTAGTCTAACTGCATGACTTTCAGCTCAAAATGCACAATCTACTGACACCTTATTCTTTTTTTCTAATATACCCCATATATATTTGTCTATCTTACTTAATTCTGCTCCAGTAAAACCTGATCAGATGACCATAATACACAGATATGGCACTTACTGAAACATTTTATAATTTACCTTGAGGTTCAGCAACCTCTAAGTTAATAATACCAGTTAAGGGAGTCGGGGACCTCCTACATGAGGTTTGGGGGCAAGAAAAAAAAAAGACACTTTTAGTAAATGCCAACTTGCTGAACCAATTACTTCAATGAAAACTTTATCAGAAAAAAGACATGCCTAGCACCTGTATAACACAATCATACTTTTATTTACCTTAGTTTCTGTAATAATTTCTTACTTACCCTTTCTGCTTGACCTCACAATACTTTGGCAAAAGGTTTTACTATGACTGCTTCTATGCCATATTTAGTTTATATGATATTCTAGATCTGTGAATTCCAGAATAAAACAACAATTAATGTGAAGTGTCATGAGCCTACATTCCATCACTACAAACTCTCCTGTACGCTACCTGCCAAGACACAAAGTATCATGCTAGCCTCACTCAGTGCCTTGCCACTCACCTACCTTATGATGTCACCGTAGAATTACCATATGCCATAATTACCATTGGGGATACAAGCAAGTTAAACCAAGTAAGGTACTGCTAGCCACATTGTTTCCTTCAAACCATTCACTTATGCTGCCTGGACAACATGGAAGGCATTTTTAATACTTATTTCCAGAGCAAAATGGCTACTAAGTCTATCTGCATAGTAATGATTTACAGTGCATCACCATGCTGCACAACTTAAGATTTTTTGTTTGTCTTATCGGCTTTTCCCAGTTAGGGGTCGCCACAGTGGAACTTCGATCTGCTAATGATTGGCAGTAGATTTTTTATGGTGCCGAGTTGCCAGCCCGACGCCCAACCTTCAGCAAAGGTACGCCCATTCACGCATGTCTTTCTGAGGCCACTCGACTGCGGGGAGGACATGCAGACTCCAAACAGAAGACGCTCCAGTCGTGAATCAAACAGGAGAACCTCTTGCTGTGAGGCAACAATGCTACCGCTGTACCACCGCAGCTTCTGCACAACTTAAGATATACTTTACTATTACTAGTAATCAAAAAGCAGCCAATTGCTCATACTAAATGAAAATACAGGGAGTGCACAAATTAAATATGGAAATAAAAACTGAAAACAACTACAAATATTTATTTTAACATGTAACACCTCTTAGTCACACACTCAAAAAGTACAGGTGTGTTTGTTTACTCCTGAAATTCTTCATCACAAAAGGATGAATACTCAACTGACTCCAGGGCCAAAAATGTAAAGGGGAATCTGGAACACCACACTAAAGATCTTAAGTACAACTGAAACTGTCAGGTTTGTTTTTTGGCCACTGCTTCACATCAATCCCTGCCTTCTCATCTACTCTACAGATCTGTTCATTCCTTGAAGGCAAAAGCCATAAGGCTTATTCATTCCCTTGGCGTGAAAGTTGAACATGCCAGGAACAGCAAACCTCTTTTAAGCACTAGGAACTGTGTTTTTTGAAATCATGTCTAATGACTCCTAGGTATGCCTGAAGCATCCAAGTGGTTGGTATGCAATGTGGTACCTGATACATGTACATGCCTCCAAATGGCCCTGTTCCTCTTGTAGTCAACACTGCAGCACGATTCCTAGTCTCCAAAAGGCATTCTGTCATGGACAGTATGCCCAGGCACATACTTTTGTTCCCTCCCAAGAAGAGAGGGAGGAAACTCAGTCAGGTCAATCCACTCCTCTCCTCCCAATTCAGACAAGTGCCCAAGCTGTTACTTGAACTTGCAGAGACGACTTTATCCCTCTATGCCAACAAAGCTCACTGAAACTGTCAAAGTTAAAAGCAGTGGTAATGAATGCAATATACATTCATATGCCCAGGGCTGAAAAAATAGAAGACACTGACATCTAGCCCCAGAACACAAAGTCTTATTCCTGGTGACAATCTATGCCATCTTGAAAGGGATACCATTCTCTTACGACTGCTATAGCTCAGAGAAGATATTCATCAAAACACATCAAGTTGTTGCTGGTTGAAGGCAACTGTCTATTTAATACGCTCTGTGTGTATGCAGCTAGCATTATGCAGTTCCTGTAGTCAAATCCAAATGTTTTCCAGGAACCTTTCAAGCAGATAAATTTATTTATCAACAACTCTTCTTTGAAAGAAGAAATGTTTATCTGTCAAAATTCACTAGTAGGGCTGGATGATGGCCAAAAAAAATCTCTGATTTTTTTCAACCTACACAGAATTTACGATTCCAATTTGATTTTTTTTCTAAATTTATTTATTCAAAAAAGGCAAAAACATTGTTAAAATAAAAACAAAACTTATTTGAATAATGTGTAAAAAAACACTGCTGAAGTGCTGTTGGAAATGGAATTGTTCCCTGAGTGATGCTCACTGCTCTTAGTAGTTCACACAGGTTAAGCGCATACTCAGCACTACACCACAATCTCTCTGAAGACCATATACTGCAAACAGCTGTAGGGTGAACATGCACAAACACAGACATACATCTTTCTGTGAACACAGATGCAGTGAAGTGACTTGTTTGTGTGTGCGTCTGTGTGTACATTGTATACAGTCTAGAAAAGCTTTTCCAAACAAAACATTTGTACTTTGCAAAGTGCAAACTAAATGAAACCTGAGAAGCTTTTAATGACTTTTAACAGCTGTTTTTTTTTTTTCTTTCAAGACACACAAGCCGGTCTACTGCCTCTTGCTTGAGGTATGCCCCTCACACTAGTCATAGTGCTGCTTGTGGGTGGGTGTCCATGCCTTTCAGCCCACATGACTCGCATTTCACATGTTTTCTTAGGTTCAGTCCTGTGAGTTTTCACCCAATCAGTGGTATTTGGTGGTGAAGTCATAAGTTAGTATGATAAATGTTTGAACTCTTACAAATCCTCATACTACTATTTTGTCCCTGAGCACAGATACTATGTTGCTCCAAACAAAGGATGAATTTATTTCTCTATGACGATTAATGAAGTGTAAATCCATACAAATTTTTTTGCGAGGACAACAAGCCTGTCAACTACCTCTGGCTTGAGGCATGCCCTGTGGCATGTTACAATGCCAGCCCCCACACTAAAGACCCGCTCTGATGGGACACGTAGTAGGGATGGAGAGATATTTCTTGGTATATTACTGAGTCTTGGGAAGTTTGCTTCATGGTGCTTCCACCAATAAAGTGGACCTTTGTGTCAGGGAACAAGTAGGCTGCCAACTCATTTTCAATTTTTTCTGCTCTGACAGGGAGGAGGAAGAGGACACTTTCTTCTTGTAGCTTGCTAATGGCTTTTTCTTCTTCAGCTCAGGTGAGCTTCTTCTTGGTGAACCTGCAAAGTTGGGCCAGGGTGTAGTGAGGTTTTGTTAGCAAGGAGAGACGTCAGCTCCATAACAGCCTTTTTCCTAACCTGTTACACACTGTCAAGATCAATGTAAGCTGTTTGGAAACTGGGGTCCATCAGTGAAGCCATGTCCAAGAGTTCATCTGGGACAGGGTCACTATATTTTTCATGAAGGTAATCCAGTATGTTGTTTTTTTTATTTGTTTTGTAAGTTCAGTATCTCCCTCATCTGGCTCTAGGAGACTGGTTTTGAATAGACGATGTACCGGTTTGAGGTAGGAGACACTGACATAAGCCTCCCCAGACAGGGTGTCAGTGATGTCATGGAGTGGTTTCATAGCTTTATTCAAGTCCAAAACATCTATGTCTTGCCATGTTGGTACAAGGTGCCTACTTTTCTTCTCATACCCCAACACCTGAACTATGGCTTTTTCCTGTTCCAGAATTCGCTCCATCATCCTTTGCCTTGAACCCCACCTTGCTGGGGACTCTGTAATAAGCTGGTGAGTGGGTAGGCCGAGCTTGGGTTGTACCACAGCCATCTCTTTTCTTCTTTTCCAACTGAATGAAAAAGCACTAACAACCTTTTTACAAACACCAATGGCATGGTCAATCCTTGGGTCCTTTACAACATTCTCTGCATAGAAAAAAGAACCAATACTAAGACACCTACTATAATCACATATACACACTGTATAGCATAGACTTTTTTTTTTTTTTTTTAACTTGTGGAAAGCCTAAATGTTCTCCCTCTTAACACTATATTTATGCATAGAAAGAACTAATCCAATACATACATATACATGTGGGCATACATGCTGTATATGTACACTATATGTTTACCATCTATGATGCATCTGTGCATTTTTGGACCATAGGCCTGATGTGGTTGAGTGAAACAGCACATTCTCCAGCAGCTTTGCAGTCCTTTCATGTATACTGCTGCATACATGGGGTGGGGCTACTTCAGTAAAATATTTATTTATTTGCTGTTGGTTTACCAGGATAGTCCATTGGGCCAATATGAACCCATTTTCAATGGAGTCCTGGGGAGAAAAGCTCCAAAAACAAGCAGGGTTACAATAGGTTTTAGATTATAATTTTTACAAGTGTTACAGACTAGAGCAAAACATTACAAATAGTACAGACTAGTGAAGAACATTACAGATGATACAGACTAGTAAAAAGGAACATTACAATATAAATACTGAGAAGCCATTACATATTAGGAAGGTTGCACTTAAGAGGTACAATCTAATGCATTCTTTGCAAATAGCTCAGAAAGAACAAGGATGTATGAGTTAGGAGAGAAAGTAAAAGGAAATTGCCAGTATAAAGAGGGGGAGAGAAAGAAGATGGAAATTGCCAGTGTAAGTTATGTGGGGTGGGAGCAGGAGCATTCCCACTGGGATACTAGATGTGAGTGAAGAGATTTTTTGAAAATAAAGCGGTTAGAGGTGGTACGAATGGATGATGGTAGAGAGTTCCAGAGACGTGCTAGACCATAAGATAGGAGATTTTTACCTGGGGGACGAGTTGGTTTGTACACACAACCTATGTTTTGATTGTTAGACCTTAGTACTCTGTCAGGTAGGTGCATTTTAAAGGCAGAGGAAAGGGAGGGACAGAGGGAGGGGTTGAAAATGAGCTTGTGTGCAAGAGTAAGTTGAGTATAGGTGAGATGATTGGGTAGTTCTAGCCATCTTAGTTTGTGGAGAGAAGAACAGTGGTGGGTGGAGGACTTATGGCTGGTAGCGAACTTGGCGATTATGTTGTTGATTTTCGGCTTGGTAGCGCATATCTGGGGTCGATTGTTTTTAGCATCTGGATGAACCGGTCTTTTTCCACTGTATAAATGGGCATCATATCTTTGGCAATATGAAATGTCACCGCATCTGTAATTTCTTTCCATTGGGGTCTATTCCTGTTGTATGGTATGCCATTTGAAAAAGACGCTGCTACTGTTACCTGCTTTTTTGCAGGCTTTTGGAGGCTGCTGCTAGCTTGCGCATCTCACAGGGCAACCCACTCCTCCCACTTGGCTAAGTGCCTCTGTCGTAGATGCTGAAACAAGCTTGTTGTGCTGCCATCTTAAGTAGCTACAGACTTGAAACAACTTTACATCGGACAGTGGTTTGTTCAGTGTCGGACTTAGTATAACCAAACCACTTCCAGATGATGGAGGAGACACTGCCAGTTTTTGTGACAAGATCCTGACATGTTGACACATGTGCCACCATCTTACTACTGTCTGCTGGCCTCCGAAGGGGCAGGACAGCTTGACAGAGAGCAGTCTGGGATGCTGTTAATTTATGGAGCTCACAAAGTTTCAAAAATGTGCATAAAAACATTTGGGAACATTGTGGGCTGTAGGCTAAAATAAATCACAATCTCCATTTATTTCACACATCGCCCTAAACCAAAAATTTGAATTAATCAATAAAATTGATCGCCCAGCCGTACTTACTACTAAAGAATGCAAGAAAGAAAACAGCTGGTGTATTTCAGGTTGATAGCATTCCGACCAGACATTAACTGATTTTTATTTTTTTTAAGTACATCATTCGTGTTACATTGTTTACCAATATTTTCCCTTTATGTAAACAAATACATGTGTATTTGCTTATGTTTGCATGCAAATATTGCACATGCATATGAAGTGGAACAGGTTTGATATATCACTTAAAACTGTGAACTATATTCTCAGTAAGTTTTGATGCAAGTGTAAGATGCTTTATCACAGTGAGCCTATCCTTTTGTAAGAACTTTAGATCAAACATTTAACATCAGCTTGTTGTATAAATATAACAGATGTATTTTTGTGAACAAGCATCTGCCTATATGGCTTTAAGTGTCTACTTCAGATCAACAAATTTACCTTTTCACCGAAACTTAAAACTGCAAAGCGACTTCAACGAAAATCCATTTCTAGAAAGCCTCGGATCACTGACACAGTGTTAAAGGGTAAAGAGCCATTTGGCCACCAGGAGAAAAGAACTACACATAGAGAATTTAAACCCATGCAAGGGGTGGCTTCACCCCCACACCTAAATATACCAACTCTGAGATCGTACTATACTGGGGAAAAGGGCAAAGTTGACCCCGGTGGCCAAATGGTTCTTTACCTTTTAACACTGTGTCGGTGATCTGAGGCTTCTTAGAAATGGACTTTCGTTGATGTCGTCTCTCAAGTTTTGAAATTCTGTGAAAGGTAAATTCGCTGATCTAAAGTAGACCTGGCTTTACATACCTTGACTGCTACTACTTTACTGCAAGTCAGTAAAATAGAAACAGCTTTTGAGTATCTGGAGTTTAATTTGTAAAATCATGACTGACTTCTGCCCCAGGGTTGGAGCTCTGACATCTAAGGCACTTGGAAGTTTGATCTTGCTCTGCACTACAGCACTGTTTGCCCAGTTTTGTACCGATACAGAACTTTAATTTAACACAACACAATAAACTACTACATTAATTTGTTTTAGTGTGTTCTCTCAAAAGAGACATTTTTAAATTTGATCGAAAAATGCACATTAAGGAATATTTTTTTAAACTAGAAATATTGAAAGTGTTGCATTAAATGAGGATAGTGATTCAGATTCTAATGAAAGTTTTTATTCCTGTAACTCTGATATGGACACGAATGCTTACAGTAGATTAGATATTTCTAATATTAGGGTTAATAGTAATTTCATGCCAGCTACAAAGAATGACAACATTTTGCGCTTTAATGCAGCAGTAAATGTGACCTTAGAAAAAGAGTTAAATGAATTCAACCAGAAAGCCATCATGTATAATATGACCAAGCAAGAATGGAATAGTTTAAAACAACTAAGTGAGCAACATAACTTGGTGTTTAAACCCTCTGATAAAGGGGGCAAGTTAGTAGTCATGAGGAATCATGACTACCACAAAATGTGTATGGAACATCTTAATACTGAAATATATTGTCAAGTGCAAGAAACAAGATATATGCAGGCTATGCATGAATATGAATGTTTGATGCAAAAAGGGTTACGTTTAAATTACTTTACTAAAACAGATGCATATGATACGTTTAGTGACAAAGATAGTGTAACAACTAGACTTTATTGTGTTCCTAAGATACACAAAAGCTGGGTCCATCCACCAGGACGACCGATTGTGTCAGCCTCAGGTTATTTTACACATCAAATAGGCCGTTTTTTTACATGGATGTTTGGCTAAATATGTGGTAACATTACCGGCATATATTAAGGATTCAATGGATCTACTGAAGAAATTATCACAAATAACTTGGTCATCAGATATGTATTTTTTGGTGATAGATGTCACAAGTTTATATAGCAGTATACAACATCACTGGTATGGAGGCTCTTAGGCATTTTATGGGAGACACTCCTCAAACTGAATATATAAAAGAATTAATTAATTTCTGCTTGGTCAATAATATCTTTGAATTTGATGGCAAGCTGTATCAACAGTTACAAGGTACAGAGATGAAGGTGGCTTTCACCCCTATGTACGCCAACCTTTTTATGGGGCTGGTTGAATATAGTCACATTTATAGTACATTTTATAATCAGTTTGTAATAAATTACTTTAGATATATAGATGACTTGATATTTATTTGTAAAGGCGGAAGAAATGAAGTAACACATTTTATTGATTATTTGAATAACAGTCGATTTTTGATCAAATATGATGATTTGCAAGAAGGAAATAGAGTTAATTATTTAGATCTGACGCTGGAAGGGACAAAAGTGAAGGTAATATTATAACTCAAATATATAGAAAATTTGACAAGCCCAGTCATATATTTTATGTTGATAGTTGTCATCCTGTACATACAGTACAGTCACTGCCATATGGTGAAATTTTACAAATTAAGAGGCTATTCACAGATGTAGAAGAGGCTAAATAAGAAGCCATTCAAGTTAGTGATATGTTCATTAAAAGAGGCTAATCAGAACGATTGGTTCTAGAGAGCTATAATAAAGTGTTTGGACAGAAAATAATGAGATGTAATAGACATGGAAATGAATCAAGGACTAATAACGAAAAATAATGGGATTTGGAACAAACTTTAGTCTTTGTATCAAAACACACAATCTTTTCAAATGAATTGCAGAAAATGCTAGTTGGCTTATAATAAAGAGAGACACTCCCTCACTTAAGAATTTACAACTTAAATTTTCTTATAAAATAGGAAGGAATCTTTTCTTTGTACATAGTATTTATAAGAGACCAAATGAAGTAATAAGAAATCTAAGTTTGGATATAGGTACTAAACCATGTGATAAATGTTCAATATGTCAATATATATAACTAAAACTTTTGAAGAAATAAATGGTAAAAACTTTCAGACGAAAGGCAGTTTTACATGTGAAAGCGTAGGTGTGATCTATGCTATCAGATGTGAATGTAATAAATTCTATGTGGGAGAAACGAAAATAAGTTTAGCTGAACGAGTTAAAGAACACATAAGAGACATAAAAAAATAACAAAATAGTTAGTCCTCTGGGAGAACATAGTAATGTTGAACATGGAGGGCTTCCTTTAAAATTTAAAGTTACAGTGTTAGAACAAATTAACTCTAATTATGCAAGTGAAAACAGTGTAAAATATCTTTTGAGAAAGAAAGAATCTATTTTTATTTTAAAATACAATACTTTACAACCTGTTGGTTTAAATAGGGAACGTAATTGGAAGAGATTTATATAATGCTCATTTATTATTGTTTTTAACATTCGTTATTCAAGTTTAGGAAGTGAAAAGTTGTTCTTATTGATTGGAATACTAATTAATTATCTAAGTAATTGAATAACTGGTACTGTAAATAAATGTTAGGTTTAGTTTAATTCACTATTCTGTAAAGGCTGTTTGGCCGAGGCTCTATGAGGTTACATTGTGAGGATATACTGATTTTTGTGCTGATACAGTTATATGCAATTGTTATATTACCAACTGCTATTTCAGTTTGTTGGTCTACTAATTTGTGGATCTTCATTGATGCTGCTTATTTACTTCTGCAGTCGCTGAATAAACTACACTTTTTTTTATTCCAAGAAGTGGAGTTCCTGGCATTTTGTGGTCTTTATAAACTACTACATTAATTTGTTTTAAAGTGTGTTCTCTGCAAAAGAAAATCTGACAGTCTTCTTATGTCATATATAGGTTTATTGTTGTGTATTTCAGAATTACTTCTTCGTCATTTGTTAATGACTGGTGGATAGGGCTGGGCGATAAATCAATTTTTTTGATTAATTTGAGTTTTTGGTTTAGGTTGATGTGTAAAATGGAAATCGTGATTTATTTTAGCCTAGGCAGTTAACAAGGATCCACAACGTTCCCCCATGCTTTTATACACATTTTTGAAATTTTATAAGCTCCATAAATTTACAGCATCCCAGACTGCTCTCTGTCAAGCCGCTCCACCTCTTTGGAGGCAAACAAACAGTCGCAAGATGGCAGCACATGTGTCAACAAGTCAGAAGCTCATCACGAAAACTAGCAGCGTCACCTCCATCATCTGGAAGTGGTTTGGTTATGCTAAGTCCGACATCGAACACACCACTGTCTGCTGTAAAGTTTGTTTCAGGTCTGTAGCTACTAAAGGTGGCAGCACAAGAAACGTATTTCAGCATCTACAACAGAAGCATACAGCCAAGTGGGAGGAGTGTGCTGCCCTGCGAGATGCGTAAGCTAGCAGCAGCCTCCAAAAAGCCTGCTATAAAAAACAGGTAACAGTAGCAGAATCTTTTTTCATGTGGCATACTATACCGACAGGAATGGACCCCGATGGAAAGAAATTACAGATGCAGTGACATTTCATATCACCAAAGATATGGTGCCCATTTATACGGTGGAAAAAGACAGGTTCATCCAGATGCTAAAAACAATCAATCCCAGATATGAGCTACCAAGCAGAAAATATTTTACTGAAGTAGCCCCACCCCATCTATGCAGCAGTACACGTGAAAGGACTGCAAAGTTGCTGGAGAATGTGCTGTTTTACTCAACTACATCAAACCTATGGTCCAGCCGAACCATGCAGCTGTACACGAGTTTGACGGTCCATTTTGTGGCCAGTGATTGGACTCTGCAAAGTCAATGTCTCCAGACATCTTACTTCCCCCAGTGACCATAAAGGTGAAATAATCACTCCGGGGCTGAAAGATTCCTTGGCCTCATGGAATCTCAGTTAAGACAGTCACATATATATGACGACACACTGAGGCACTAACATAATCAAATCTCTTACAGTGAACAACTGGACACACCTGCAGTGCTCTGGACACAAACTGCACAACGCCATAGGTGAGTGTCTATGTCAATGCATTGTTTAATTCAAGATTAATTACTAATTAAAACGGTGTTTGTCTGAAACATGCTTTGTGATTTTTTTTTTTTATTTGACAAAACTGTCTGCATTCAGCATTTTAGTAATAGGAGGTTTTGGTATATACTAAATCATGTTTAAATAAAACATTTTATTTAATTTCATTTTGCATACTTAATTTCAAATGCATACTTATAAAAAAATTTACACATGCGTCATAAGGGTGGCCTAATGGTTAAGGTGTTTGCCTTGCAAGCACAAGGTGCAGGTTTTGAGTCTCACAAGGGATAATTGGCTAGGCTTAAAAGGGCCCTCAAGGGCAGTTAGCTTAGTACTAATCTATGAACCTATAAACAGCAAACAAACAGCATGTATACAGCATGCATGTCCACACGTATATGTATGTATGTATGTATAATTATGTACTGGATCTGGATGTTAGTCCTTTGTTTGCATAAATGAAGTGTTAAGAGGGGGATCATTTAGGCTTTCTGCAAGTTAAAAAAAAGTCTATGCTACACAGAGTGTGTGTGTGTGCGTGTGCGTGTGTGCGTGTGTGTGTGTGTGTGTGTGTGTGTGTGTGTGCGTGTGCGTGTGCGTGTGTGTGTGTGTGTGTGTGTGTGTGTGTGTGTGTGAGTCTTAAATGGTGCAAAGGACTCAAGGACTGACCGTGCCATTTGTGTTTGTAAAAAGGTTGTCAATGCTTTTTCATTCAGTTGGAAAAGAAGAAGAGAAATGGTTGTGGTACAAGCCAAGCACGGCCTACCCACTCAACAGCTTACTGGAGTACCCAGCAAGGTGGGGTTCAAAGCAAAGGATGATAAAGCGAATTCTGGAACAGGAAAAAGTCATAGCCCGGGTCTTTGGTATGAGAAGAAAAGTAGGGACCTCATACCAACAAAGCAAGACATAGACATTTTGGAATTAGTGAACAAAGCAGTGAAACCACTCCAAGACTTCACTGACGTCCTGTCTGGGGAGGCTTATGTCAAGTGCCTCCTACCTCAAACCAGTGCTTCATCTATTCAAAAGCAGTCTCCTATAGCCAGATGAAAGAGATACCGAACTTACAAAACAAATAAAAAACAACATGCTGGATTACTTTCATGAAAAATATAGTGACTCTGCCAAAGATGGACTCACTGATGGACCCCAGGTTCTGGACAGCTTACACTGATCATGACAAGGTGTACCACGCTAGGAAAAGAACCGTTATGGAGATGACATCTCTTTTTGGTGACAAAACCACACCACAGCCTGGACCAACTTTGCAGGTGCACCAAGAAGCAGCAGCTCTGCCAGGATTTAACAAGAAAAAGCCATTAGCAAGCTTCTTCAAGAAGAAAGTGTCCTCTTCCTACTCCCAAGTCAGAGACAGAAAAAACTGAAAAGGAGTTGGCAGCCTACTTGCTGTCCCCTGATGCAGACCCATACAAAGGTCCACTTCAGTGGTGGAAGCACCATGAAGCAAACTTCTCAAGACTCAGTAATATGCCAGGAAATCTCTCTCCATCACTGCTACAAGTGCCCCATCAAAGAGGGTCTTTAGTGTGGGGGGGGCACTGTAACATGCCACAGTGCGTGCCTCAAGCCAGAGACAGTTGACAGGCGTGTGATGCTTGCAAAAAAACTGTAAAGGACTTTGGATTTACACTTCATTAATCCTCATAGAGAAATATATACATCCTTTGCTTGGAGCAACATAGTATCTGTGCTCAGGGACACAAGGGTAGTAGGAGGATTTGTAAAGAGTTCAAACATTTGTCACACTGACTTATGACTAAATGCAGATGGAAAGATTTTCACCACAAAATATTACTGATTGGGTGAAAACCCATAGGACTGAACCTAAGAAAACAAGTGAAATGTGAGTCATGTGACTGAAAGACATGGACACACACACAAGCAGCACTATGACTAGTGTGAGGGACATACCTCAAGCCAGAGGCAGTAGACAGGACTGCATGTCTTGAAAGAAAAAAAAAAACCTTTAGAGAATTGGCTTACTATACATCAGTACCCTGACTGGAAAACGAGCGTTCTCCAGCAGGGTATTAATTTACAAGTAATGCCCACTGAAAAACTTGTCTGCCGCTTCACTCCAGCAGGGTATTAATGTACAAGTAATGCCCACTGAAAAATATGTCTGCAGCTTCACAGTAGTGTATCACGCTGCCGTGGAGCTCGGACTGAGAAAACGGAACAGCCGCCATTATTTTACACTAGCTAAACAGTGCTTCTGATGCTTAGAGAGCGTAAAATAAAATAAAAGTAAAATTAAAAAAAAAAACTGTGTGTGTGTGTGTGAGAGAGAGAGAGACAGAATGTATGAGTGTATGAAAGCAACAAAATACAAGTAATCTCCGTGGTATCCTGAAGTCTCAAAACAACTCACTAAACAAGTGTAGTGGGTTCAAAAACAAAACAGTGTAAGAAACTTCTCTGTGTGGAAGATTTTCAGTCCATATATCTCTAGTTAATCACTGTATATTAATCAGATCAAACAGTAGTAGAAGTAGCGAACTTAAAACTCGTCTTAAGTCAAAACAAAACAAAAACAATAATAGAAAATATATAATTGTACAGCATTACTTAGTATTCGAAAGTAATCCAAGCAAGGCAGGCAGTTTCCAGTTGAAAATCCTAAAGGATGCTGGTGAAGCTGCCGTCTCAGATCCGATCCAGATCCGAATACCCACATTTTTAAGATCAAATGAAGTCAACTACTTCAGATATGTGTGTTTTTACACATTGTTAAAATAAAAACAAAACTTATTTGAATAATGTTTTTGCTTTTTCTGAATAAATAAATTCGGAAAAAAAAAATTGAATCGGAATCATAAATTCAGTGTAGGTTGAAAAATATTGGAAATTTTATTTTTAGGCCATATCATCCAGCCCTCACGAGCGCCTATAAATTCCAAGACTTGGACAAGTTGTAGATGTGATCTGGCACAGCTGATTGTGATGCCTAAAGACTGACATAGTTGGCGTAAGTAACTCCTGGCTTTTTCAAGAAGATGCCTGGTTGGGGCAGTGAGGATCCAGTCCTCTAGGTAAGGAAACACTCTGAATCCAAGCAGCCTCAGGTGTGCTGCTACCACTGCCATATGCTTGGTAAACACCCAGGGGTCTGTGGTGAGACAAAGGGCAGAGCTCTGAACTGATAGTGACTGACCCCCAGCTGAAAGCACAAGCACAGATATCTTTGGGAGCGACTGTTCATTTTGATGTGATAGTACGTGTTCTGGAGTTCGAAAGAATACTTCCAATTGTCTTTCATAGAAATGGCAAAATGGACTGAATTGTGACCATTCAGAACATGGAGTTCTTTATAAACTGACTGAGAATGCTGAGGTCCAGAATGGGTCAAAGGGCTCTTGTCTTCTTTGGAAGTAAAAAGAACCTTGAGTAAGTTCCGAATCCTCTCTGGTCTGGCAAGACCTTTTGGACAACTCTTTTGTCTAGCAACTTTTGAATTTCCAAGGCTGCTAACTTCCGCTGACTGGGTGGAAACTCAGGGAGCCTTTTCTATTTGAATGGTGAAATTTGCAAAGAGGTAAATAAACAGCTTCTGGAGATAAAGTTTTGCACCCAAGTGTCATTGGTGATGGATACCCAGGCTTTTGGGTGCAGAGACAAGTGCCCCCTGACTGCGTCCAGAGAAAAGCAGTCGGGTGTCCCTTCATAAATCCTCCTAGCACTCCTGAAGGGACACCCGACTGCGTCCAGAGAAAAGCAGTCGGGTGTCCCTTCAGGAGTGCTAGGAGGATTTATCTGAAAAGGTATCTCAAAACCCTTAGTTTTGTGGGCCTCCTCTGCCCCAAGGGCAGCATCTTTCATTGAAACTTCACACCCCCCCCCTGCTTCTGGGGCTTTCCCCTAGCAAGTCCTGGAAAGGATCTTTTTAACGTTTGGAGCCACATCTTTCTACCTATGGACTGGTTCCTGGAAAAGGATCTGTGCCAGGTAGAAAAATGTATTCTCATGGCATACAAAGTCTTCCCCTCCTGCTCACTGAGGGATAAGGCTCGTCTTTAGGATGGGCAAGAAATTTGTTTGGGTGACAAGGAATGAACTCTACGGTATTCAGTTCCTTCCATGCCCAGCGAGATACCAGACGTACAAGGTCTTCAGTCGAGGCGGGTTAAGCCAGGATTTATATAGGCTGGACATGAAGACTTCTTTGAACACTGACCCCTCCTGGGAAGGAGGATTGGAAGACCATCCACCTTTCTGGCTAAAGATCTCTAGAATGTCTCCAAAGGAGATGTCTTCTGGTGGAGACCTTGGGGACCCCTCCCCTTCACAAAAGGCAGTGTTTTTTGTTAAAGAATCCTGAGAGGAATCTATGTGCCTACTTTTGCACGACTTCTTTCGAAGGACCTCGTCTGTGGGATAATCTGGAGAGGTATCGAAAGAGAGGGAAAGATCCTGCTGAGGAACCGCCTGGAAGCTCAAATGGGCCGGCTGTCCATGCAGGATAAGCCAATGAGGCTCAGAACTCATATCTGATGGAGGTAGAGGGATAGGATCCGAAGAAATAAGAATAGACTGATCTCTTGGATGACAGAAATCCCTCTCCACCACCTCAAAGGCAGAAGGGCCAGAAGAAGATGTAGCTGGCCGCACTGGAGATGAAGCTTCAGGTGCTGCCAAGCCCAACTCTGCCTGGGCACCTGCCTTGAGGGAGGAGTCAGACCCAAGCTGTCCAAGTGCTGAGGCACCAAGGGGAAGGGAAGGCTATGACAACCTCTGAGTCAAACTCACCACCCCGATCTGATGCCAAACCTTTGGCTCCAAGACTCATCCTGCTCTAGGGGTTCGGTGCCAAATGAGACAGAGATGTAGTCGGAGTCGAAGACCTAGTCTGATGCATCAACTCTCAGGATTCTTGGATCCGAGGGCTCTGATGTCATCAGACGGATCAGAGAAGGAGAACTAGTGGTTGATAAGCTGGTTGGAAGCTCACTGATCCTGTGGGGAATGAAGCCAATAACACCTCCATTTGAATCTGAGTCCTGAGAAACGTCATCATCCTATCTACATCTGCTTTGAATAGGCTACAGAAAGACCTGAAAGAGTACAATGTGGAAGAGGACGTGGCAACCTATTTGACGTCTCCTATGAAAAAGATGATTGGAGCCATGGGGGAATGGGCTCCAGAGAAAAATGAGGACTTTGTGTTCTGGGAGATTTAAGCATCCCACAGACTGATCCTAACCAGCTGGATCCGATCATTTCACAACTTCGGCTGATGGCTACGAGTCCAGAGTAGGTTTCAGAGAACGATTGGGAGATCGTTTTCTGTGCTTCCTGGACTCTAGTGAAGATTTTTTTGTTTCTAGGTGGGGGTTTGAGCCCCCTGAAACCAAAGTAGCAGCAGAAAGAGAAGCAGTAGGTGGAAAAAGCCCTTCCAAGATCAGCTTACTGCAGTATCACTCAAGCATGGAGTTTCAATGTGGGCCACTCCCAAACAGTACACACACTCCCTGTGGGCATCAGAATTAGGTATCTTATACCCACAGGAAGTGCAAAAGGATTACACAAAAGAAAAGAAAATACCAGAGACAGTATGTAAGAGATACCCTATGAGAGGGTAGGAAAAAAGGGAAGAAGTACCAGCAATGGATTAAGAAAGAAAAAAGGAAGAGTGAGAGAAAAACTGTGATAAAGACAAAAAGGTAATAAAAATAACTAAATGCACTCATAAGAAGTTTATGAAGCACCCTATAGGCTCGAGACAGAGCGAGATCCATGTCTGAAGAAAAGCACCACCACATGAAATCTGAGGTATTTACAGGGTTCTGAGATATTATGGGTAAAGGGAGGAGCTTAAGAGTCAGATCCGAAAGTCTAAGTAAATGTGGCTCAGCCAGATCAGAAGATGGATCTGAGACCCATCAGTTAAGGAATGAATGGAAATGATATCAGATCCCCATCTGAAACTTCTTTTTCTTCCTATCCACTTCAGCCTCTGACAAACTTCTGGAAGACCTGAGAGAAGAGGTCATGGATGGAAGTCTAGAATGCTTGCAAGGAGATTCCTGCAAGGAATGAGAAGAGAACCAAGATACCAGTTCCGGTAAGTTAAGAGGTGGCCAAATCCGATATGATTTAGGTTTCGGATCAGAGGGATCCGAAGTGGTCGGATCTGAATTTTTTGATACTTTTGGAAGTGGCTCCAACGAAGGGGCGTAAGAAGATGTACGATCCGGAGATCTCTTTGTAGAGTCTTTGCCCTTAGGAGCAGATTTGGCCTTCCCTTTATCAGTTTCCTTTGAGGGGGGTTTGAGCTCAGCTGAAGCAGAGGAAGAACTGGTGGAAGGGAGAAAGCCTTCGATATCGGCATATTCTATCTTACTCTGAGTGCCCTGGAGTTGAAGCCAGCACATATAGAGCAATCTGCATCTCAGTGGGTAGTGCCCAAGGACTATACACATTTCCTGTGGGCATCAGAGTTAGTTATTTTATGCCCCAGGTGGGTTCCTATTACATTGTCGAATCCTTGAAACTTCGAACCTGAGAACATCGAACTCAGATGTTCGACGTTTCAAGAATTCGAACGTAAAAAAATAAATAAATACAAACCCTAAAACCTACCTAACTGTTGCAAGCAGGGGGGCAACCCCCCCCTGCACCCTCCACGTCGGGGGTTGCGCCCCCACACCCCACGCTCTTTAAATATACCAACTCCGCGATCGCAATACAGTGTAGAAAAGAAAGATTTCCCTTTACAGCACTGTAGTGCGATCTCAGAGTTGGCATATTTAAAGAGCGGGGTGGTGTGGGGGGTGCATGGGGGCTTGCGGCTGCTTGCAATACTTTATGTTTTTTTTTTTTTGTTTTTTTTTTACTGTTATCAAAATTCTGACACTTTGAACATAAGGGTTCAACCTTATGGTGTTCAAAGTTTAAGAACTTCGATAACGTAATAGGAACCCCCCCACAGGTGATGTATTTTTTTAAGCCAGTAGGTTTATCGGCCATTTTGGTGTACCTAAGAAAGGAAAGGCCATGGAAAAAAATTCAAATAAAGAAGTACTTTTTTTGCTGATAGGAGAGGAAAGAAAAGCTACCAACAATGGTAGACAAGAAATACCCTAATAAAAGGGTTTGAAAAGACAGAAGAAAGACAGCAAAGTACCAGCAATGGTACTAGAGAGAAATACAGAGTTATCGGTAACAACCACAACATGGAGATTAGTAAAGGAAATTTACTGTAAAAAGGGAGGAAGTTGGCATAAAAAAAAAAAAAAAAAAAATCAGTAACTAGACTATCAGGGAATAAAAATGAAATAGAAGTTATGTACTCACCATAACGTTCCATCTGAGTTTGTACTTCATTTGTCTTCAACCTGTGGGTTATGGATCCGTTTCGGATCCGAGCCGGCAACTTTTACTAGCATTTACTTGAGCTCCAAACTCCTCCCCTTACCCAGAATACACCTCCACTGCCTTCCATCCCCAGATCGAGTTTGCTGAACCTTATACTGATAACTCGACCTGAAAAATTTACTTGTGACCTATACTGCAGCCCGTAGGCTGATAATATGCCGAGGTCCGGGGGAAGGAGGGAGGGACGGATGAAGACAAATGAAGTACAACTACTCAGATGGAACGTTATGGTGAGTACATAACTTCTTTATCTGAAGTAGTTTAGTTCATTTGGTCTTCAACCTGTGGGATAGAGTCCCCAGCTACTAAACTCCTGGGAGGCCCTCATGGAAGGATATTCTGGAGCACCGCGGAACCAAAGGATGCTCTCCTTCTGGTAGTCAAATCCAATTTGTAATGAGAAAATGTATGAGATGAGGACCAAGTATCTGCAGAAGAAATATCATCCAAAGACACTCTAGACCAAAAGACCGTAGACGTAGCCATGGACCTATTGGAATGAGCTTTCATCTGACCTGGAGGAGACATGCCATTGTCCTTATAGACCTGCAGGATGCATGAAGAAATCCATCTAGCTATAGTGACCTTGGAGATAGGTTCCCCAAAAAGGGTTTATAGCAATTGATCAGATTTACGGAAATTTTTTGTCCTGTGTAAATAGAATCGTAACAGTCTATGAACATCCAACAATGTGAAGTTTGTATTCCATCTTGTTAGTAAAATTAGGAAAAAACCCAGACAAATTGATGGTCTGATTGACAATGACTGGTGATGCCATCTTAGGAAGAAAGGATGGAGTGGTTCGAAGGGAAACCCTATCTCTGTGAAAAATCATGTAAAGAATTTTGATGGACAAAGCCTGTAATTCTGAAACCCTTTTGGCAGAAGTAATAGCCACCAGGAAAAGCTGTTTTCCAAGATAAAAATTTCAGATCTGCAGTTGCGGCAGGCTCGAAAGGTGGAGCGACCAAAGTTTTAAGAACCATAGTAAGGTCCCATGCGGGAACAGGATCTTTGACTGGGGGGGGTAACAAAAAGGTGCCTTTAATAAAGGCTTTACACAGTCTGGAAATAGCTAAAGAGGCAGAATTCTCGCCCACATGAAAATGAGAAATGGCAGCCAACTGAACCTTAACAGTAGAAGAACTAGCTCCGTGTTGAAAAATATCAGCTAGAAAATCAAGAATGGTGGAAATAGGAGCCGTGAAAGGGTCTAAACTCCTTTGAGTGGCTCAAAAGGAAAAACGTTTCCACTTGCTGCGATAAACCTTCCTGGCTGAAGACTTATGAGTAGCCACCAAAATAGATCTAACTGAGGAGGATAGTCCACGAGTCCTAGCAATCATGGGAACTGAACCAGCCAAGCTGTAAGCTTCAGACTGTCCAGATTCGGATGAGACATCCCCGAAGGGTGTGAAATCAGATCCCGAATGGGATCTAAAATCCAAAGCGGAGACAGAAGGTGAGACCAAAGAAGGGAAACCATACCTGGTGAGGCCAGAATGGGGGCAATGAGGATCACTTTGCTCCCCAGTCGACGAGCTTTCTGTAGAAACCTCGGAATGAGAGGTACTGGCGGGTAAGCATACAGAAGACCAGGAGGCCAAGCATGAACTAGAGCGTCTCTGGGGACTCTCCCGGCAGGGGGTTCAGAGTGAAAAACTTGCTGCACTTCACGTTGGAAGGAGATACGAAGAGATCGCAGCAAGGTTGACCACACTCGCTGAAGATCTGTTCCGCTACTAGCAGATTCAGAGACCACTCATAAGGCATCAGAATGGTCCGACTTAGCCTGTCCACTAGGATGTCTGACCTTCCCGGAATGTGCGTTGCGATGAGAAAGCGACCGGTGGAGATCACCCATTCCCACACTCTCACGGCCTCGCGACAAAGGGGGTAAGATCTGGTCCCTCCCCATTTGCTGATATACCAGACCACTGACATGTTGTCTGACTGAATAGCAATCGTTCCCAGAGGAAGAAAGGCATGAAGGGCATGCAACGCTAGAAAGACCACCCTCATCTCTAGCACATTTATGTGCAAGGTGGAACAAAAGGTTGTCCCTCCAAAATGTCTGGAGAGCACATCCACCATATGAGGGACGACCGATAGACTCGACTGAGTTGAATTGGGTATGTCAATGGCAGTTCCAACAGAGACCATTGTACAGCTAGAGTCCACTGTAGAATTCCCATATGTAACCGGGCACATGGAAGAAGAGTTATGGTTGCCGCTATCGAGCCTAAGGCCCTCAACACCGATTCTGCCATTGGGAAATGAGAGTGGTATATCAGGGAGACACATCCTCAGGTTTTGAACTCTCTCCGAGGTCAGAAAGATTTTGCACTGAAGAGCATCTATCCTGGCACCAATGTAGTCTATCACCTGTACAGGATTTAGAAGAGATTTGGATGCATTGATTGTGATCCCCAAATGCAGGGCAAGAGTCAGGAAATAGTCCCTGGTTTGGAAGAGTAGATGCCTTGTGGGAGCAGTGAGGAGCCAATCTTCCAGGTATGGATAGACCTGAATACCCTGAAGCCTCAGGTGAGCCGCTACCACCGCCATCACTTTGGCAAACACCCTGGGGGCTGCGGTGAGACCAAAGGGTAGGGCTCAAAATTGGTAATGATTGACTCCTAGCCGGAAATGGAGGAACCTCCTGGAGCTTCTGTGCATTTTTATGTGATAGCAAGCATCCTGGAGGTCTAACAAGCACATCCAGTCCCTCTCTTGCAGGTACGGCATGATGGACTGCAATGTGACCATCCAGATTTTCTCTTTGGCAACTGAAAGGTTCAGGGTAGAGAGGTCCAAAATGGGCCTCAAGTCCCCCATTTTCTTTGGCACCAAAAAGAAGCTGGAGTAGAAGCCCGATCCAGACTGATCTGGGGGGGACGGTGTTGATGGCTCATTTTTCTAGCAGCTTGGAAATTTCCTGTGCTGCTGCCTCCCTTTGCGTGGGTGGTACATCAGGGAGGTGTCTAAGAGATCTGAGGGAACCCACAAAGGGGATAGAGTACCCTCTGGAAATGATCTGAAGCACTCAGTGGTCTGATGTTATGGACCCCCATACCGCCAGGTGCAAGAACAATCGTCCCTCGAATGCCTCCAGAGTACAGCAGCCGGGAACCCCTCAGGGTTGCTGCCAGGGTCTGTTCGAGAAAGGTTCTCAAGACCCCAAATTCTTTGGACCCCCTCTGCCTCTGGGCCGACGTCCATTCTGCCCCCTCCGGCCTCTGGGGAAAGAAGAGCCCAGAGCGTCCCGGGAATACTGTGATTTCCGGAACCACATCTTCTTTTACCCTCTCTAGTTCCGGGAAAAGGACCTTTGAGGGTTCGAGAAGCGGATCCCGACAGCAGACAGTGTCTTCCCGTCCTTCTCACTCTGGACTAGTGTCTCTCTGACGGTCTTACCAAAGAGAGAGTAGAGCCATCATAAGGAGCATTGGCAAAGGATGCCTTGAAGGGTTCCGAAAAACACATAACCTGAGCCAGGCATTGCGCCTCATGGACACGCCGGACCCATCCACACTAGCCGCTCCTTCCATAGCATGCAAAAGGAGTTGCATGGACGTGTTGAAGACTGCTTTTAAAGTGGCCATCCTTGCGGAGAACGAAGCCTTGTCCTCCTGCGACATGGACTTGGTGGGGGGGGGGGGGATTCCACCAGCTCCTTTACCAGGTCGCGTTGGAGTCTGGTGATATGGGCCAGGTAGTTCAGCAACCTAATCCAAACGGTAGCTGAAGCATAAACCAGCTTCCCTAGGCGGTCCATCATCCGCGACTCCCGGTCAGGAGGATGAACCGAGGAACTCTCCTGAGCAAGTTCCTTCTCCATGGCTGCTGCTACCACCACAGCGTCTATGGGGGAGCCCTTGTTCCAAACTGGTCTGTCTATGGGGGGGACTTAAAATCTTGTTGGGTCTTTTCAGGGTAGGTTCCATGGTGTCTAGTTCCTTCCATGCTCGCGAGGTGACCAGATCCACCAAAGGATCCATGGGAGGGGACACCCAGGAAGTAGATGGACCCATGCCAAAAGCCTCCAGGAACATGGACTCATCAGAAGAAAATTTGGGGGCAGACCAACCTCCCCGTCGGCACAGGATTTCCATGATGTCTCCAAAGGAGACATCCTCGGGAAGTGACCTAGGGGAACCTTTCCCCTCATCCAAGTCCAGTATCCTCGGTGAGGGACTTGGGGGAGTCCAAGTGCCTCCTCTTGCACGTATGCTTGTGAGGTGGCTCTCCGAGGGGACCTCGCAAGCCACTTGTTCCTCAGGGGGAACCGTCTGGGGCTCCTTGAGCACGGGCTGTACCTCTGGTAAAATGATGGGAGCCATAGACAGAGCTGAGGGGGTCTGGGTGGAGTCCAAGTAGGCAATCAGGGGTCTTGATCCAGCAGAGAGAACCCTTTCTACCACGTCGAATGCCGAAGGAGAGCGAACCTCCTGAGAAACCAATAAGGAGGCTGGTCTCCCTGGGTCTGACGAGAGAATTGGAGCCGGGCCTGACGTGGATGGAGCTCCGTGGGAGGGAACTTGGCCCGACAACGGCAGAGCTGATGAAAAAGTTCCACTCCCTCGGATCTGACACGCAAGCTCCGGCTTCGAGAGCAGCTCTGATCTGAGCCGGTTGGATCCGAAACGCTCCAGGCAGCTGTCGGCGTCGAGGAAGCAGGTACCTTCAGTGCCAACCCCCTGACCAAAGCCACCCTCGGATCCGAATACTCCAAACCCGAAGGTCGGATCGAAGAAGGAGAAATAGGCTGGAAAAAGGGAAGCGAGCTCCCCCCGAGGGGGGCTGGCAAGACTCCCATCTGGATCTGAGTAGGGATAAACCTCCTCATCATTTTATCCAGATCAACCTCTCACAAAGACCGGATGGACCACAATGATGTCACAGACTCCAACCTGGCGGGTCGGGGCACCGAGGCCCTAGAAGCTGAACATGTCTCCTCCAACTGCGGGGAGAACCTCAGAGACTGGAGCAGAGGGGAGTCACGGATCCATAAGGTTTCTACGGGTGAAAGGAGGTCTGGAAACCTCTTTTGCTTTTCCCTTGCCTTCGACTCTCTCTCCTTCTCCTCTTCCATTCCACAGGCATTTGAACAGGAGGTTGAGTCCCAGCCTGGGAGGGTGGAGAACTCAAGGGAAGAGAGGAAGGAGAAGCGAAGCCAGAGATGAGGAAACAAACTCTGAAGGGGGAAGAAGGCCTTTGAGGGCCAACTTGGCCTTCCTATCCTTAATGGTGTGGGGATTGAAGCCCGCATATATACTGCAGTCCACATTCAGATGGGCCACGCCCAAGCACATAACACACAGTGTGTGGTCATCCGCAGGAGATAATTTGTGGCCACACTCAGTGCAATGTCAGCCATACCAACAGAGAAAGAAACCTAGAAAAAAGGATTAGTTCCTCTCTACTGACTCACACACACAACCACTCACCACACTCGTACAAAACACATAGGGGGAGAGGGGAAGCAAAAAAGATTCACACAATGCAAACTACTCTAACTACCTTAAAAACTCAAACTCGACGCATCAAACGAGGGGAGGAGAAAGGGGAACCTATACTAACACTAACAATTTTTAAAGAAAACAGATAATCAGAAAGGTTTTTTACCCACTTGACTAACTGGAACTCAAGAGACACGATGCAGAAGCTATTTGCAGCAAACGAGATCTGGGGATGGGAGGCAGGGGAGGTGTATTATGGGTAAGGGGAGGAGTTTGGAGCTCAGAGCATATGCTAGTAAAAGTTGCCGGCTCGGATCCGATATGGATCCGTAACCCACAGGTTAAAGACAAAATGAAGTAAACTACTTCAGATCAAAGAACTCACTGTTTAAAGTAAAGAAATCACCAAATGCTCGAGAGCGAAAGGATCAATGTCTGTAGTGATGTGTAGCCAAATAATATCTGAGGTATGTTAGTTAGGCGGGCCATTATGAGTAAAAGGAGCTCAAGAGTTTGATCTGAGTTGGATCCAAGACCCATCAGTTGAGGAATGAATGAAATAACATCAGATCAATGATTCAAGGAAACCTCCCAAGTTACCACAGCCAGCATGCAGAGGATAAGACTGGTGCCCCTATTTTTTTTTTAAGTACCATATCATGTGACGTTGTTTGTAATCAAATACAAGGGCCCTTCAGACCAAAGGTGATGAAGAGATTTTATAGCTGATCACAGCTAACATTACTTTCAAATTTACATTCTTTTGGCCTGTCTCTTGTTCAATAGCTTCTGCATTTTTACACTTGTTGAAACAGTTCTCCCATGCAAACTCCACTGCACATGTTACTATGGAATAAGCAGGGAATATGAGAGAGAAAGGAAGAGTTGTATTTCGAGAAATCTGATATTCCCACCAAAGTGACTCTCTCTAAACAAAGTCCTGTACAGGAGTCTGGAAAACCAGTGGGTAGGGCCTATCCAAAGAGTTTTGCAAAAGCAAGACTGATTTTTTTCTTGTGGGCAAAATTACAAGGGGAGTCATGACAATCATAGATACCATGAGCCCTAAAATGCTGAGGTAATCTCTGGCTGAAGTCTGGGATTGATTTAAGAAACTCTAGAAGAGTTCTTGATGCAATTCCACTTTTTCTTGAGTTAGTGATGACTTTTACAGGGATGAGTCCAGACGGCAATGCATCCTTCTTAAATCAGGTGACATACACTCAAACCCTGGCTCCACTTCTGCCAACAAATCCACACAATGCAGTCTGTAATCTTTGTATCACATCCCTTGACTAATACCAGCATTATTAAAAAAACAACCAAAAAATGCAAGCATTAACACAAAAGCAGCATTAATAACAAATGGGCCACATTTGAGTCTGGATTTCTACTGAAAACTCACTAATTCTGGCACTTACTGAAAACTGTACAGCTCAGCAAGAAGGATGCAATTCATGGCATTTTCATAGTTTCCATAAACATAATGCGCACATAGGTTCCTCTTTGTGATAAATTTCAGAAGTCCTGACAAATACTTGAGCCATTTTCTGACAGAGTAGGTGGTCAAATAGAATTTCCATGAGCTAGCCATCTTCAAAGATGCATAAGCCAGGGAAAGAGTGACTCACTGTTAAACCCTACAAATTTGTTCTCCAAAACAATTCAGTCAATCTCCCTCTCTCATACAAAGAAGACTGAATGTTGTATTTAGACTACAATGTCTACTTTCACATCAAACCAACAAAGTGTCACCAGAGATTCCTACACTTCTGATTAGGCAGTGATCATTTACAAATCCAGACTCCATTCTTAAGCATCAACTTCACTCCCAAGGTCATTACAAGTATATGGCAAAGCTGGCTGTGAAACTCCAAACAAAAACAGTGAGTTTTTCCTTATCTGACTGACAGGCTATTAGTGACAGATTCTCAAAAAGTCCTCATCAGGGAAACAAACTGAATGGTAGCGTCTTCCAAGAAAATGGCATCATGGTCAATTTAGAATAGTATTACAGGACCCATTCCCCCATGCAGCTGCTCTCTGGACATTGTCCTCATGACTTTTCTTCCATCCTATTCAACAACTTCAGAACATTAACTCTGTTAAGGGATAGCGGTCACTCAGCTTTGTTTAGTATTAAGTGTCTCCTAGATCTTATAAAGTCTCCACAGCCAAGATCTGCTAGGTAGGTTAAACAAAAAATATATATATATGTTGATGGCAATACAGATGTATTGGGTTATTTAGTCTACACATTTCCCTACCTTCTGGATAAGCTACAGATGCTACCTAACTAGATGCTACCTAACCATCAGCTTTTCTTGTTTTCTTCCAGACAGCTTACAAATTCCCTTATGTCATGCCACTCTGTCAGTGCAAGTCCTGCCACTTCAAAAAATAAATGGTTATTAATACACAACAACAATAAATTCTACAACTCACTGTTAAACTTTACAAGCACTTTGAAGGAGAAAGATATGGTTCTCCTTTAACAATCAGGTGGGACACACTGCTGCTACATTTTATAATAGAGAAGTCTGGCATTGGTTGCTTACAGCAAGAAGGTGCAAGTTGCTCCGTTCACTGTAACAAACATTTAAACCTACTAAAGCCTAGTATTACAACTTTCTCTGTAGCCTTACAACTTATTTCCTAACTCTCAAATTCCATTCCTTAACCCTAAAATACCAACCCCTAAGCAGACGTCAGAGAATTTTTCCTCAGGCAGAAAACAAATGCTGGAAGTGCAATGGGAAACAGTAGGGTAACTGGAAGGCACAGTGGTGCAGAGGTTGTGTTGTCGCCAATCAACAGCAGGTTCTCCTGTTTGATTCTCGGCTGGGGTGCCTTCTGTGCAGAGTCTGCATGTCTTCCTTGCATTTGTGTGGGCTTCCTCTGGATGCTCCGGTTTCCTCTCACATTATGAAGACATCTGTCTGCAGTGTTTCTCCCTGGGCCTCCACTGAAAATTGGTTTAATTCCAAGTCGGATTTTCCCCGTATATAAGAAGTTATATACTCAACATAACATTCCATGTTTGTCCATAATCTCGCCTTCATTCTTGCTGGTTGGGTTTAGAATTGAGCATCGGTTCCAACTCGGCCTTTTTACTAAAGCTCAAGAGCTTCCACTGGCTCAAAGCTATACCCTATCCCATAATGCCTAGAGAAGGTTACCCAGATCTTGTTTGCAAAAAACACTAACAAATTAGAACTCATATTCCAAAAATAATGTTAATCATCCTTAGCCTAAATCTTATGAGGCAAGAAGGGAACTAGAGCACATATGTAACCAATCCAAAAAAATATTCTCAAGCCTCCAGGAGCGAAGGTAGGGGAAGGAGGGTGGAACGCAAGAATGAAGGCGAGATTATGGACAACAAACATGGAACGTTATATTGAGTATATAACTTCTTAATGTTATGTTGTCCTATCTTGCCTTCATTCTTGCTGCTTGGGACAGCGTGCCCAGCACCTTCTTTCTTGGGTGGCTCAAGGGAATTAGCTCTTCAGAACAGTGAAACCAAATGAAGCCCAGTTCCGGGAGGCCATGTCTACTTTGTAATGAGAGATGAAAGTATGAGGGATTGACCCATGTGGCTGTTGCACAGATCGAGTCCAAAGGCAATCTGGCCTGAAAAGCAGCCGAAGTCGACATAGCTCTTGTTGTGTGGGCCCTAATCCTTCCTGGCAATTTTTTATCCTGAGAATTATAAGAGTAGGTTATCATGTCAGTAAGCCATTTTGGCAAAGTAACTTTAGATATCGGTGCACCATTCTTGTTATCTGAGAAAGAGATGAATAACTGGTCGAATTTCCTAAATTCTTTCGTTCTATGCAAGTAGAAACGTAACTGCCTGTGGATGTCCAACTGGTGGAGCTTATATTCTGCCCTGTTGCCATAATTCGGAAAGAAAATGGGCAGGAATGTACTGGTTCAAACTGGTCTCAGAACATACCTCTGGAAGGAATGAAGGATTAGTTCTAAGACATACTATCTTTATGAAAAACCAACTATGGAGGGCAAATGGATACAGCTTGAAGTTCTGAAACCCTCCTAGCTGAAGTAATGGCTACCAAAAAGGCTGTTTTCAAGGTTAGAAATTTCAGTTGGCAAGAGGAAGCTGGTTCGTATGGTGGGAGAATCAGAGTAGTCAGCACCAAATTAAGATCCCAAGGAGGTGGAGGTTCCCTTACTGGTGGTTGTAATAAAAAAGTACCTCTCAAGAAAGCTTTGCACAACCTATGAGACATTATTTTTGACACCATGTCTCCTATGTGGTAGTTAGAAATGGCAGCTAGTTGTACCCCTATGGTAGCTGCTGCTGCTCCTTGATTAAAGATTTCTGCTAAGAAATCCACAATTGTACTTACAGGGGCTGTGAAGTGGTCAATTTGATTCTTGGAAGCCCAACAAGGAAACCTTTTCCATTTATTAGCATAAAGCTTTCTAGTCGTTGTCTTATGAGATGAAACTAGAATGTGTCTCACTGCCGGGGAAATGTCTGGAAGCCTGGCTAAGACTAGAAGTGAAGCAGCCAAGCTGTCAGTTTGAGGGTTTGAATAAAGGGATGGAGTGTTTGTGACGAGTCAGAAGATCCAGTACTGGGTCCAGAATCCACGGCTCTTCTTGGAAATGGGGCCACAGAAAAGGAAATCAGATTTGACGAGGCCAGTATGGAGCAATGAGAATTAACCTGCAACTCACTGTAACTCACTGATCTGGCTTTCTGTAGAATCTTGGGGATTAGTGAAAACGGTAGAAAAGCATAAAGAAGTCCCGGGGGCCAATCGTGAACAAGTGTATTCCTTGGTGACTCTCTGGAGGGGAGAATAGGGCAAGGTAGCTGTTGCATTTGGCGTTCATGGGCATGGCAAAATGGTTGTGGCAAGGCTGGTCCCACTTGCAAAAGATTTGGTTCACAACTTCCTGTTTCAGGGACCACTCAAGAGGCATTAGAATTGCTCTGCTTAATTTGTCCGCTATCACGTTGGATTTCCCCGTGATATGAGTTGCAGTCAGAAAGCAATGAGAAGAAATTGCCCATTGCCATAGTCTTTCAGCCTCCTGACACAGGGGGTAGGATCCGGTTCTGTCTTGTTGGCTGATATAGCACACTACCGAAATATTGTCTGTCTGTATTGCAATTTACCTGGTGGAAGAGACACCAGAAGCACTGCTCTCACCTCTAGGACACTGATATGCAAGTGGTACTCATGTTCTTGCCAAGTTCCCTGGACAGTCTTTCCCAGATAATGCCCCCACACCCTATCGGGGAAGCAACCGTATCACTGTAGCTACAGGTTGAGGGAGAGTGAATGGTCTGCCTGGGGTCACCTTTGTGGATAGAAGCCACCAGCATAGGTCCTTCTTGCAGGAGTCCGTGATGAAAATCTTGTGTGACATGGGTAACTCCTGCATGGATAGTTGAGCAAAGGTTACCCACTGCAGGACTCTCATATGTAGTCATGCTACGCGTACTATTGTGATTGCAGCTGCCATCGAGCTCAGGACCTTTAGAACAAATTTTGCCTATACCTTCATTTTAGAAAGTAAAATGGACACTTGATGACACAGTATCTGTATTCTGTCATGAGGTAACTCTGCTACCATGTCTACTGTGTTTAAATCTGCTCCTATGATGGCAACAAGGTAGATTTCTCAAAATTTATGGTGATGCCCAGTTCCGGGCATAGATGAATGGTGGTGTCTCTGGCCTTGGTTAGTAGATGTTCAGTGGTGGCAGTCAAGAGCCAGTCGTCTAAGTATGGAAACACCCGGAATCATAGCCTCCTCAGGTGATTTGTAACTACTACCATGCACTTGGTAAACACTCTGGGGGCTGTAGTGAGACCAAAAGGCAGAACTCTGAAATGGATTGGAGAAGGGTATAATGTATCCCCTGGATATTATCGACTGTACCCATTTGTCTTGAGTGAAGTTTAGCAAGGCTTTGGGGTACAGTGATAGTCTGCCCCGGACTGCCTCCAGAGGTGGGCAGTCAGGCTTCCTTTCAGGAGTGCTGGAAGGGTCTGCCAGAGAATGTATCTCTGTTGCCCAGATTTTGCGGACCCCCTCTGCCACAAGGTCAGTGTCTTTCATTATTATTTCACCCTCTACCCCTGGGGGAAAGGTCACCATGTCCATCCAGTGAAGCTCTTTGGGTTTTACGGAACCACATTTTACCTCTCTTCTGGCATTTGGGATAAGGCCTGGTAGGAATGGAAAAAAATACTCCCAAGACACACAGAGTTTTACCTTCTTGTTCGCACCTGGTCAGAGTCTCTAACTTTTGGCCCGAACAAGGATGAGCCATCAAAAGAGGTGTTTATAACGGAAGACTTGAAGGGTTCAGCAAATTCACAAAGGTGCATCCAGGAATGTCTCCTCAGACCTATTCCTGTGCCTGCTGCCCTACTTGCTCCATCGGCTGCATAAGAGATGAGCTAGATAGAGGAGTTGACCACCAAACTCAAGGTTGCAAGCTGAGAGGTCACCTTGTCTAACACTCCTGTAGCTGTAGAACCTTGGAGGGCATCTCCTAGCTCCTTCAGGAGATCCCTCTGGAGCCTGGTAAAATGAGTTAAGTAGTTCAGTGACCTGAGAGTAAAAGCCGCTGACGAGGCCATACACTTCCCATATCTATCCATCGTTCGAGATTCCTTATTTGGCAGATGGACAGATGAAGAAGTTTCCAATAACTCCTTTTTGGTGGCCACCGCCACCACCACAGCATCCACTGGGACACCTTTGGATAACAATTCCCTATTAGATAGAGCAGTTATAAATTTGTTGGGCCTCCTCAGAACAGGTTCCACTGATTTTAGAGAGCACCACACCTTTTGACCGACTACACCAAGGAGATGATTGAAAGGTGAAGACACCCACACAAGAGGTGGAGGGTCAAGATCCAAATGCCTCCAGGTATATGGATTCATCTTTAGAAGGGGTAAGGGACTTTCAGCCTCCTCTCTGCTTCAGAATCTCTAAGATGTCTGAAAAAGAGACATCTTCAGAGGGCGACCGTGGGGACCCTTCTGAGTCCTCTAAATCCATATCCGATGTAACAGACTCTTCAGGGGAGTCTAGATGTTTCCTCTTACAGGTTCTCTTCCAAGGGACCTCCCCGGAGAGGTCCTCTAGGGAAATTTCAGAAGAGAGTGAATCACCCAATGGGGTGTCCTGGGGCATCGGTTCTCTACGCCTGTGGGGGAGGGATGGTACAGAGGCACATGCCGGCACTTTTGGGGGAAGAGTGCCTGGATCTGAGGATGGAGCTGTCAGAGGGGTCCTCAAAGGCACCACGATCCAGACCCAAAGAAGTCTCCAGTTCCAAGGAGCGAGGAAACATTCCACGAGCCAAGGAGGTAGGTTCCGAGGACAATGTGGGCACCGAGCTCACCTGCGCTGAAGCCCCGAGAGGTAGACCTGGATCCAACAAAGGTCTGACCCGACTACCCCCCCCCCGGACCTGACAGGGGAGTACTGCCACCCAGACCCTTCGACAGAAGATGGCACTGAACAGGTTGGAGAAGAAGTCGGGACCGAGAACCACGGGGGAGATCTAGGGCCTGATGGTTCGACCACAAGTGGCTCCAAAGTTGGGGACCAGCTCCGTGCATGGCTCCTAACCAGTTCCGATAAAGCTTGTGGAACCGTAGAAGTAGCCTCATCGGGCCCGAACGCCTTCAGGTCTGAAGTTGTGTCCTTACAAGGCTTCTTTGCCAGCTCCGATGCAGGAACTGAAGCAGCAGCTCTCTTAGCGGATTTGTCAGATCTTGGGGAATGAGAAGATTTAGAGGTCTGACTTCCCTCTAATACCTCAGTAAAAGGACCTTTAATCAATCCCCTAACAATGAGTTTGTTCTTGGGTTCCTGCAGGACCTTGGAGCTAAAACCATGGCGCTAAAACCATGGCAAACAGAACAGGAGTCCTGCAGGTGTACCACACCTAAGCAATAGACACAGCTAGTGTGTCCGTCAGTTATCGACATCTTTTGTGTACAGGAGTCACACTTCTTGAAGCCCAATTGCTTCACTTCTTTCCCTTCCTTGGACATATTAGCAAAACCAACTACAACAACAGCCACACTGTCCGGGAAAAGCCATCTGACAGGCAAAAACAAAAAGGTTGCTAAACTCTACTCAATTTTTAAACACAACACACTACAAGTAGAAAAGCCAGTAACTAAACAAGGTGAAACTTTTTTTTTTTTTAACACACGGGGAGAAGGGACTAGAGGAGAGGTCTCTAACTTGAGCGACAATCCCCTCTAGCCAGAGAAGACGTCTCTAACTAAAACGCTGAAACCTCAAGGAAGTAGAAAAACACAGGGAGAAGCCCTCTAACTTAAATGGGCTGAAACAAAGACAAAAGACGGACCCTCTAACTAAAATGGGTTTGTACGGAGAAACTAAGGCTTTGACATGGGAAAGGATCTGTAGGCCTAACAAAACAATGGCGGCCAAGCCCAACAAAAGCAAGCAGCGCTCACTATAAAAGCAGCACAAAATAACCCTATGGTCTCTAGAAAGTACAGTTGTGTACACTTACCATAAATGTAAATGTTCGAGTGTATTCACTGTTGCAGTCATTACATTTGGGTAATCTGCTGGCAGGTTGCCCTCAGTTGGCCTGATTAACAAAGTCTTGGGTCCTGCATCGGTTGCTGTCCCTTCATCCATGACGTCAGGTCGTCAAGGGTATAAAACATGCAGCCGACGCCATTACATCAGTTTTTCTTGCCCCAGATGTCAGGTGTCCCCCCAAATGGGGAGCAATATATATATATATATATATATATATATATATATATATATATATATATATATATATATATATATATATATATATATATATATATATATATATATAATTAGAAACACAAAAATATAACTCAAAACAAAAGCAAATACACCCAAAAAGGCTTTTAAGCATAGTAAAAGAAAGAATAGGTCTTGTAAAAGAAAAAAAGGGGGCTGGAGGGAGGGTAACCAGGACTACAACAGTGAATACACTCGAACATCTACATTTATGGAACTGTACTGTAGCGTCGCCTCAAAGTTAGACGTTGCCCGTTCGATTCTCAGTTAGAGCGTCTTCTGTGTGGCAACATGCGTGAACGGGCGTTCCTTCGTTGAAGGTTGTGCGTTAGGCCTGGCAAGCCAGCACGTAAAACTCTACTGCCAATCATTAGTGGACCGGAGTTCCGCTGTGGTGAGCCCTAACCGGGAAAAGCCGAAAGAGACAAACAAACAAACAAACTATGTTCATCGTGTTTCACTGTTGCAGTCATTATATTTGAGTAGATTCCAAAAAGCTAAGGTTGGGAGGATGGATTTATACAGCATTAGGAGCAGCTATAAGGCCCTGCAAAACAGCAGTGGCAAAACCAGCTCTGGATTTAGAGAAAATTGGTAAGTGATAATGCTTAGTGAAAGTATGAACTGAACTCCAGGTAGCAACACCTCTGAGAAAGGCTGCTGAAGTAGATGCAGCCCTCGTGGAATGAGATCTGATCCCCTGGGGAATAGGTTTTCCATGGTGCTTTTAACAGAAATGAATACAATGGCTAATCCATTTAGAAATGGTTTGCTGTGAAATAGCCTTCCCCTCTGCCCCTGCAGCAAATGCTACCAGCAGTTGTACAGATTTTCTTCAAGATTTCGTCCTGTACAAGTAGATCAAAGTTGTCTGTGTACACCCAATGAATGCAGAATCCACTCTTCTTTGTTCTGTGGATTGGGAAAGAAAGTTGGCAAATGAATGGACTGATTAAGAGCCACAGTGGATACCACCTTGGGCATGAATGATGGATTGCTCCTGAGTGACACCCTGTCCGCATGAAAGATGATGAAAGGCTCCACTGCCATAAAGGCCTGTAATTCAAATATCCTTCTAGTTGAAGTGATTGCTAAAAGGAAGGCTGTTTTCCAGGAAAGAAATTTTAAATCAGCAGTTGCAGCTGGCTCGAAAGGAGGTAGAGTGAGTTTCTCCAATACAAAGTTAAGGTCCCAGGCAGGGGTTGGTGCTCTCTTGGGTGGTCTCAAGTTTTTGGCCCCTCTGAGATACTGCTTTAGAAGAGGATGAGAGAACATGGGTGAGGTCTGTCTTGTAATGAGCTGAAATGGCTGAGGCATGGATTTTTATGGAAGAAAAAGACAGGCCCTTGTGAAGCATCTCAGTTAAGTATTGCAAAATCTGAGGTAAATTGGGCACTGTTGTGCTCATCCCTAGAGAGTGACTCCAGGCACAGAATCTTTTCCATTTATCAGCATAAGATTTTCTAGTACTAGGTCTTCTCGCCTCCAAAATGACATCCATCACAGGTTTGCTGAGGTATGCTAAGGGTGAATTTAAGTGATTAGCCAGGCTGCAAGATTCCATGTTTGGAGCTGAGGGTGCAGAATTTGGTTCACCTGCTGAGGCAGTAAGGAAGGTGTCTGAGGCAGGTGCCACAGCGAAATGTGTGACACAATGCGCAGGAGTGGGTACCAGTGTTGGCGAGGCCAGTCTGGAGCAATCAAAATCATTTTTGGTTTGTCTTGTTTGACTTTTAGTAGAACTTTGGTGAGCAAAGGCAGAGGGGGGAAAGGCAGAGACTGACAGGTTTATCCAGCTGAAGGACACAGCATCCACTTTCCAGGCTTTTTTGTGATGAGTTCTTGTGCAAAATTTGTCCAAATGGTAGTTCAGGGGTGAGGCAAAAAGATCTGTGTCTGGGCTTCCCCATTTGCGTGTTAACATGTTGAAAATCCATGGTTCCAGTTTCCATTCATGAGGGTACATGAGATATCTGCTTAGTTCGTCTGCCAGAACATTCTGCTTTCCTGGCAGGAATTGAGCTTGTAGCTGTACTTGGTAACTCAAGGCCGTGTTCCACAATGCCATGGCTAGTCTGCAGAGGGGGTAGAAATGTGTACCCCCTTGCTTGTTTATGTACCACATAACCGTGGTGTTGTCCGTCTTTATCAGCAATTGTCCTGGATGAAGGTAGTCCTTGAAGGCTGTCAGTGCATTCTGTACAGCTAGCATTTCTTTTTTGATTGATATGAAGGTGCATTTGATTTGGGCTCCATTTGCCCTGAATGCACTTCCCTGCCAGATTAGCCCCCATGCATAATCTGATGCGTCTGTAGTTAGGTTTTGGGCGGCAGGGGGTGGTGTGAATGGCAGTCCCTTGTTTTGGTGGCAGGCCTCTGCCCACCATAGGAACTCTAGGCGCAGGCAAGGTATGATAGGAATCATTGTTTCCAGGCTGTGACAATGTTGACTCCATAAAATTTTTAAATACCACTGAAGTTTCCTCATATGCAGTCTTGCATAGGGAATTAGAAGAATGCATGAGGCCATGAACCCCAAGGCTTGCAGTATTTGCCTTGCAGATAGCAGTGTTTTTGTGGCCATCTGTTTGAAGTAAGTCACCAAATGAATTTGCTTTTCTGGCGTAAGGAAAGCCATCTTGGCAGTTGTATTCAAGCTTGCACCCAGGAATGTAATTTTTTGAGAGGGTACCAGTTGAGATTTCTTTTCGTTTATGGTGTACCCTAGGCAGGTTAGAACTCTTTTTACAAACGCCAGATGATTTACAAGAATGGCCTGGTTTTCTGCCTGAATTAGACAATCGTCCAGGTATGGATATATTTGAATATTTCTTTACCTGCAAAATGCAATTACTGGAGCCAGGCGCTTTGTGAATACCCTGGGTGCAGTAGACAAGCCAAAGGGCAGTGCAGAGAACTGATAATGCATACACAGCCTGCTTTGAAGCGTAGGAATCTTCTGCAAGATTCCCTGATTGGGATATGCAGGTAAGCCTCTTTTAAGTCGAGAGTTGCCAACCAGGCATCCTTGCCTAGCATAGGAAGTAACTGGTGAAGAGTCAGCATCTTGAATTTTGGAATGTCCAGAAAGGTGTTTAGAGTAGAGAGATCCAGAATTGGACGCCATGATTTGTCTTTTCTGGGTACCAGGAAAAGTCTGGAATATAAACCTTGTCCCTTTTCCTCTTCTGGTACTAGCTGAATAGCCCCCATGTTTAGGGGGAAATGTACTTGTTTCTGAGCCTCTGTCCACTGATTTGGGGGCAGGTCTGGCCACCCGTTTGGAGTTGGCAGCGTGTGGAAATGAAATCTGCATCCCTGGGACACTATATTTAAAATCCATTTGTCCTGGGTTATAAGTTGCCAGTTTTTTGAATGAAGAGCCAGTTTTCCCCCAAAGGGGCGGCTAAGAAGTAAGTGCTTGGTAATTTCAAAGGGAAGTCATTGAGGCTGTTTACCATAGGGAGGTGCCTTGTTGTTTCCAGATTTGGAAGTGGAAGCACCCCATTGTTTAGTTCTGAAAGTCCCTTGGGACTGAAACCTGGTAGTTTTGGAATGTCTGGGTTTGGCCGTAGTAGCTCTGGATGGAGCTGTAAAGGACCAGTTCTTAGCAGGCCAATGCCTACTAAATCTAGGAGGATGCACTTGTAAAAAATCTTTCACAGTTTGCACAGATTTAGCTTTATCTTCCATCTTTTTTAGAACTTCTTCAGCCTTATTGCTAAATAAGCGATCCTGCTGCAAAGGAGCACCTAAAATCTAAAACATGATCAGGCAGATATTGCTCCTTAAGCCAAGCATGCCTTCTAAGCACAGACCCAGTAACAGCAGCCCTACAAGAGACCTCTAAAGAATCAAAACCACATTGCAAAGTATGTTTGCCAACTTGTTCAGCTGAATGCAATAAATCCTGCAAATCTTTATTCTCCACACAGTCAGAAATCAACATCATTTTCTGTTTAAGCAGCCCCATGATACGCTGTTGATATTTTAGCATATGAAATTGACAGTTTAAAGCCCTGATTGCTAAAGGTTGCAGAAGTAGAAACCTTTTTACCCCATCTATCCAGCGCCCTGGAGTCTCTATCAGAAGGGGTAGGATTTTTAGCAGTAGAAGCCTTAATGCCCTTGGGCCCCTGAGAAATAGTTTCAGGGTCCGCAACAGGATTTTTGAAAAAGAATTTGTGGGAGTCAGGAACCCTGTAGTACCTGTCTGGTTTGCTAGGGGCTGGAGACAAGGAATCAGTGGCCATACTGGATTCCGAAAACACATCAACAATATCTAGTACAGGAGGTATAGCCAAAGGCCTATGCTGAGGAAGAAGGAAATCCCTAAGCTTCTTTTTGGACTCAGAAAAATCCTGACTTTTCTAGTGGAAATGCTTCCTTAAGGTATGTAAAGTTTCCCCAAAAGAGAAATCCTCAGGTGGAGAAGAAGAGGGAATGGGATCCTCTGCATCAGAGTCCTCATAAGTAGGTATGGACAAATCCAGATCATTAGAAGAGTCAGAAGAAACACAGTCCTGTTCAGAAGATTCATAGTCAAATTCAATCCTACGTCTCTTGGATGGGGGGGTTGACTACCCCTGATTAGAGTAATTAAATCTTCAGCCATTTTGATCATTTGTTTTTTAAGCATAGGGACCTGAACATGTGGCCTGGGTGTCGTTTTTTTAGACACAGATAGAGATTTAGGCCTTAGCACTGAAGCTGGAGTCTATTTAATATGCAAATCTGTAGGCCTGAAAACACCCTCAGAAGCCGTTGCCTGCTCAGCAGCTCCGGACCCATCCAAGGTAGAGACATCACGGGTTCCATATGTGAAGCATCTTGCGGCATACCTGACTCCGAATGGGTCTCAGTAGAGGCCTGTGAATCAGAAGTAGCGGGTATCAGGGGCTGCGAAAGAGCCTCACTGAGTACCGGCGAACTGGTGACTGGCTTAGGGGAAGAGTCGTCTGCAGTTTTGGACCTCAACGGCCTGTCTCTGTCTTTTTCTTTGCGTTTTTTCAGTATTCTGGTAGTTAGATGGCTAACCGACATAATTTCTGGATAATTAATTAAACAGAGAACTGAAATATTTTGAAGCAAAAATGTACCGACGACGGATAGTGCGCTGATTAAATAAAGCACAAAACCGACAGCAAGGTATGTCGTGCTCAGGGCCTAGGCAAGGAATACAGTACAAATGAAAATCCTTATGAAGTATTTTCTTCCCACAAGTAATACAATTATTAATTTTTACTGGCATCGGTAAGGAGCAAGGAAAAGTTTCCCCAATGAGCTACTTAGCTTTAAGTTGAAGACTTTGGTTCTGAAACTCGAAAATGAAAATTTCAGGAGTCGGCCGACCGGCACTTGCGAACTGCTTCTGCTTCAGGCACCACGTGGCAAGAAAGACTGATGTAATGGAGTCAGCTGCATGTTTTATACCCTGACGACCTGACGTCATGGAAGAAGGGACAGCAACTGACGCAGGACCCAAGACTTTGTTAATCAGGCCGACTGAGGGCAACCTGCCAGCAGATTACCCAAATGTAATGACTGCAACAGTGAAACACGATGAACATCTACTCTACAACAACATACATCTCAAAAAACACTAAATAACAGTATTATAGCCAAAAAAGAATTTCACTTAGCCTGAGCCCAGTGAGAAGCTTCTAACCTAGTTTAGTGGCAAACGAGATCTGGGTAACCTTCTCTAGGCATCATGAGATACAGTATAGCCTGGAGCCAGTGGAAGCTCTCAAGTTTTAGTAAAAAGGCCAAGTCGGAACCGATGCTCAGTTCCGAACCCAACCAGCAAGAATGAAGGCGAGATGAGACAACAGAACATCAACGGTTAAATAAATAAATAAATGAATGAATGAATGAATGAATAAATAAATACATACATACATAAATAAATAAATACATACATAAATAAATAAATTGGCAACACAAAGCAGACTTCAGAGAATTTTTCCTCAGGCAGACAACAAATGCTGGAGGTGTGATGGGAAAGAGAGGGGTAATTGGGAACATGTTTTTTTTGGGAATGCAACAAGCTGGCAGATTTTAAAAATTCCCAACACAATACTTTGTCAGAAATGTTGGAGGTGCAAATGGTTGTATCTAAGGAAATTACTCTTCTGATATAGGATCTGAACTGCATATACATAATAAAGCTTTACTAAGTTTAATGCTACTGGTTGCCAAAAAACAAAACTAAAAAATGGAAATCAAAATCTAAACCAACTGTAATTGGAGTACTGAATATTGTAAATGAGATAAAAAAATGGAAGTGGGATCTTTAGAAAAGGAAATGAGTAAATTACATAGAAATAAATAGAATCTGTGGGAATAATACATGCACAATAGTGTTCAGGAGAAAGAGGAGTGAAATTTAAGGGAATACATGAATTTAACAACTTCTATAATGCTGGAGTGAAGGAAAATTGTTAAAATTAGCACAACATGAAAAGAAATGTTAATAAAAAAAATCAAAAAAACTGTACCCGAGCCTAATCCTAGAGTCCCTCCATAACTCAAAAACCTATCCCTAACCCTAAAACTCTGATCTGAACATTAAAACCCCATAACTAACCTAACCACCCCAAAAATAATTACTGTTTGAAAGGCCTTTCCCTTCCCTTTTGAATCTCCTTGCCATTGCTTTTTAAAATCCTGTTTAGCAGCACGTTGCTGCTAGAATTGCTTATTGAAAAAGGGAGGACCCAGGTGGAATGAACATGTTTATTTCTCTTTGAAAAGGAAGGTTGGAATATTTGAGTTACTCCTTACATCAACTCTCCCCTCTCAAACCTATTAAACACTTCAGCTGCAGAATGGCCAAACAGAACTTCCTTGTCAATAGAAAAAAATTAAAATTTCAGTTTTGACATCATCAGGAAGATTTTGAGAACTTAACCACACAAATTACTGATCTAGAGGCAGCAGCTCTGGGGACATCTGCAGAGTCATATAAACACTTTAATGCATTTAGTAACATGAGAATGAAAAGTAAAAAGAGGCATAAAGACAAAGTTTGCCTCAGAATACAGAAGGTTACCAATACGCTTCTTTGTGCTCTTCAAAGACTGAAATAAAACATTAATATATGAGCCTGGTAGTTTTAAATTCTGAAAGCTAAAGCAGAAGCAGAATAAACTTTCTTCCCAAATCTGTCAAAAGCTTCTGCATCCTTGTTAGGGAGAAAGTACAGTTTTGTACCTACCATAAATGTAGATGTTCGAGTGCTCATAACAGATGGGTTTTCCTGCCGTCAGGCAGGTCCTCGGTTGGCCGAATTCCAAAGTCTAGGTCCGGCGTCGGTTGTCGTCGCTTCTTCCCTGATGTCAGTGCGACAGGGGTATAAAAGAACCAGCCAGTGCCATTTTCTTCAGTTTTTCTTGCCCCAGATGTCAGGTGCCCCCAGAAAGAAGGCAATACATAAATTTATGCAATAATGCAATGCAGTATAATCACAAAACAGTAGTTGCAAGCAAATACACCATAAAAGAATACCCCAATCAGGTTGTATGAGGAGGTGTTAGCCATTAGGCCTGTTCCAGAGGGGAAGGAGGGAGGGAAATTTGGACTGCAGCTGTATTAGCACTCGAACATCTACATTTATGGCAGGTACAAAACTGTACTATGTTCATCGTGCATACAGCTGTAGTCATAACAGATGGGTAGAATCCCAAAGCTAAAATAAGGGTGGTAGGCACTAGGTGGAACTAGGAGGAGCTAGGATGCCCTGCAAAACTGCAGTGGCAAAACCTGCTCTAGATTTGGAGTATAAAGGCAGGTGATAGTGCTTGGAGAAGGTATGCACAGAACTCCAAGTGGCAGCTTCCAAAATATCTTTGGTAGGAATCCCCCTGAGGAAAGCTGCAGAGGTAGCTGTGGCCCTAGTGGAGTGAGACCTTATGTCTGCAGGTACAGTTTTACCATGAAGAGAGTAACAAAAGCGTATGCAGTGGGCTATCCACTTTGAGATTGTCTGTTTGGAAATAGGCTTCCCTTGAGCCCCTGTAGCATAGGACACAGAGTTGCTCAGATTTTCTGAAAGGCTTTGTTCTGTCCAAATAATAGCGTAGTTGCCTGTGAATGTCCAAAGAATGTAGTAGCCTCTCCCCTTTGTTTTGAGGATTGGGGTAAAAGGTAGGTAAGTGGATAGCCTGATTCAAGGCTACCCTGGATACTACCTTTGGCATAAAGGAAGGGTTGGTTCGCAAGGAAACTCTGTCCTGATGGAAAATGATGAAAGGCTGCACAGCCATGAGGGCTTGCAGTTCAGAAACTCTGCGAGCTGAGGTGATAGCCAGCAGGAAGGCTGTTTTCCAGGACAAATATTGTAGTTCTGATGAGGCAGCTGGCTCAAAGGGAGGCAAAGTCAGTTTCTCTAGAATGAAATTGAGATCCCAAGCAGGCACTGGTTGTTTCCTTGAGGGTTTAATATTCTTAGCCCCTCTGAGGAACTGTCTTAAGAGGGGGTGAGAGAATAAAGAAGGATCAGTGTTGTATTCTGCAGAAATGGCTGAGGCATGGATTTTGATGGAAGAGAATGAAAGTCCACTGCTTAGCATCTCAGCTAGGTACTGTAATATTTGAGGTAATTTCAATATTCCAGGGTTCTGGCCCTTTTTCTCATTCCAAGCACAAAACCGTTTCCATTTGGCGGAGTAGGCTTTTCTAGTACAAGGTCTTCTGGCCTCCAAAATGACATCCTGTACCTCCTTGGAGAGTAGGGTCTGTTGTGATTTTAAGGAATCTTCCATGCGGCTAGATTGAGTGTTTTCAGCTGACTGTGAAGAGTTTTGAAGTTGTGCTGAGTCAGTAGAAGAGGCATTAGAGGCAGGATCCATGGTGGGGAATGCGTCAGGCTCCTCAGGAGTGGGTACCAGTGTTGCCTTGGTCAGTCTGGAGTGATGAGAATCATCTGTGGTCTGTCTGCTCTGGTTTTTAATATAACTTTGGGGAGCAGAGGAAGAGGTGGAAAAGCATAGACTGTCATTGTTGTCCAACTGAAAGAAAGTGCGTCTACTTTCCAGGCCTGTGGATGAAAGGTCCTTGAGCAGAATTTTGCCAATTGGTGATTTCTGTGGGAGGCAAAGAGATCTATGTCTGGCCTTCCCCATGCTTGAATTATCTTTGAAAATACTTGAGGATGCAACTTCCATTTGTGTGGATCTGTCATATTTCTGCTTAGGTTGTCTGCCAGCGTGTTTTCCTTGCCTGGCAGGAACTGTGCTTGAAGCTCGATTTGCAATTCTAGAGCCATGTTCCAAAGAGACATGGCTAGCCTGCATAGGGGATATGAATGAGTTCCTCCCTGTTTATGTACCACATTACTGTGGTGTTGTCTGTCCTTATCAATAGCTGGCCTGGATGCAGCAGGTCCTTGAAAGCTGTAATGGCATTTATTACTGCTAGCATTTCCTTTTGATTGATGTGTAGGTGCTTTTCCTTTTGGGACCATCTGCCCTGAATGCACCGATTTGTCATGTGCGCCCCCCAGGCGTAATCCGAGGCGACTGTTGTGATCATTTGGCTTGCAGAATGGGAGACCTGTGTTTCTTTGGCATGCTTGAGCCCACCACAGAAATTCCTTTTGAAGACATGGAATAAGTGGTATTAGTGTTTCCAAGAAGTGGCTGTGCTGAGACCATAGGTTTTTTAGGTACCATTGAAGTTTCCTCATATGCAGCTTTGCACATGGGATTAGTAGGATGCAAGACGCCATGAATCCCAGAGCCTGCAGGATTTTCCTTGCCGTCAGCCTGGTGAAAGTTGCCATTTTTCTGAAGTATTGCGTTAGTTGCCCTTGTTTCTCTGGCGTGAGGTAGGCCATCTGGGTGTTTGTATCCAAGTTGGCACCCAGGAAAATTATTGTTTGAGATGGTAGTAGCCTTGATTTCTTTTTGTTGACTGTGTATTCCAGGGAATTCAACAACCTTATTACAAAAGCCAGATGTTTCAGAAGTATGTGCTTGCTGTCCGCTTGGATCAGGCAGTCGTCCAGATATGGGTATATTTGTATCCCTTGTAGTCTGCAGTAGGCAATTACTGATGCCAGGCATTTCGTGAACACTCTGGGCGCAGTAGATAAGCCAAAGGGCAATGCAGAGAATTGATAATGTGTTGAACCTGCAAGAAATCTGAGGTATCTTCTGCAATCTTGTCTGATAGGGACATGCAGGTATGCCTCCTTGAGGTCCAATGTTACCAGCCAAGACTCCTTGCCCAGCATGGGAAGAAGCTGCTGTAATGTGAGCATCTTGAATTTTGGCACGAGTAAAAAAGTGTTTAGGATGGATAGGTCTAAAATAGGTCTCCAATCTTTGCCCTTCCTTGGTACCAGGAATAGTCTGGAATAAAAACCTTGACCCTGTTCTTGTGCAGGTACCTCTTGAATAGCTTTCATGTCCATGAGATCTGAAATTTGTTTTTGTACCTCTGCCCTTTGATTGTGTGGCAGGTTTGGAATGCCTCTCATTTTTGGAAGGGTGTGAAAGTGGAATCTGTACCCTCTGTCTATAATGTCCAGGATCCATTTGTCTTTTGTGACAATATGCCAATTTTTTGAAAATAGTGCCAGTTTCCCGCCTAAAGGTGCTGCCATTTGAGCCTTGCTTGGCATGCAAAGGGGAAAGTCATTGGTTCTGCTTTCTGAATGGCTGTGAACTATTCTCACTACCTCTTTGGGTAGGTACTTGCCATTGTCTGCCTCTAAATGATCCTTGAGACTGTCCTCTACCCCTCGGGTGCCTGTATCTACCTCTTTGGGGTCTGTCAGTGGCTGGAAAGGACCAATTTTTTGAAGGCCAATTTCTACTGAAATGTGGAGGTTGTACCTGTAGGAAATCTTTCACTGTTTGCATTGATTTTGCCTTTTCCTCCATTTTCTTTAATACCTCCTCAGCTTTAACACCAAACAATACATCTTTTTGCAGAGGTGCATCCAGTAATTTAGCTTTGACATGATCTAGTAAGGTTTGCTCTTTAAGCCAAGCATGTCTACGGATGACTGATCCTGTAACAGCAGCTCTACATGAGGCTTCTAAAGCATCAAAACCACATTGCAAGGTATGTTTACCTACTTGCTCTGCACTATGTATCAAATCCTGCAACTCCTTCAAATCTGGTTGTTCAGGTTGTGACATTTTGTTTCTCAACTGTGATAACAGAAACTGTTGGTACTTTAACATATGGAACTGGCAGTTTAATGCCCTCATGGATAAGGTGGCCGAGGTGTATACCTTTTTCCCCCACCTTTCTAAAGCTCTGGAATCCCTCTCTGAAGGTAATGGATTTTTAGCAGTGGAGGCATTAATTCCCTTGGGGCCCTGTGAGATAGTTTCTGGGTCAGCCGCATGGCTTTTGTATAGGAATTGGTGTGAGTCAGGAACCCGGTAATACCGGTCAGGCTTTACTGGGGCTGGAGGCAAAGAATCTGGGTTGAGGCAGGACTCTGAATACACATCATCAAGGATATCTAAGACAGGAGGTATAGCCAGAGGCCTGTGCTGAGGGAGCAAGAGAAAATCCCTAAGCCTTTTCTTGGAGTCTGAGTACTCTTGGCCTTCCCAATGGAAGTGTTCTCTCAAGGTATGCAAGGTTTCCCCAAAAGAGTAATCCTCAGGGGGGGAGACAGAAGGAATGGACTCCTCTGCATCCGAATCTTCAAAAGGGGAGTATGAATGTTCCTGGTCATCAGAATGTTCTGAAATAATGGAAGCCTGGTCCGAGGAGGGGGATTCTTCCTCCACTCTGGGCCTTTTTTCCAGGGGGGGTTGTGAACCCCTGATAAGAGTAATTAAGTCCTCAGCCATTTTGAGCCTCTGCTTTTTAGGCATGGGGCCTTGAGATGGGCCCTGTGGGGTTTGTTTTTTAGAATGCATGGCTGTCTTGGACTTAGTGAAAGCCTTGATGGAAAAAGAAGAGGAAGGCCTGAAGACACCTTGAGAGGAGGCAGACTTGTCTAAACTCTGAGTTTCACCGCCAAGAGTGGCTTCGGTATCTGTAGTCGGGGTGTGGGCCGAAGAGCCTGCGACCTCGGGTACAGAAGACACCGCCAATGAAGTGTCGTTGGTAGTCAGGAGCTGCGTAGGCGCCTCGCTGAGAACCGGACCACCTGTAGTCGGCTTTGGTGTGGTATCGGTAGAGGCCGCGGACCTCATGTGTCGGTCCTTATCTTTGCGTTTTTTAGTCAAAACTGGAGTCGGAGTATCCGACGACATTATGTAGTTATATTTTTTTCCAAAAAAGTGCTGGGTGAACTCCGCCCGACGCTTAATGGTGCGTTTGTTGAATGTAGCACAAAAACGACAGGCCGAGACGTCGTGGTCTGGGCCTAAAGGAATGCAGAGGGAATGAAAATCCTTATGCGGTATTTGCTTCCCACGTGAAATACAATTATTAACTTTGTCTGACATCAGTCTGAGGCAAGAAAAGTTTCCCCAATGGGGTACTTAGCTATCAAGAAGACTTCGGTTGTAGATATTCGTAATCTCATGAGCTGGCCGACCGGCACTTGCGAACTGCTTCTGCTTCGGGCACCGTGTGGCAAGAAAGACTGCAGAAAATGGCATTGGCTGGTTCTTTTATACCCCTGTCGCACTGACGTCAGCGAAGAAGCGACGACAACCGACGCCGGACCTAGACTTTGGAATTCGGCCGACCGAGGACCCGCCTGATGGCAGGAAAACCCATCTGTTATGACTGCAGCTGTATGCACGATGAACATCGGGATTCGTATTAGCAGTTTTGGGGGAGGGAAATCACTGCAAGGTCTGCATTAGGATTAGGAACAAGTATTTTTGAGTTTGAGGTACCTTGTATAACCTATCACACTTCCTTGGGACAGGAGGTTGTGTCAGGCAAACTGCAAGCTGTGAGAAAAACATTCTGTAAAACAGATGGAACAGTTGCTGATTGGGGAATATCCAAATGCAACAGGTCATAAACACATTTACTGAGCACCGGAGATTTTATTCTGATCCCACTAACAAATCTCGTTCATTTTTAGATAATGTTTCAGAAAAAAGAAAGGTCTTTTGAAGGGAAATCTGAAACAACACTTTCCTCAGAATTAGAATCTTCAGGATGGGAAGAAAATCCTAAAGAACAATACTGAACAATGGCAGTTCTTCTGGTTAACTGGCAGTTGGAGCAGAAGGTTAAGGCTATGAGCAATAGTTCCTGTGATAAAGGGTTTGATTCCCTCATCCCTATTTGCTTACTGTGTGAACTTGAGTAAGTCACTTAGCCAGACTTTGCTCCCAGGTCGCCCATGAAAAGAATGTGCATCTCCAGTGTGCCTACCTGGTTAACAAATGGGTTTTTATTTTACATCAGTCATTAAATAAGTAAATCCTGTTTCTTGTCTTCACAGAAGAAATGGGAGCAGAAATTAACCTCCCAGCAAATCACCCCTACCAATGGAAAGAGAAACAGGGCAAACCACACATTTTTTTTTTACTTTTTTCCTTCTCCTGGGAAAATTCCTTAGAAAAGGAGCGACTCAAAGGAGGTACACACTCATGATACTCAGGTTCCTTATCCCTTATATTAGGTAAAACATTAGCCCCTTCCCATGAGACCGACAAGAGTAGTCCTCATTTGCCCATGGAGAACATCCCTACGGCTGCAGAGGATGTGTCTATCCCTTGCTTCATAGTGATTGTAGGTGTTACAGCTGAGGGACTGTGGGGGAATGCGTGGTCTGAGAAACCAGGACTGGACACAGCAGAGTTATCCATCAGCAGTTGAGGCACAAATTGAACTGACCTGACACTCAAAGTACAGTTGTGTACAATCTTACTACAAAAGTAAATGTCATTTCCTTCACTGTTGCAGTATTCCTTAATCAAGGGACCTCCTGCTAAGGGTAGCCTAACATTCAGAAAGTATACAAAAGCTTTTAGGATTTTAAGTACGTAGTATGTCACATATATGCTCCCTGCTCACGGCGTAGGGCATAAAGGTGATGTATCTATCTCAGAACTGAATACCCCCAGGAGGAACATGTGCATCCAGAAGGAAAAAAGAAAAGGCAGTAATGAAAACGGGGAGGAGGGAGGCAGCGAATAATGCAACAGTGAAAGAAAGGGCATCTACTGTTATGGTAAGATTTTATACAATTGTACTAAGTCCTTTCATATCACTGGTGCAGTTCTCCTTACTCAAGGGACAGAACAAAAGCTCAAGAGGAAACTTGGGAGGAGGAAGGCCCAGTTCAGCTTTCAAGAAAACCATGCAGGATTGCCCTGGCAAATCCGGCTATAGCGCTGAAAACCAAGGGTCTATATTATATCAGCGAAAAGTAAATACATTGAATATCTCATCGACCCGTTTTCAGTGAAAGCAAAACTCCGCGGACAATAGTTGCATTGAAATTTTTCCCATGGTAAATAACCAGTGGGCCAACTTAACGAATGCTTAAAAACAGAGAAATTTAAAACCCAAAAGATACCAACTCCAAGATCATACTACGGTGGAGAAAAGGGAAAAATTCCCAAAGATGGCCCACTGGTTACTTACAGTGGGAAATATTTCAATGCAACAATCGTTTGCTGAGTTTCGCTTTCACTGAAAACGGGTTGATGAAGAAGTATTCAATGTATTTACTTTTCGCTGATATAATATAGACCGTAAAAACACATCCCATTTGTAATGTTTAGTAAAAGTATGCCACATCACCAAGTAGCTGCTTCACTGATGGAACTGGTATCCACTCCCTTGAAAAAAGCACCAGAGGAAGCCACAGCCGTGGTAGAATGAGCCTTTACAGAAGTAGAAATGCTTTTCCAATGAAAAAAGAATAACAAAGGAAAATAGCCTTAAAGATCCAAGAAGAAACTGATTGCTTAGAAACAGACAAACCTAGAGATCTAGGATGAAAGGAAACAAAAAAGTTGCTCAGATATATGAATGGATTTAATCTTATCCAAATAATATCTGAGCCACCAATGTAAATCTAAGGTGTGAAGAACCTTCTCACTAGCAGACTGCAGGGAAAGGAAAAAGGTGGTCAAATTAATAGACTGATCAACAGACAACTCATTAATCACTTTGGGCATAAAAAAAGGATTAGTGCAGAGAGACACCCTGTCCCTATAAAAAAACTAAAAAAGGAGGGATAGCCATAAGGGCCTGAAGCTTAGACACCCTTCTAGCTGAAGTAAGGGCAAAAAGAAGAGTCTTCCAAGTACAGTGCTTTAAGGAAGCTGAAGCTGCAAGCTCAAAAGGAGCCTGAGGTAATTTTTCAAGAACAAAATTAAGGTCACAGGAAGGAAGAAAAGGCTTCCTGTGAGGCCTAATATGAAGGATGCTTTTAGGAAAGTATTGGACATCAAACCTAGACGCCAAAGGAGGAGTAAAGGGCAGACCAGCAGGAATAGCTGAAAGGTGAGTTTAACTGAACAGTATGCTAACACAGCATGCAGCAATTCACACAAATAAGACAGAACCAAAGGAACTTCCACAGAAAGTGGATCCTGGTTATGAGCAAGACACCAGACAGAAAATCTCTTCCATTTGGACAAACAAGATTTCCTGGCCTCCTGCAGAACCCAAAGCATGTCCTTAGAAAAAAGTTGTCTAAAAGGGATAAAACCCCTACCACCAACAGTTTCAGGTGAAGAGTGGACAAGTGAGAACAGATTAGAGACTTTACGTCAGTAGATCCACCCTTTGAGGCAACATGCAGTGACTGCCCTTGGCTAGGTGCAGAAGAAGGAGGAACCAATACTGTTTTGGCCAAAAGGAAGTCACCAGCAAGATTTTTCGAGCATCTTGTTGAATCTTGAACAGGATGTTTGGAATGAGAGGAAGGGGAGGGAGGGCATAAAGAAACATCCCTTCCCAGAAAGAGAGGACATCCACCTGCCAGGCCAGAGGGCATGGGACTCTGGCGCAAAAGACAGGAAGCTGTCTGTCAGAGGGGTAGCAAATAGATTTTAGTACCCTACTGGTGGGCAATGTCCAGAAACATTTCCCTGTGAAGCATCCACTCGAGGGATTGTATTATGGACCTGCTCAGAGAATCTGTCACTATGTTCTGATCTGAGGGAATGTAAACTGCCTGAAGAATCACCTGATCACTGGGATAGCTAGCTCCCAAACCTGAATGGCTAACCTGCATAGGTGATAAGACCTTGCCCCCACCCTTGCTTGTTGACATACCACATCGCTGTGGTATTTTCTGTGAGAATCTTGAGGGGTCCTGGAAGGAAAAAGAGAATAAAAAGCCTGAAGAGCCAGCAAAAGAGCTTGCAACTCTGACACTGACATGGTCTTTCTTTTGTTGAAGAGACCAAAGGCCCTGCACCTTCAGAGGGTCGAAGGAGGCCACCTATCCTACATCCGAGGCATCTGTGAAGAGTTCCTGAGAGAGAGAGAGGAGTGGAGTTTGAAAAGGAAGCCCTAGGTTGTGGGACAACTGATGAATCCACCACTGAAGTTCCAGCTTGAGGCACGGAAGAAGAGGGACTTGAAAATCTTAAGTATGAGAGTGTTGAAGCCATACTGACTTCAGGAACCACTGTAGCTTTCTCATATAAAGCCTGGCTACAGGAAACATAGGAATAGTGTCATGTACCCCACAGTCTACAGAAACTCCCTGGCCGTGACTAAGACCTGAGGAAGAAGGGACTATAAAAAGGCAATCAGAGTCAAAGCCTTGGGAGGTGGCAGGGATGCCAGCACAGGAATGGTCTGGAGTCTACACCCGAGAAAAACATGATCCTGAGCAGGAGTCAGGAAGGATTTCTGGAAATTTGCTGTAAATACTAGGCTTTGCAATGACAAATAGCATAGTGAAGGTGCTCAAGCAGGGTCTCTGGAGAGGAAGCCTGAAAGAGCAGGTCGTCCAGGTTAGAAAAAAATTGTATCCCCCTCATCCTGCAAAAAGCAATCACAGAGCTGAACTGAGGCATTTGGTGAAGACCCTTGGGGCAGTAGAGAGACCAAAAGGCAAACCACAGAATTGAAAATGCAAGGAAGAAACAGGGAAACACAAATATTCCTGAAAAGGGGATGAATAGGGATGTGAAGATGGGCATCCTTGAAATCCAGCGATACCAGGAAAGCTTGAGGTGGAAGAGGAAGAAACAGGGTCTGAAGGGATTGCATTCAAAAGGAGGGAACCTTCAGAAAGGTGTTGTCCAGAGAAAGAGCCAGAATGTGTCTCCAGGTACCTTCATTCCTGGGAACTAGAAACATTCTGGAGAAAAAACCCTTCCCTTTTGAGGAGCAGAAACTGCTTGTATGGTACCTGGAGACAAAAGGCCCTGAAGTACATCTGGAAAGAAGGGCAGCTGTTCCTGAGGAGGTTGAGGAATGCCCAGAAAAGGAGGATGGGATTTCACACTAACTGCAAAGGGACAGGGAAAGATGAAGAGATAAAGGAACTTGACTTAACAGAGAGGGAAGAAAGTAGTCAGGTAGAACCTGGATTGTCTGGAAAAGTAAGTTTTTGAGTAGACTTAACAGGAGGAGCCCTTCTAGAACCCCTTTTCCTTTGAGAGGAGGGCAAAACTGTCTACGTACAAAAGCAGGCTTGGAAGGAAAATTCCTCTGAAATTTGGGAAAAGTGAAAACAAAAATGTTTCAGTTCTTGCAAAGTCTTACCTTTCTCCTGCAGAGATTTTAAAAAGCTCAGCAGATGGAAAACCAAAAAAATTTTTATCGTCCAAATGAGCATTCATCAATTTAGCCTTAATGTCATCAGCCAAAGGTTGGAGGCGAACCCAAGAATAACAACACAGAACAAAAGGCAGCAACTCTAGAAAATGCATCACCTGCATTATAACTACATTTCATAGAATGACAGGCCACTCGAGAAGAGGAGCTCAACAAAGAAGAGAGGGCCAAAGTCTTACCCTCAAAATCAGGAAGGTCAGAAATAACATGAAAAGCCTATGAAAGAAGAGCTAAAACATACCTGGTCACATGGGTCTGGTAGTTAATAGCCCGAACAACCAAGGTAGCAGCAGTGTACACGTTTTGCCCAGCATTTTCATGACCCTACTGTCCTTGTTAGAAGGAAGAAGCTTAGTGGAAAGCAACAGTTTGGAAGGTTTATCAAAAGAAAAAAAGACAATAGAGGGGACAGCATAAGGACACCTGTAAAGAAATTTACAATCATCAGGCACCTTATAAAACCTATCAGGCTTTTTAGGGGCTGGGGGCTGGGAATCAGGAGCTTGAGAAGCCTCTTGAAATAGTGTCCAACAAAAGCAGCAAGACAGGACAGACAGCAGAGGCTCAGGAGACTCCATCTGGATGAGCTCATAATACCTCTTCCGATCAGAAACCAGGGTACAAGTCTCACTTAATAAAATTCCATCATACGAGATACAGTATCCCCAAAGGAATGTTCTTCAAAGGGAGAATCTGGACTAATGGAGTCCTCCTCATAACCATAGTCTAATGGACAAGAAATCTGAGAGGAATAAGCCAAATACTCCTCTCCAGAGTCAAGGTCCTCATCAGAAGAGTCCCTCTCCCTAGACCTCATAACAGAAGACGGGGGGGGGGGGGCTTCAAAGCCATGAGTGCATTAAACAACCCTGTGTGAACTCTGTCATTCAGGATGAGGATCCTTTCAAAGGAATGCCAACCTTAAAATTCTTAGGAATTTCGGTCCCTTGCTGGCAATCAAAGTAGTGGAAATCTCCTCCCTAACAAGAATCTGTGGAACACCCCTTGTTCATTCGGACATGATCAGCAAAGGAATCTAACGGAGGAAACAGACGATCCTCTGGGCTTTCACCAGCCTCAACAGAGACATCCGGAGGAGGTGGTACAACAGCCGAATCTGACCTAACTTTTTTGGTAGTCTTCTTGTCGATGGCTGACCCTCAGGCTGGGAGGATTCCACCATAGTATCCTAAGCCAACAGCTTAAGATGCTGGTTCTCTAGGCAGACAGACAAGGAGGAGAGATGACTACAAAGAGTCTTGGGGACAAACGCTTGACAAATTGGGCATGACATATTGTCATAAGAAGTACCTAAGCAAAATAAACACTGCTTGTGACGGTTCTTATGGAGAATTTCTCCCCCACACTGACATTTTCTCTTTCTGGATGACATGCAACCTCACAAAAAAGCAAAGAAAACAAAGATAAGAAGAAAAACTCCAATGAGGCACTTATCTGAAATGGCCTGGTTACCAGCAGACAAAGAAGCACTCAGACAGACTGGCAGCAAAGAAGTTCTGAGGTAGGTACATCCATATGTCTCCTTTATGGCCTACGTCATAAGTGGGAAGCATACATGTGATGTACGATGTCCTTAAAATCCTAAAGGCTATCGTATATTGGCCATTCACTAGGCTACCCTTGGCAGGGGATCCCTTTTTTAAGGAATACTGCAACAATGACATGAAAGGACATTCTCTGACTACTTTCTTCTTGCAGATAGGGGAAGGGAGAACTGCAGATACCAACAACTACTTGATGTGTTCAGTGCTTCCTCTTCAGCTGAACCAAGGTAGCAAAACTGGAGGAGTCAGTAAAATCTTAAACATAGAAAATCAGTTTCAGGTTAAAAAACACAGGCAGTTTGCACTAAGTCCTGCCCCAATACATAAAACCTACACATTCTGTAGGAAAACAGTAAACAGAACAACTTCTTTCCCCCAAGGATTGTTCCCTCAAACATTTACACAGAATGTCACCTGACAGAAAGTGGAAGTTCAAAAATACAAATTGTTCCCAGCAAAACACTACATATTTTTACAGGACACACAAGTTTTCCTCAAAAAAATATTTTAGTGGAAAATTTTCTCTGATGGGGAACTTATCTGCCCAGCCCTGAAGGTTCACTAGCCAACCGACTGCTTCACAAGGCCCACCAAAGTAGCGTTCTTAGGTGGCAAAAAAAGCTTTGAGGTTTTTGGCACTGTCATTTTGCAGGACCTTCTCTCAAGCTCCTGAAAATTATAGCGCCAAGAAGGCACCCTTTAGCTTTAAAAAGCTGGCTGATGGCAGGGTGTAGGCCTTATATAGCTTAGGCTACAGCAAAAGTTATCTAATGTCGAACTGCCTGGCATCATGAAAATTTCACTCCTGTTCACTGTACTCCTTAAGGCTATCATCAGTACTCCTTCATATCTGGAGCCGGTTTCAACTTATACCACAGCCTTTCATTAACTGGCAACAGGATGGACAATGACTGTTTACTGCATGCAGGTATTTCTCTCTCATTTTACACTGTGCAAATTCAGAATTACAAGTAATCAGTGAGATCACAGAGATCAGGTTGCTACCTCATAGCATCACATAATATCTCTGAATAATGACACAAAACATACAGCAAACCTGACAATGGCAGCAAGTCTAGAGATGTCTCCAAACGCCACAGCAGAGTTTTGCATTTAATATTTTAAAATCGATCAGCCTTCAAAAAAAATTGAATTGTGTGGCATTGTGTCAAAGGCCTTATCAAGATGAGAAAAACCGCCACTTCAAGCAAAACTTGGCTTCGTGTTACCAATTAGAATTTAAAAAATAACCCAGTGCTGTTTTCTACATGCACACAAGTGCGCACACACACTTCCACATTGTAGGAATAATAAAAGGCAATCACAGGGACCAAAAGATGAATAGTAATACACAGCTTTAAGTAAACACACTTGTTAGTGCCACCATTTTCAAACACTTAATAGCACTCACCTCTCACAGTCAGCAAAGCCATACATGATAACCCTGGTGTAAATGTATCTACCCAACCAATCATCAAAAATAAAAGTTATGTACTCACCATAACATTCCATCTCTGTTGTCCATTTTCATTCTTCCTCAACAAGTGGGGTTCGGATCCAACCCTCGGATCTGGTCTGGCCACTTTCTTTAGATTCGAAGATCCGACTCTCAAGCTCCTCCCTTACCCATAATGCCTAAGATCAGTGAATTACCCCAGATCGAATTTGCTGCTGTCCAATATCTCAGGGAAAAAAAATACTGAAAACAACGAAGACATAACAGTGACAGCTGAAAGATCAGGAGCTAAAACAGGAACAATGGTTCCTAGTAAGAATTTTATTAGGCCACTCCCAAAGACATGGATAGGAGGAAGGTTGGGGAGGGAGTTGAGGAATAGTGAAAATGGAAAACACAGATGCAACATTATGGTGAGTATATAACTTTTACATCTGATGTCATTTTCATTTGTTCCTCAGGGAATGGGACAGAGTACCCAGCTACAATTACCTTGGCTGGCCCTCTTGGAAGGATATTCCGGAGCACCGCAAAACCAAATGATGCTCTGTTTCTAGAAATGATGTCCAATTTATAATGAGAAACAAAGGTATGAGCATTAGACCAAGTGGCACAAACATCATCAATGGAAGCTCTAACCCAAAAAGCAGCTGACGCAGCCATTGACCTGGTTGAATGTGCATTTAACTTTTTTTGGGAAGGTTAGGCCTTTCAAGGAATAAACATAACAAATACAATCTATTACCCATTTTGCTAAAGTAATATTTGAAACTGGATTTCCCATCTTGGTGTGAGAAAAGGAAACAAACTGATCTGCTTTTCTAAACTCTGTAGTTTTATGTAGGTAAAAATGAAGTTGGCTATGTAAGTCTAGGAGATGAAGGGTATATTCTCCTTTATTCTCAAATTTTGGAAAGAAAATTGGAAAGTTAATGACTTTGTTGATGTTTGATTCAAAGGCCACTTTAGGTAGAAAGGAAGGATTAGCGTGCAGGGTAACCCTATTCTTGTGAAAAATCGGATACTGTGGTTCTGAAGACAGTGCTTGGAGTTCTGAAACTCATCTAGCTGAAGTAACCACCACCAAAAAGAGAGTTTTCCAAGATAAAAACTTAAGGTCTACTTTGGCTGAGGGTTCATGCAGAAGATGTATTAAAGACTGTAAAACTAAAGTCGGATCCCAAGGTGGAGTGGGATCCTGAACTAGAAGTTTAAGTAAAAATCTACCTTTTAGGAAGGTCTTGCACAGCTTAGTTGAAGCTAAAGGAGAAGCTTTATTGCCAATCTGATAGTTGGAGATGGCTGTTAGTTGTATTGTAATGGCAGAGAAATGTGTGTATGAAAAATAGAGGCAAGGAAATCAAAAACAGTTGGGACTGGAGCAGTAAAGGGAGCCAAGTCTCTTTTCCATTTACTCTTATACATCTTTTTGGTTCAAGGTTTGTGGGATGAAAAGAATTTGGCGAACTAGGGAGGAAAGCCTGGCATGTCTAGCCATCACTGAAATTGCAGAAACCATGCAATCAACTTGAAGCCTGCAATGTCTGGATGCATCATCCCTGACAGGTGTGACAGAAGATCTAGACTGGGGTCCAGTGTGCATGGAGGACATACCAGGTTAGACCACAGGAAGGGAAACCACACTTCCTAAGGCCAGAAGGGGGCAATTAGGATTACTTTGCTTTTCAACAGACTGTCTTTCTGAATAAACTTTGGTATCAGGGGTAGAGGAGGGTAAGCATAAAGTAGAACGGAGGGCCAGACATGGACTAGAGCACTTCTCGGTGACTGTCCCTGAGGGTGGGGGTGGATTAGGGCAAAGAACCTGCTGCATTTGTTGTTGAGAGGGCAGGTGAACAGGTCGCAACACAGCTGACCCCATTTGTGGATGATCATCATTGCCACTGAATGAGAGACCACTTGTGAGGAGTCAGAATGGTTCTGCTGAGCTTATCCGCTAATATGTTGGATTTCGCCAGTATGTGCATCCCTACTAGAAAACGGTTTGAGGAGATAGCCCACTGTCAAACTCTCACTGCTTCGCAGCATAGGGGATAAGATCTGGTTCCCCCATTTGTTGATGTAACAGACTACTAACACGTCTGTCTGAACAGCAATAGCTCCTAGTGGAAGAGAGCTCTGGAGGGCCTGCAATGCTAAGAGCACCGCTCTCATCTCTAGAACATTTAAATGCAATCTGGTCTTATCATGGGACCACATGCCTTGAACTGTCCGTCCAAAGTAATGCTCCCCGCCCCCACCCTAACTGGGAGGTGTCTGTGATCAACGTGGCTTTCGGGGGGGGGGGGGGGAAGGAAGGACAAAAGGGCAGACCTGTTGAATCTATCTGGAGTGTATCCACCACAGCAGGGATTTTCTGCAAACCTGAGATAATTTTGTTGGATGTCATAGAGATTGTCAATGAAAAGACCACTGCACTATACAGTCCACTTAAGAATTCTCATATGAAGAAGTAAAGTTATTGCAGCAGACATCGACCCTATGGCTTTGAGTATGAATCTCTCTCAGGTGACAGATGAAAGAGAATTTTATTGACATGTAATTTCAGAGTAAGAATTCTGTTTTGAGGCAGAAAAACTAAGCAATTTACTGTGTCTAGATGAACCCCTAACTGGCTGAGGTTGGGACTTTACCACATTTATCATAATTCCCAGAGATTAAAAAAGAAGTAGAAGGTAATTTCTAGTCTGCTCCAGAAGATGCCTGGTCGGTGCAGTCAGGAGCCAGTCATCTAAATATGGAAACACACTGAATCCATGCAGTTTTAGGTGAGCTGCTAACACTGCCATAACATTTGGTGAACACCCTCGGGGGTGGTGGTGAAAGTACAGTTTTGTACCTACCATAAATGTAGATGTCCGATAGGTATGCATCTGCAGTCCTTACATATGGGTTGTCCTGCCTCAGGCAGCCCTTCGGTCGGCCGGATTCCAAAGTCTGGGACCGGCGTCGGCTGATGTCGCCCCTTTCCCTGACGTCAGAGCGCCTGGGGTATAAAAGCGTCAGCTGACGCCATCTACCTCAGTTTTTCTTGCGCCAGATGCCCTCTAAAGATGGCTAAATTTTGGAGAAATGAATAAATTCCAATCATGCACAACAATAAAAAAAAACAAATACACCATAAAAGATAACCCCAGCTAGCTAAAATGAGGGATAGGTACCCAAAGAGTACCACTGAGGGGTAGGAGGGAGGGAAAATCTGACTGCAGATGCATGCCTATCGGACATCTACATTTATGGTAGGTACAAAACTGTACTATGTCCTTCAAGGATGCATCTGCAGTCCTTACATATGGGTAGAATACCATAGCCAAGCTGGGGGAGGTAGGACCTAAGAAAAGGATGGTGTAGCTAACATGCCCTGCAGGACTGCAGTAGCAAAGCCTGCTCTGGATCTGGAATATAAAGGTAAGTTGTAATGCTTGGAAAATGTATGCACAGAGCTCCATGTAGCAGCTTCTAAAATGTCCTTTGTAGCCACCCCTCTTAAGAAGGCTGTGGAGGTAGCTGTTGCTCTGGTGGAATGAGGTCTGATGTTAGCTGGCACAGCTTTTCCATGAAAAGAGTAACAGAATCGAATGCAATTTCCTATCCATTTTGAAATTGTTTGTTTGGAAATTGCTTTTCCTTGTACACCAGCAGCATATGCTACAAACAGTTGGTCAGTTTTTCTGTAAGGCTTAGTTCTGTCCAAGTAGTAGCGCAACTGTCTGTGAATGTCCAGGGTATGCAGAAGTTTCTCTCCTTTATTTTGTGGATCTGGAAAGAAAGTAGGCAGGTGGATAGCTTGGTTCAGTGAAACCCTGGATACCACATTTGGCATGAATGAAGGATTGGTTCTCAAAGAGACTCTGTCCTTATGGAAAATGAGAAATGGTTGTACTGCCATGAGGGCCTGTAACTCAGATACTCTTCTTGCTGAGGTTATGGCCAGAAGGAAGGCAGTCTTCCAAGACAGGAATTGCAGTTCTGAAGATGCTGCTGGTTCAAAGGGAGGTAGAGTTAATTTTTCCAACATGAAGTTAAGGTCCCATGTAGGCACTGGTGGTCTCCTTGGCGGGTTGATGTTTTTTATCCCTCTTAGAAACTGCCTTAGCAGAGGATGAGAAAATACAGGTGGATCAGTGTTGTACTCTGCTGAAATAGCTGAAGCATGAATTTTTATGGATGAATAAGAAAGGCCATTATGGAGCATTTCAGCCAAGTATTCAAGGATATGTGGAATGCTCATCACTGTCAGATCCTGACCCTTTGCAGTGCTCCAGGTTCGAAATCCTTTCCATTTTGCTGAATATGCCTTTCTTGTGGAAGGCCGCCAAGCTTCCATGATGATATCCTTTACCCTCTTGGATAGTTTATCCTGGCGAGGAGTCAAGGTATTTTCCAGGCTGTCAGCTGCAAGGTTTTTAGACTGGAGTGCAGAGTTTTGTAATTGTGCTGTGTCAGAAGAAGTGGCCATTGTGGTAGGGGCCACGGTTTCGTGCGTGACATGCTCTTTAACAGTGGGTACCAGTGTTGTCTTGGCCAGTCCGGAGCTATCAGAATCACTTTTGGTTGCTCTGTCCTGATCTTCAGTAAGACCTTGGTCATTAACGGAAGAGGTGGGAATGCATATACTGATAGAGCCTTCCAGCTGAAGGATAGGGCGTCCACTTTGCATGCTTGAGGATGGTATGTCCTTGTGCAGAATTTCTTCAGTTGATGGTTGTGGGGGGAGGCAAAAAGATCTATGTCCGGCCTTCCCCATGCTTGTGCTATCTGAAGAAAAATGTCTGGATGCAACATCCATTCGTGTGGATCCATGTTGTTTCTGCTTAGGCTGTCCGCCAGTACATTGTCCTTTCCTGGTACGAACTGGGAATGCAGCTCTATACTGAGTTTAGGGAAAGTTCCCAAAGATTCATTGCCAGCCTGCAAAGAGGGTAGGAATGGGTACCTCCTTGCTTATGTACCACATAACTGTGGTATTGTCTGTCTTTATTAGCAGGTGACCTTGATGCAGGAAATGTTCGAAGGCCTCGATTGAATGCATCACTGCCAGCATTTCCTTTTGGTTGATGTGAAGGCGCAATTCCTTTTGTGTCCATTGCCCTTGAATACATCTGCCCTTCATGTGCGCTCCCCATCCATGGTCTGAGGCGTCCGTTGTAATGGTTTGGCTGATTTGAGGCTTGCTGAAAGGCAGACCCATGTTTGACTGGCTTGCTTGTGCCCACCACAGAAATTCCTTTTGGAGGCATGGAATGAGGGGGATCAAAGCTTCTAGGCTGTGACTGTTTTGAGACCATAGACTCCTTAGGTACCATTGTAGTTTCCTCATATGCAGCCTTGCTTGTGGAATCAGAAGAATGCAAGATGCCATGAAACCCAGGGCCTGTAGGATTTTCCTTGCAGTCAGCTGGGTTTGTGTTGTCAGTTTTCTGAAATAATCCGGTAATTGTTCTTGTTTTTCTTCAGTGAGAAAAGCCATTTGGGTGTTTGTATCCAGCTTTGCACCCAGAAAAATTATTCGTTGGGATGGAACAAGTCTTGATTTCTGAATGTTGACTGTGTATCCCAAGGCCTGTAGTAGGCGGATGGCATAGTTCAAGAGTTTTACCAATGTTTATTGGCTGTCCGCTTGTATAAGGCAGTCGTCCAGGTATGGGTATATTTGAATCCCCTGAAGTCTGCAATGTGCAATTACTGATGCCAGGCATTTTGTGAATACTCTGGGCGCAGTAGATAAGCCAAAGGGCAATGCTGAGAATTGATAATGCTCTGAACCTGTAAGAAATCTGAGGTGTCTTCTGCAACTTTGTCTGATAGGGACATGCAGGTATGCCTCCTTGAGGTCTAGAGTTACCAGCCAGGACCCCTTGCCCAGCATGGGAAGGAGTTGCTGTAAGGTCAGCATTTTGAATTTTGGCACGATGAGATAAGTATTCAGTGCGGACAAGTCCAGAATAGGCCTCCATTGCTTTTCTTTTCTTGGAACAAGGAATAGTCTGGAATAAAATCCTTGGCCTTGTTCTGTGTAAGGAACCTTTTCTATTGCCTTCATCTGTAGTAGTTTGGAAATTTGCTTGAAAGCCTCTGCCCTTTGATTTGGTGGCAGGTTTAGCATGCCTTGTTTTTTTGGTAATGTATGAAAATGGAATCTGTATCCTTTGTCTATTATTTGCAGTATCCATTTGTCCTTTGTAATACTGTGCCAATTTTCTGAGAATAAAGATAGCTTTCCGCCCAAAGGTGCTTCCAATTGAGCCCTGGTTGGCGGAGTCAAAGTCAAGTCATCGAGTTTGTCCTTGTGCAGCAGTTGAAGGTCCTGCACTACCTCTCTGGTTAGGAGGCTGCCATTGACGTCCTCCGTAGGAGCCTCGAGCTTGCCCTCTACCTCTGGCACGCCTGTTTTTGCCTCTTTGAAATCTGTCTGTGTCTGGAAAGGACCAATTCTTAGAAGGCCAATTTCTGCTGAATCTTGGTGGTTGGACCTGGAGAAAATCTTTGACTGTTTGTACTGATTTAGCCTTTTCCTCAAATTTCTTTAAGACCTCTTGAGCCGTGGAACCAAATAACTTTTGTTTTTCCAGTGGTGCATCCAGAAGCTTTGCTTTAACATGATCTGGCAGTGTTTGTTCCTTCAGCCAAGCATGTCTATATATGACTGCACCTGTCATTGCTGACCTACATGAAGTTTCCAATGCATCATAACCACACTGTAAGAAATGGTTGCTAACCTGCTGAGAGTTATGCACCAGATCCTGAAGCGCCTTGCGGTCTAGGGGTTCAGGCGAGGATAGTTTTTTATGCAATTCATCTAACAGATACTCTTGATACTGTATCATATGGAATTGACAATTTAAAGCTGTCATAGAAAGAGTGGAAGAAGTATACACTTTTTTACCCCATCTCTCTAAAGCCCTGGATTCCCTTTCAGAAGGAAGTGGATTCTTGGCAGTGGTGGTTGTAACCCCTTTAGGGCCCTGGGAAATAGTTTCTGGGTCAGCAGAGTGGCCCTTGTAAAGGTATAGATGTGAGTCCGGGACCCTGTAGTACCTGTCAGGTTTGACAGGAGCCGGAGGAAGGGAGTCAGGGGAAATACTAGACTCAGAGTATACATCTTCTATAACACTTAAAACAGGAGGAATAGCCAAAGGTCTATGCTGAGGTAAATGTAAAAAAGTCCTTAACCTCTTCCTGGAATCAGAGAATTCCTGGCCTTGCCATTTGAAATGCTCTCTCATGGAGTGAAGGGTCTCCCCAAAGGAAAATTCTTCAGGGGGGGAGGCCGAGGGAATAGATTCCTCTGCATCAGAATCCTCGTAGGCCGGAAGGGCCTCCTCCTGGTAGTCTGAAAGGGCAGAGTCATCTGAGGCCTCATCTGAAGACTGGGGATTCTGTCTGCTCAACCATGGGCCTTTTGCCTGGAGGTGGATGAGAGCCCCTGATTAAGGAAATAAGGTCTTCAGCCAAACTTAAAATTTGTGAACCGGTAGTGGATCCCTGAGGAATAGCCTTGGGAGGGAGAGTTTTTGGCTGTTTAGCAGCTTTAGCCCGTGTAAAGGCCTTAATGGACATGGATACAGGAGGCCTGGCTGCCCCACGTGCTGGAGTAGTTTTATCAACAGAAATGGTGTCGGATATTTCCTGAGCACCGGTTTCAGACGGTAATTCTATGACCGACCCAGTGAGGGCCTCCGGTACCAAAGTTACCGGCTGTGCGGTGTCATCGGTCGGAAGCGGTAGAGATTCGGCTTCAGTAGAGACCGAGACACTCGCGGTAGGCCTAGGCGTGGAGACGGCCGAAACCGCGGACCGCGTGTGTCGGTCCTTATCCTTTCGTTTTTTGGGTAAATGAGCTGTCGGAAGCTCCGACGGCATGATATAACAGAAATTTTCCCAAAAAAATTCCTCTGCAAACTCTGCCCGACGCCTAAGAGTGCACTTATTGAAGGAAGCACAGGCTGAACAGGCCGAGACGTCATGGTCTGGGCCTAGGCAGGGTAAGCAGTAAGAGTGGAAATCCTTATGAGGTATTTGTTTCCCACAAGATAAACAATTATTAACTTTAACTGTTTGATCTGACATCGGCTGAGGCAAGAAAGAGTCCCCAACGGGGTACTTAGCTTTTTTGAAGACTTCGGTAGCTGAAATCACAGGAGCTGGCCGACCGGCACTTGCGAACTGCGTCTGCTTCGGGCATCTCACGGCAAGAAAGACTGGGAAAGATGGCGTCGGCTGACGCTTTTATACCCCAGGCGCTCTGACGTTGGGGAAAGGGGCGACATCAGCCGACGCCGGACCCAGACTTTGGAATCCGGCCGACCGAAGGGCTGCCTGAGGCAGGACAACCCATATGTAAGGACTGCAGATGCATCCTTGAAGGACATCCATGACCATCTGGAACATGGAATGCTTTACAAACTGGTTCAAATAACTGAGATCCAAAATGGGTCTCAGGTCCCCAGTTTTCTTTGGCACTAAAAAGAACCTTGAGTAAATTCCAGATCATCTTTCATCTTGGGGGGACCTCTTGGATGACTCTCTTGTCCAGCAGCTTTTGAATTTCTAGACCTGCTTGTTCCCACTGACTTGGTGGAACTTTGGGGAGAATTTTTCTCTTCTGTGGACATTTGGGAAAAGGGAATGAAGTATCCTCTGGATATGATCCTTTGCACTCAAAAGTCTTGTGTGATGGCTGCCTAGGCTTTTTGGTGCAAGGATTAGTGTCCCTCCATCCCCCGACTGCCTCAAGAGAGGGACAGTTGGGTAACCTTTCAGGAGCACTGAAAAGGCCTGCCTGAGAAAGAATGATGAGAACTTTGATTCTGCCATGAGGGCAGTGTCTCCCATTATAATTTCCCCCTCTGCCTCTGAGGGAAAAATCTCCACGAGATTCCTGGAAAGGCCCCTGGGATTTTCTGAACCACACTTTTGTACCACCACGTTGATGCCTGGAAAAGGTTCTTTGCGGGGTAGAAAATGGATTCCCATGGCAGAAAGGGTCCTTCCATCCTTCTCACTGTGGGAGAGTGGCTCTAACTGTGGGTCCAAAGAGGGAAGATCCATCAAAGGGAGCATTGATGAATGACACCTTAAAGAGCTCCACAAAACTCACACAACCACATCCAGGTATGTCTCCTAATGGCTACGACTGAATTGGCAGTCAGTGAGGAACTTTCAGATGCATGTGAGATTAACCTCATGGACGAGTTAGTAATGGATTGCAAAGTGGCCAGTCGTGAGGAAAAAGATTTCTGCTCCTCTACAGATATGCACCCTTGGGGAGAGTTAGAGTTCCTTCATTAAGTCCCTCTGTAACCTCATAAAACGCACCAAATAATTCAGCAACAGTAAAGTAAAAGTCCATGATGCATACACTCGCTTCCTGAACCTAACGTCTTAGATTCCCTATTGGGGGGAGGGGGGTGGAGAGAGGAAATCTGTTCAGCTAACTCCTTTTAAGTAGCTGCCACAACAACCACAGAATCTACAGGAACACCTTTTGCCCAATGTAACCTGTCTGATGGGCACAAAGAATCTTGTCTGGGCACTTGGAGATGGGTTCTACAGAGTCCGGTTCCTTCCATGCTCTGTAGGATACCAGGTCTATCAGCTCATTCGCAGGTAGGGTAACCCAAGGTGTAGATGGTCTACACCCGAAGGCTTCCAAGAACACGGATTCCTCCTGGGAGGGGGGCTTTACAGGCCAGCTACCTTTTTGGCAAAGGATCTTTAAGATGTCCCTGAATGAGACATCCTCAAGTTGAGATCTAGGGGACCCTTCCCCTTCATAAGAATCAGTGTCTTCTGTGAGGGACTCCTGTGGGGAATCCAGGTGCTTTCTTTTGAATGATCTCTTCCAAAGGATCTTCTCAGCGGGGTGCTCTGGGGAAGTGTCAGAAGAGAAGGGAAGTTCCCTAGTGGAAACTACTTGGAAGCTCATCTGGGCTGGCTGTCCCTTGGCCATAAGATCAGAGAATTCAGACACAGGATCCAAGGGAGGTTGGCAGCATGGATCCAAACAGGTAAGAGTAGAAGTCTGTCTAGGTGAAGAAAATATCCTCTCCACCACTTTAAAGCTGAGGGCTCAGGAGATTTTGACGGCAATCTTACTGGAGCAGAACCTCTCACAGCCCCCACTGCCGCTGAACGCTTTAATCTGATGAGGGAGTCAGAGTTGAGCTATCAAGCACTGAAGCTCCGAAAGGAAGCAACACCTCTGAAAATTTCAGAGTCAAGGTCAACCCTTCTTATCCAACACTGATTCTTTGGCTCCAAGAGCCATCATGCTGCAACAGGGTTGGAGCTGATTTGGTCACAGAAGTCAATGGAGTCGAAGATACTAGGACCTTCAGATCACATGGTTCAACTCTCTGGGCATTCGGATCTGAAGACTCCAAAACCATGGGTCGGATCGGAGAAGGAGCACATAGGTAGGTAGATATAGGTTCATGGTGGGAGATGGAGCCAGCAGAATACCATCTGGATCTGTATTCTGATGAACTTCCTCATCATCCTATCCACCTCTGACTAAGAAAGACTCCGACAGGATCTAATAGAAGAGGAAATGGATGGTTACCTTGAAGACTTTTTTGGGGTCTCTTGGAGGAATGGAGACCTCAAAGTAGGAGATACCCTCTCCAGGGAAAATCTCAGAGAACAGAGCTGAGGAGACTTGGTAGCTACAGGTATCAGATCTGAACTTTTGGATCCGAGGTGTTGGGTACCTTCGCAAGAGGCTGTGAGGAAGGTACTGCCTGAGGTGACTTGGATAAAGAGCGTTTCCTATGCTCTTTAACCTCTTTAGATTTTTTTTTGGGGGGGGTTGAGCCCCTGATGAAGAAGTACCAGTAAATGGAGTCTAGGCTGGAAGAAATCCTTTGAAGATTAATTTCTGGAGTCACTTAACATCCTGACATTAAAGGCTGCACAAACAGTGCAGGAAGTGTCCAGATGTGCTGGCACCAAACAGTACATGCACTACCTGTGGGCATCAGGATTTGGGATCTTATGCCCATAGGAAGCGCACTTTTTAAATGCGGTAGGATTATCAGCCATACTGGAAACTCAAAAGGTTGGAGACAGTAGTAATCACAAAAATAAATAAATAAGTAATTAAGACGAATCTGTTTTTTTTTTTTTGGAAAAGAAGGGCTACCAACAATGGTAGCTAAAGAGTACTACAAAAGAAGTAGAAAAGAAGTCATACATCTACCAGCTATGGTAGTCAGAGAATACCTCAAAAGAGGAGGAAAGGAATGGTTATAAAATGAGAAGTTATGTACCTACCATAACGTTCCATGTTAGTTGTCTTCTCTCGCCTTCTTTCCTGCTGGCTGGGTTCGGAGCAGATCCTCGGCTCCGACTCGGCCACTTACTAAAGCTCGAGAGCTAATTTTACCGGCTCGAGGCAACCCTATATCCCATGATGCAAGGCGATAACTACCCAGATCTCGTTTGGTAGCTAAGGAAAAATTATGCAATATATTCCTCCAACTGGAGAAGAGGAGGAAGAGGTAATAATCCCCCGAAAAAAAAACAACCTGAACTAGTGACACTAGTAAGCTGATTAGCTGGAAAAATTGGATCAGGACTCTTCAAGGAAGAGGAACAATCTTCTCGGTCTGACCAGGCTAGGGGGATGGTGGGTGGAACGCAAGAAAGAAGGCGAGAGAAGACAACTAACATGGAACGTTATGGTAGGTACATAACTTCTCAATGTTAAGTTGTCAATCTCGCCTTCATTCTTGCTGGATGGGACAGCGTCCCCAGCACCTTTATCCTGGGTGGCTCAATGGAACAGACTCTTGAGAACGGTGGAACCAAAATTTGCTCTGTTTCTGGAGGCCAAGTCCAATTTGTAATGCAAAACAAAGGTATGAGGAGAGGCCCATGTGGCTGCTGCACAAATAGTGTCTATTGGAAGTCTACCTGAAAAGCTGTAAATGTAGCTAGTGCTCTGGTGGAATGGGCTTTTGGCCTAGAAATCAACTCTTTACATCTGAGTTGATAAATGCATGTAATCACAGAAGACAGCCACCTAGATAGGGTTACTTTAGATACCGGAAGGCCTTTCCTGTTCTCTGCATAGGATAAAAACAGTTGATCAGATTTCCTAAATTGTTTGGTTCTGTCCAGATAATATCTGAGTTGGCAGTGAACATCGAGATCGAGATAATGTAATTTTTGTTCCGCTCTATTAGAATAATTTGGGAAAAAAATGGAAGATCAATAGATTGATTTAAGTTCGTCTGCGATGCCACTTTGGGTAAGAAAGATGGATTAGTCCTCAGAGAAACTCTGTCTTTGTGGAAGATTAAGTAGGGAGGACGAATGCAGAGGGCATGAAGCTCAGATACTCTCCTGGCAGAAGTAATGGCGACCAGAAAGAGTGTCTTCCAAGAAAGAAATTTCAATGAACAGTTAGCCGCAGGTTCAAAAGGGGGAAGAATCAAGGATGTTAAGATTAAATTTAGATCCCACTGTGGTGGGGGATCTCTAATCGGAGGTTTAAGTAAAAATATAGCTCTAAGGAATGCCTTGCAAAAGTTATGTGACATGATGTTGTGGTCCAACAAGCCGATATGAAAATTTGAAATGGCTGCCAACTGAACTTTTACTGTGGAGGAAGAAAATCCTGAGTGAAAAATTTCTGCTAGGAAGTCTAAGACTGAATGAATCGGAGCAGTAAAGTGATCTATGTTCCTAGCTTTTGCCCAGAAGGAGAAACGTTGCCACTTACTAGTGTAAATCCTTCTGGTGGAAGATTTAAGGGAAGCTACTATGATATCCCGGACAGGATTAGAAATCATAGGAAGCCTGGCTAAGGATGGAAGTGGAGCAACCAAGCAGTGAGGTTGAGAGAAGGTATGGATTGGTGCAGCTGCCCCGACTGGTGGGTCAGAAGATCTGAAACCGGGTCCAGATGCCATGGCTGTACCAAAAGATAACCATGTAGGAACGGAAACCATATCTGTCGAGGCCAATAAGGGGCAATGACAATCATCTTGGCTCTCAAGGCGGTTGCTTTCTGAATTACTTGTGGTATTAGAGGAAAAGGAGGAAAGGCATAGAGAAGTCCCCGGGGCTAATCTTGGATTAGAGCATCTCTGGGGGGATGGCCTGGAAGGGGGAAGAGGGAGAAGAAGTCGGGGCATTTGCTGTTTTGAGGCATAGCAAAAAGATCGCAGCAAGGAATGCCCCACTTCTGAAAAATCTCTTCCGTCACAGATTGTTTGAGAGACCACTCGTGAGGCATGAGAATAGCTCTGCTCAACCTTTCCGCTATGATGTTGGATTTCCCGGGGATATGCGTTGCTATCAGAAACCGCTGAGAAGAGATTGCCCACTGCCAAAGTCTGAGTGCCTCTCGACACAGTGGATAGGACTTGGTTCCGCCCTGCTTGTTGATATACCACACTACGGACATATTGTCCGTTTGGACTGCAATAGTCCCCAGGGGAAGAGAGTTGTGGAGGGCTTGCAAAGTTAAAGGCACTGCTCTCATCTCCAGGACATTTATGTGCAGGTGTCATTCAAAAGGTTGCCAAGTGCCATGGACCATCCTGCCCTGATAATGCCCCCCCCCACCCCGATCAGGGAGGCGTCCGATGTAACCGTGGCGACCGGGACGGGGCGAACAAAGGGTCTGCCCTGATGGACTTGAGGGGACAATATCCACCAGGTCAGATGCCTTTTGCAAATTGGAGTTATCATGATCCTGTGACGCATGGGAAGTCGTTGAAAGGACCATTGGGCGAATAGCATCCATTGTAGGAGACGCATGTAAAAGCGGGCAAGGGGAAGAAGTGTTAGGCGGCCGCCATAAGACCCAATACTTTCAGGGCAAACCTGGCCTGAATTTTGTCGCTCTGGAGAATCACATGGATGCGGTTTTGAATATCCAAGATCCTTTGGTCTGTTAACTTTGCTGAAAGTTGTACGGTGTCCAATTTGGCGCCTATAAAGGCAATAGATTGACAGGGCGACAAGGCAGATTTTTCGAAATTTGTAGAAATCCCTAGCCCTCTGCAAATGTGAATGGTGTAATCTCTGGCTTGGAGAAGTTGATGCCTGGTGGTTGCAGTGAGAAGCCAGTCGTCTAGATATGGAAACACCTGGAATCCTTGACGTCTCAGGTGAGCCGTAACCGCTGCCATACATTTGGTGAACACTCTGGGGGCTGTAGTGAGTCCAAATGGCAGGGCTCTGAACTGGAAGTGACTGGCCCCCAGCCGAAAGTGGAGAAACCTTCTGGAGCTCCTGTGAATTTTTATGTGATAGTACGCATCCTGAATGTCCACCGAGCACATCCAATTGTCCTTGCCCAGAAAGGGTAGAATGGACTGAAGCGTGACCATCCGGAATCTTGTTTTCTTTACAAACTTGTTTAATTTGCTGAGATCTAATATTGGTCTCCAGTCCCCTGTCTTTTTTGGTACTAAAAAGAACCTTGAGTAGATTCCGGATCCTATTTGGTCTGCTGGGACTGGCTGGATAGCTCTTTTTGCTAGCAGTTTTGATATCTCTGGTACTGCTAGTTCCCTTAGACCGGGTGGAACGTCTGGAAGGGTTCCCCTTTGCTGAATTGGGGTTTGGATAAAGGGAATTTTGTAACCCTCGGATATGATCGACTGTACCCATTTGTCTTGAGAAAGGGAAAGCCAGGCTTTTGGGTACAGCGATAATCTTCCCCCGACTACCTCCGAGGATGGACAATCGGGCAACATCTCAGGGATGCTGGAAGGGTTTGTCAGAGAGAGACTCCCTGCTACCCTGATTCTGCGGACCCCCTCTGCCCCCTAGGGCGGCGTCTGTTGTTGTTACCCCCTCTGCCTCTGGGGGTAAACTGACCTCGTGCGTCAGGCGTGACTCCTTGAGATTTACGGAACCACATTTTCCCTCCCGTCTGACCTTTTGGGTAAGGTCTTGAAGGGGTGGAGAAAAGTACAGTTTTGTACCTACCATAAATGTAGATGTCCGATAGGAATGCATCTGCAGTCCTTACAAATGGGTTGTCCTGTCGTCAGGCAGCCCTTCGGTCGGCCGGATTCCAAAGTCTGGGTCTGGCCTCGGCTGGTGTCGCACTTCACCCGACGTCATAGCTGCAGTTATTCGGGTATAAAGGCATCAGCCGATGCCATTTTCCTTTGTGTTTCTTGCCCCAGATGCCAGGTTCCCCCTTGGAAGGCTAAATTTGGATAAATGCCAATGATTCCAAATAGTAGAGAGCAAACACAAAAAATAAGCATGTATGTACATATATACAAACAAATACACCATAACAGATCCCCCCCCAAGCTAGCTGAAGGCTGGCAAATACCCTAGGAGTACCTCAGAGGGGAAGGTGGGTGGGTAATCCTGACTGCAGATGCATTCCTATCGGACATCTACATTTATGGTAGGTACAAAACTGTACTATGTCCTTCAAGGATGCATCTGCAGTCCTTACAAATGGGTAGAATACCATAGCTAAACAAGGGGAGGAGGAAAGAGTAGAGATTATGGTGTAGCTAGGAACCCTTGCAAAACAGCAGTGGCAAAACCTGCTCGGGATCTAGAGTATAAAGGTAAATTGTAATGCTTGGCAAATGTATGCACGGAGGTCCAAGCAGCAGCCTCTATAATGTCCTTGGTAGCTACTCCTCGTAAGAAAGCTGTGGTAGTGGCTGTAGCCCTTGTGGAGTGAGGCCTGATGTTCTCTGGAGTTTTCTTTCCATGGTAGGAGTAACAAAATCTAATGCAATTTCCTATCCATTTGGAGATTGTCTGTTTTGAAATTGGTTTTCCTTCCTTTCCTGTGGCATATGCTACCAGAAGCTGGTCAGTTTTTCTATTGGACTTAGTCCTGTCCAGGTAGTAGCGTAACTGTCTGTGTACATCCAAGGTATGCAAAAGTCTTTCTCCTCTGTTCTGTGGGTTTGGGACGAATGTAGGTAGGTGGATAGCCTGATTTAATGACACTCTGGATACCACCTTAGGCATAAATGTAGGATTTGTTCTCATGGACACTCTATCTTGATGGAAGATCAGGAAGGGTTGCACTGCCATTAATGCCTGTAGTTCAGAGACCCTTCTTGCTGAAGCTATTGCCAGCAGGAAAGCAGTCTTCCAGGATAAGTATTGTAATTCTGCTGTTGCTGCTGGCTCGAAAGGAGGAAGTGTCAATTTTTCTAGCACAAAGTTCAAGTCCCATGCTGGCAATGGTGGTTTTCTGGGAGGTTTTACATTTTTAATTCCTCTCAGAAACTGTCTGAGCAGGGGATGAGAGAAGACAGGAGGATCCAAGCTGTATTCTGCTGAAACAGCTGATGCATGTATCTTGATGGAACAATAGGACAGGCCTGTGTGGAAGAGCTCTTCCAAGTACTCCAGGATGTTGGTTATGTTTACTAGAGTCACATCTTCTCCCTTTGCAGTGCTCCAAATGAGATATCTTTTCCATTTTGCTGCATAATTCTTTCTTGTTGAAGGTCTGCAAGCCTCCAGGATTATGTCTTTAACCCTTTGGGATAAATTTGGGTTAATTGCTGTTATGTAATGTTCCAGGCAGTTAGCTGCAGAGTTTTCAGGTTTGGATGCAGGATGTTGTAGTTGTTCTGTGTTAACAGTAATGGGATCAGGGGTAGTGTCCATATTTGTTCCCGAGACATGCTCCTCAGCAATGGGTACCAATGTTGTCTTGGCCAGTCTGGAGCTATCAGAATGATCCTTGGACGGTCCTCTTTGATCTTCAGAAGCACCTTGTGCATCAAAGGAAGTGGTGGGAATGCGTATGCTGTCAGGTTTTTCCAACTGAAAGATAGGGAGTCCACCTTCCAAGCAAGTGGGTGGTACGTCCTTGTGCAGAATTTCTTTAGCTGGTGATTGAATGGGGATGCAAACAAGTCTATTTGTGGTAATCCCCATTCCCTTGTGATGGCTTTGAAGATGTCCGGATGAAGCATCTATTCGTGGGCATCTGTGGTTGTTCTGCTTAATATGTCTGCTAGAATGTTTTCTTTACCCGGTACAAAAATTGCTTGTAACTGAATGTTGTAGCTCAGGGCCACATCCCATAGGTCCAGTGCCAGCCGGCATAGAGGATATGAATGGGTGCCTCCCTGTTTGTTGATGTACCACATAACTGTGGTGTTGTCTGTCCTTATCATCAACTGACCTTCTTGGAGAAATGGTCTGAATGACTGGATTGCCAATTTTACTGCCAGCATTTCCTTTAGATTTATTTGTAGGCGCAGCTGGTCTTGAGTCCATAAGCCTTGTATGCACTTGTCCAGCATGTGTGCCCCCCAACCGAGGTCTGAGGCATCTGTCGTGACGGTTTGGCTTGGTTGGCTGTTGCAGAAGGGCAATCCTGTGTTTGATTGACAGGCCTGAGCCCACCATAGGAACTCTTGTTTCAGGCATGGGATTATTGGGATTTTGGTTTCTAGGCTGTGCTTGTGTTGGGACCACAAATTCTTTAGGTACAACTGTAGCTTTCTCATATGCAGTCTGGCATGAGGGACCAGAATTATGCAGGATGCCATGAAGCCCAGAGCTTGCAGTACTTTTCTTGCAGTTAGGTGGTTCTGCTTTGTTAATGCCAAGAAGTAGAGAGGTAGTTGCTCTTTGTTTTCTGCAGTTAGGAATGCCATTTGTTTTGATGTGTCCAGCTCTGCACCCAGAAAGGTTATTCTTTGGGATGGAATCAGCCTTGACTTTTTTATATTGACTGTATATCCCAAGGCTTGCAGCAGGTAAATGACTCTTTGTAAGTCTTCTGTCAGCTTGCTTTTGTTGTCCGCTTGTATCAGGCAGTCGTCCAGGTAGGGATAAATTTGGATTCCCTGAAGTCTGCAATGAGCAATTACTGATGCCAGGCATTTCGTGAACACTCTGGGCAGTAGATAAGCCAAAGGGCAATGCTGAAAATTGATAATGCTCTGATCCTGCAAGAAATCTGAGGTATCTTCTGCAAATTGGTCTTATGGGGACATGCAGGTATGCCTCCTTGAGATCTAGAGTTACCAGCCAAGACTCCTTGCCCAGCATGGGAAGAAGCTGCTGTAGGGTCAGCATTTTGAATTTTGGAACAATAAGTAATGTGTTTAAAGCGGACAGGTCTAGAATGGATCTCCATTTGTTTTCTTTTCTTGGTACCAGGAAGAGTCTGGAGTAAAATCCCTTTCCTTGCTCCATAGATGGTACCTTTTCCACAGCTCTCATTCTTAATAGCTGAGATGTTTGCTTTAGAGCTTCTGTCCTCTGAGTAGGTGGTAGGTTTGGCATTCCTCTCTTCCCTGGTAGAGTATGGAAATGGAACCTGTAACCTTGGTCTATAGTTTGCAAAATCCATTTTTCCCTTGTGATGCAATGCCAGTTTTTTGAGAATAAGGTTAGTTTTCCGCCTAAGAGTGCTTCTAGTTGTTCCCTGGTAGGCGGTGCCACTGTCAAGTCACTGTGATTGAGTTGTTGCAGTGGTGGTGGCTGCGTCCGTGCCTCGCTGGTTGTTACCTTGCCATTGGCGTCCCCTGTAGGCACCCCTGGATTGGTTTCTGCCTCTTGAACGCCTATTCCTGCCTCTCTGAGCCTTAGAGGAGTCCGGAAAGGACCAATTCTTGGAGGGCCAGTTCCTGCTAAACCTTGGGGGTTGAACCTGTAAGAAATCTTTCACCGTTTGTACAGATTTCGCCTTCTCTTCCATCTTTTTTAGTACCTGCTGAGCAGGGGAACCAAATAAATTGACCTTGTCCATGGGTGCATCCAAAAGCTTTGATTTGACATGGTCTGGTAATGCCTGTTCTTTCAACCATGCATGTCTCCTGATAACTGTGCCAGTCATGGCTGATCTAAAGGAAGCCTCCAGTGCATCATAGCCACATTTTAAAGAATGGTTACTAACCTGCTGTATGTTATGTACCATTTCCTGAACATATTTTTTATCTAAAGATTCTTCAGAGGAAAGCTTTTTAGTTAACTGGTCAAGCATAAACTCTTGATATTGAATCATATGAAATTGGCAGTTCAAAGCCCTAGCTGACAAGGTAGCAAAAGTGTAAACTTTTTTACCCCATCTCTCTAAGGACCTGGACTCCCTTTCAGAGGGGAGGGGGTTCTTAGTAGAAGTAGCAGCTACTGCTTTAGGGCCCTGGGAGATAGTCTCTGGAGCTGCAAAAGGAGCCTTGTATAAATGGTGATGAGTGTCCGGGACCCTGTAGAACCTATCGGGCTTAGCAGGAGCCGGAGGTAATGAATCAGGAGCAGTGCAAGCATCATTAAATGCATCATCTACAACAGAAAGAACTGGAGGTATAGCTAAAGGCCTATGTTGTGGTAAATGTAGAAAGGTTCTAAGCCTTTTTCTGGAGTCTGAGAAATCTTGGCCCTGCCACTGGAATTGTTCCCTCATAGCATGCAAGGTTTCCCCAAAGGAAAATTCCTCAGGTGGAGAGGCTGAAGGAATGGACTCTTCAGCATCAGAGTCTTCGTAGGGAGAATAAGAAGCCTCAGGAGGGTCTGTATGTTCTGATTCATCAGAGGAACCATCAGTGGATACTGGTTCAAGGGGCTCTGCTCTAGGTCTCTTTTCTGGAGGTGGGAGAGAGAACCTGTCTGGATGAGGCTGGGATCCACGAATTAAAGAAATTAAATCCTCAGCCAAAGAAAGCATATGAGAGCTAGTGCTGGGCCTGTGTGAGGGGGGTTTGACAGGCACAGTTTTTGAAGCTTTGGCTGTTTTAGCCCTAGCAAAGGCCTTAATAGACATGGCTGCAGGAGGCCTAGCAGCTCCACGTGCAGGGGTTGAAATATCCAGGGGAATTGTGTCTGATAACTCCTGAGAAACCGCAACAGAAGGCTGTATTTCAGAAGCCGATTCTACCAGGTTAGAGGAGGCCTCGGTAGAAGGCATGGTTTCGGCTGGAGAAAGAACCGCTTGCTCGGTTTCGGCCGAAACCGAGACACTCGCGGTTTGCTTAATGGCGGTTTCGGCCGAGACTGCGGACCGCGAGTGTCGGTCCTTTTCTTTTCGTTTTTTGGAAATTTGCGTTGTCGGAGGATCCGAAGGCATAATGTAGGCAAAATCAGAGCCGAAAATTTGTTCAGCAAACTCCGACCGACGTCTAAGCATCCGTCGGTTAAAAGAAGCACAGGCTAGACAAGCTGCTACATCGTGGTCTGGGCCTAAACAATGTATACAGTAGGAGTGGAAATCTTTATGAGGTATTTGTTTCCCACAAGATAAACAGTTATTCACTTTCTCTAACATCGGCTGAGGCAAGAAAGAGTCCCCAACGGGGTACTTAGCTTTTTAGAAGTCTTCGAAGTAGTATTCGGTAGTAGTAATCTCTGGATCTGACTGACCAGCACTTCCGAACAGCTTCTGCTTCGGGCGCCACGCGGCAAGAAAGACTGAGGAAAATGGCGTCGGCTGATGCCTTTATATCCGAATAACTGCAGCTATGACGTCGGGTGAAGTGCGACACCAGCCGAGGCCAGACCCAGACTTTGGAATCCGGCTGACCGAAGGGCTGCCTGACGACAGGACAACCCATTTGTAAGGACTGCAGATGCATCCTTGAAGGACATCGGACTCCTACAGCAGAAAGAGTCTTGCCATCTTGTTCGCATCTAGTCAAGGTGTCTTTCACTTGAGGTCCGAACAAGGTCGAACCATCAAAAGGAGAGTTTGTGAAGGACACCTTGAAGGGGTCTGCAAAATTACAAAGCCGCATCCAGGATTGACGCCTTAAAGCCACTCCTGTGCCTGTGGCCCCACTCGATCCATCGGCTGCATATGAAATGAGCCGCATGGAGGAGTTAACAATGGAGTTTCGGATTCCTAGCTGTGAGTTAATTTTGTCCTGGGACCCAGCAGCTGACGGATCCTGTAAAACTTCTCCCAATTCTTTAAGAACATCTCTTTGAAGGTGGGTGAAGTGACATAAGTAGTTCAGCGACCACATGGCAAAGGTCGCTGAAGAAAATATCCACTTTCCGTACCTATCCATGGTCCTGGAATCCTTCATAGGAGGATGGACAGGTACTGAAGGATCAGCTAATTCCTTTTTGGTGGCTGCAGCCACCACCATGGCATCAACTGGGACACCTTTTGTCAAAAATTGCCTATCAGGTGGGGCCGTGATGAATTTAGAAGGCTTCCGAGGAATGGTTTCCACCGAATCCGGGGCCATCCACGCCTTCCGAGCCACCACGTCCATAAGAGGGTCGAAAGGCGGAGACACCCAGGAGGTGGAGGGTCGAGACCAACGCCCAGGTATACCGACTGCCCTCGGAAGGATTAAGGGAAGGCCAGTTCCCCCTCTGCTTAAGGAGTTCAAGGATGTCTGAGAAAGAGACATCCTTAGAGGGGGACCCTGGGGATCCCACAGACTCATCCAAGTCAGTATCGGATGTAATAAACTCGGGGGAGTCTAGATGTTTCCTCTTACATGTCCTCTTACGCAGAGGCTCACCTGACGGGTCAGGAGAAGCCTTGGAAGAGGAAGATATTCCCAGTGGGGAAACCTGGGGCGTTGGATCTCTGGGTCCGGGAGCAAGAGAGTGGGAAGAGACGTCAGCAGGCACTGTAGTGGGAGGAGCTGATGGAACTGACCATTGACTACGCCCTGGGGCTAGTACACTCCTCATCACCTCGAAGGCTCCCCCATCAGAGAGGCCAGAAGGCTCCCGCTCCGAAGAGATAGGAACCCCAGGCCGCACCGACAGGGACGACTCTGGGGCTGATGTCGGGGCTGAACTCACCAGCGCCGAAGCTCCGAGACGGAGAACGGGGTCGGACAAGGGTCCGATGCCACTCGCCCCCTCGGAGCAGACGAGAGAGACCAGACGCCTGGATCCCTCCAATGAAGGCATCAAGGAGGAGATTGGAGCAGAGGACGACGGAGCCGCAGGGGGAGGTGGTATCGGCTCCAAAGCCACAACAGGTACGGCTCCGAGGAGCTCCGGCTCCGGGCTCTGTAGGGGAGTCGAAGGAGGAATGTTAGGTGGATGTGTAATAGCTACCGTCTGATGAGACGGGCTATGGAGCATTTGCGCCAATGCCTGAGACTTTAATAGTCTACTCACCACTCTCTCAAGGTCGTGGTCGGACAGCCTGGACGACCGAGAAGATCGGCTCCGATGGCTCCGCTCCGATAGCAGGGGTGATCTTGGAGCCGAGTGTATAGATTCCAATGAAGGGGATCTTGATCTCTTTCTGGAGATAGGTGGAGCCGAAGGAGCCGAGGATATGTTGGCTCCAGCCGGAGCCGACAGTGAGTGCCTAGATTCAGCGGCATTGGCGCCGGGTGGAGCCGATGCTGTAAACTGTGACATAGGAGAATCGGCTCCGGCCGGAGCCTATCTTGTCACAGAAGGCGAACCAGTAGCCGATGGCTTAAGGCTTGGAGCCGAAGGCTTAACTGGTTTCGAGGGCTTCCCCAGAGAAGACTTAGTCGGGGAGCTCTCAGGCTTTAATAAGCCCCTCAATATTAATTTATTTCTGCGCTCCTGCAGGACTCTTGGGCTGAAGGCGTGGCAGACAGCACAAGAGTCCTGCAGGTGCAGAGGTCCCAGGCAGTAAACACAAGAAGTGTGACCGTCTGTCAGAGACATTTTCTGACAGCACGAATCACACTTCTTGAAGCCTGAGACCTTTGTGTCCTTCGACATAACTGTGTCGAGGGAGCACTAAGTAGCAAAACACACACACACTTAACACCCAATCCAAATAAAAATTAAAACAGGGATATAAACACACCTAAACACCACACAGAATCGCTGACAAAAAATTAGGAAAGGGGGAGGCTTAAGGCCTAACTTAGGGGAAGGGATAAATAACTGGAAAAGGGAAAAACACTAACGGTAATAGGGTTAAAAACTAATCGTTAAGAGTTAAAACAACAGTAGTGGACTAAAACTAAAGGGGAGTGACTAAAAGTCTGAATTCTGAAAAACTTACCAGGAGCCGGTAAAAATGCACCTCAGTTTAAAGCGGCAAACGAGATCTGGGTAGTTATCACCTTGCATCATGGGATATAGGGTTGCCTCGAGCCGGTAAAATTAGCTCTCGAGCTTTAGAAAGTGGCCGAGTCGGAGCCGAGGATCGGCTCCAAACCCATCCAGCAAGAATGAAGGCGAGATTGACAACTTAACATCTTAAAATTTACTCTACGATAGAAAAAGAATTGAAAAGGAAGGTAAGGGAGACACAGTTATAACTAACAAAAATATTAGAGAATTCAAAGTTTTAAAGCTAAACTCACGAAAAAACAAGCTATGTACTCACCATAATGTTCCACCTGAATTGTTTTTCTTCATTTGTCTTCAACCTGTGGGTTCTCAGATCCAGCACAGATTCGACTTGGCTGCATATCCAGCGTTTGATCCAAGCTCAAAGCTCCTCCTCTACCCATAATGCCCCTGTCTCCTTCCACCCTTCAGATCGAGCTTGCTGCCCAGCTAACTTCCTCACTTGACTCAACACTTTACCTCAAACTAGACATCTGCATAAGCAAAAGGAAGAGAGTAAGAGACATGCTGGAGGTGACCACATCCTCTACTTGTCAAAACACCATGCAAGTCTATGCAAGGCAGGGGAAGGAGGGAGGGACAGTTGAAGACAAATGAACAACAACTCAGATGGAACGTTATGGTGAGTACATAACTTCTTTATCTGAAATTATCATCTTCATTTGATCTTCAACCTGTGGGACAGAGTCCTCAGCTACTAAACACCTGAGAGGCCCTCATGGAAAGATGTTGCAGAGCACGGCAGAGCCAAAGGATGCCCTATTCTTGGATATGATTTCCAACTTGTAATGTGAAATGAAGGTAAGAAAAGAAGCCCAAGTGGCCGCAGAACAGATATCATCTAAAGGAACTTCTGGACCAGAAGGCTGCTGAAGTAGCCATAGATCTGGTGGCATGTGCCTTCACATGACCTGGGAGGGATAAACCCCTAACAGAGTATGCTAGAATAATACACTGGGAAATCCAACGGTCGATGGTGACCTTAGATATTGGTTTCCCCCAAAAGGGTTTAGAGTAGGAAATGAAAAGCTGGTCAGACTTGTGAAAGGATTTAGTCCTGTGCAGGTAAAAATGCAACTGTCTGGGGAAATCCAACAAGTGAAATTTTTATTCTCCCTTGATTTGAAAGTTTGGGAAAAAGACCGGGAGATTAATCACCTGATTAATATTGAACTCTGAAGCTACCTTAGGAAGATAAGATGGGTCAGTATGCAAGGATACCCTGTCCTTATTAAAGATCATATAAGGGGGCTTGACCGACAAAGCTTGAAGCTCAGAGACCCTCTTGGCAGATGTAATAGCAACCAAGAAGGTAGTCTTCCAGGATAGAAATTGCAGATCCACAGAGGCTACAGACTCAAAAGGGTACGAAACAAGAGCTTCCAAAACTAATGTAAGATCCCACGGTGGCGCTGGGTCCTTCACCAGGGGCCGAAGAAGAAAGGTGCCTTTTAAAAAAGCTTAGAGAATGCTAAGGAAGCCATATTATCACTGACATGAAAATTAGAAATCACTGCAAGTTGGACGCTGGCTGTAGAACTAGCACCTTGCTGACGAATTCCCTGCTAAAAATTCCAGAACCGCAGAGACCGGGGCAGTGAAGGGATTTAGGGCATGTTGTGAGACCCAAATTGAAAAATGTTTCCATTTATTGGAGTACACCTTTCTGGTGGAAGACTTATGAGCTGCCACCAGGATCCTTTTGACAGGTGACGATAAGCCGGGAGTCCTGACTATCATGGGAAATGGAGCAGTCAAGCAGTGAGCTTCAGACTGCCCAGGTCTGGATGGGGAATTCCTGACGGATGAGAAATAAGATCCAGAACTGGAGCCAACGTCCGTGGTGGAGCCACCAAATGAGACCACAGAGAGGGGAACCAGACCTGACAAGGCCAGAATGAGGCAATGAGGATAACTAAGCTCACAAGCCTGCGAGCTTTCTGAAGGGATTTTGGAATCAAGAGAAGAGGAGGATTAGCATACAGGAGACTAGGGGGCCAAGCATGAATCAGAGTGACTCTGGGGGCTGCTCCAGGTGGGAGGTTCAGAGCGAAGAACTCGCTGCATTTCGTGTTGGAAGGAGAGGCAAAGATATCACAGGAAGGCTGACCCCACTTGAGAGGATTCAGAGACTACTCGTAAGGCATCAGAACAGACCTGCTGAGCCTATCCGCTAGAATGCTGAACCTCCCCAGAATGTGCATTGCCACCAGAAAACGTCCGGTGGAGATCGCCCACTCCCACACTCTCATGGCTTCGTGACATAGAGGGTAAGACCTGGTTCCTCCGTTTATTGACATACCAGACCACAGACATTGTCCGTCTAGACAGCAATCATCTCTGTGGGAAGATGGGCTTGGACAGCGCGCAACGCCAGAAGCACCGCCTTCATCTCCAGGACGTTGATATGCAATCTGATCTCGTAGGGGGACCACTTGCCTTGGACTATCCTTCCCGAGCAGTGCTCCCCCACCATAGTAGGGAAACATCCATAGTCACCGTGGTCGAGGGGGACGGCAGAAGAAAGAAGCGACCTCAAGCCAGATCCGGGGAATTAATCCACCACAGAAGAGAGTCCCTGCACACCTGAGAGATTGGAACAGGATGAGGCAAAGGAGATAGTACAGTTGTATATACTTACCATAAATGTAGATGTTCGAGTGTATTCACTGTTGCAGTCATCACATTTGGGTTATCTGCTTGCAATAGCCCTCAGTCGGCCTGATTAACAAAGTCTTGGGTCATGCGTTAGTTGCTATCCCTTCTTCCATGACGTCAGGTCGTCAGGGGTATAAATCATGCAGCCGACGCCATTACATCAGTTTTTCTTGCCCCAGATGTCAGGTGCCCCTAAAGGGAAGCAATTAAATCTATAAATATACAAGGTTATACCTCCAGCAAAAAAGCAAATACACCAAAAAGCTTTTGAGCATAGTAAAGAAGAGTAGAGGTATAGCCAAAAGAAGTAAGGGGGCTGGAGGGAGGGTAACCAGGACTGCAACAGTGAATACACTTGAACATCTACCTTTATGGTAAGTGTACACAACTGTACTATGTTCTTCGTGTTTCACTGTTGCAGTCATCACATTTGGGTAGATTCACAAAGCTAAGGATGGGAGGAGGAATTCAGATAGCATTAGGACCAGCTATAAGGCCCTGCACGGCTGCAGTGGCAAGGCCAGCTCTGGATTTAGGAAAAACTGGCAGATGGTAAAGCTTGGTGAAAGTATATATAGAACTCCAGGTAGCAGCTTCTAGGATGTCCCTTGTAGGGATGCCTCTAAGAAAGGCTGTAGAGGTAGATGCAGCCCTGGTAGAGTGGGGTCTAATCCCCTGTGGGACAGGTTTTCCATGGTGCTTGTAGCAGAAGTGAATGCAATGGCCTATCCATTTGGAAATTGTTTGCTTTGAAATAGCCTTCCCCTCTGCCCCTGCAGCAAATGCCACCAGCAGTTGGTCAGATTTCCTTTGAGGTTTAGTCCTGTACAAGTAGAAAGTACAGTTTTGTACCTACCATAAATGTACATGTTCGAGTGTATACCCTGCTGCAGTCATCACACTTGGGGTTATCCTGCCGTCTGACGGTCCCGCAGTCGGCCTGAATTCCAAAGTCTTGGTCCTGCGTCGGTTGCTGTCGCTTCTTCCCTGACGTCAGTGTGCCAGGGGTATATAAGGGGCATCCAACACCATTTTCTTCAGTTTTTCTTGCCCCAGATGTCAGGTGCCCCCCCAAAAGATGGTCAGTAGATAGTACCAATAATAAAAGCATAGCACAAACAAAACATCCCTCCAGCTATAAGCAAATACACCACAAAGGGTGTATCAGATTTTAAGGTATAGAAAGGTTTTACTTAGGTCAGAGGGGATGGAGGGAGGGTAACCTGGACTGCAGCAGGTTATACACTCGAACAGCTACATTTATGGTAGGTACAAAACTGTACTATGTTCATCGTGTTACCCTGCTGCAGTCATCACACTTGGGTAGAATCCCAAAGCTAAGGATGGGAGGTGGAGTCAAACAGGGTTAGAGGAGGCTAGAAGGCCCTGCAAACCTGCAGTGGCGAAGCCAGCTCTAGTCTTAGAATAAAGTGGTAAGTGATCGTGTTTGGTGAAGGTGTGTACTGAACTCCAAGTTAAGCTTCCAGAATATCCTTGGTTGGCACCCCCCTGAGAAAGGCTGTAGATGTAGCTGCTGCCCTGGTGGAGTGGGGCCTTATGCTAGCAGGAACTGATTTTCCATGATGGCTGTAGCAAAAGCGTATACAATGCCCTATCCATTTGGAAATGGTCTGTTTTGAGATAGCCTTTCCTAGTGATGCTGTAGCATAGGATACAAAAAGTTAGTCAGATTTTCTGAAAACCTTAGTTTTATCCAAGTAGTAACGTAGCTGCCTGTGAATGTCCAAGGAATGCAGGAGTCTTTCTCCTTTGTTCTGTGGATTTGGAAAGAAGGTGGGTAAGTGGATGGTTTGATTTAGAGCCACAATGGATACCACCTTCAGCATAAAGGAGGGGTTAGTTCGTAGAGAAACTCTGTCTTGATGAAAAATGAGGAAAAGCTCTACTGCCATTAGTGCCTGTAGCTCTGAGACTCTTCTGGCTGAAGTAATTGCTATCCGCAGGGCAGTCTTCCATGAAATAAACTTTAAGTCAGCTGAGAAAGCTGGCTCAAAAGGTGGCAGCGTAAGTTTTTCCAGAACAAAATTTAGGTCACAAGTTGGTGTTGGCGCTCTCCTGGGAGGCCTAATGTTTTTTGCCCCTCTGAGATACTGCCTTAGAAGTGGATGTGAAAATAAGGGAGGATCCGTGTTGTAGTGAGCTGAAATAGCTGAGGCATGGATTTTAATAGATGAAAAAGAAAGTCCTTTGTGTAACATCTCAGTTAAATATTGTAGAATCTGAGGCATGTCCGGCTGAAGGGTATTTTGGCATTTAGCTTGGTTCCAGGCGCAAAATCTTTTCCATTTGTCTGAGTATCTTTCCTGGTGCTGGGTCTCCTGGCCTCAAGAATGACATCCATAACAGCTTGTGAAAGAGGGGCTGGCTGGTTGCTTAGGTGATTTGCCATGCAGCCAAATTTAAGGTTTTGAGCAGGCTGTGTAGAATCTGACTGCCTTGCTGTGTGAGTAGATGAGGAATTTGTGGTAAAATCCATGTTGGGCCCTGGGCCATGTTCCTTAGTAGAGGGTACCAGTGCTGGTGTGGCCAGTCCGGGGCAATGAGTATCATTCGAGGTCTCTCCATCCTGACTTTCAGCAGCACCTTTGTTAGAAGGGGCAATGGAAGAAAGGCATATGCTGTCAGCATTTTCCAACTGAATGAGAGTGCGTCCACTTTCCAAGCTTGATGGTGAAATGCCCTTGTGCAAAATTTTGAAAGCTGAAAGTTTTAGGGGTTGGCAAACAGGTCTATGTCTGGGTGCCCCCATTTTTGAGTTATCATTGCAAATACTTGTGGATCCAGTTTCCACTCATGGGCATCCATGATGTTTCTGCTTAGGTCGTCTGCCAATGTGTTCTTTTTCCCTGGCAGGAATTGCACTTGTAATTGAACTTGGTAAGCCAGTGCTGTAGTCCACAAGGCCATTGCTTGCCTGCACAGAGGGTAGGAGTGTGTACCCCCTTGTTTGTTTATGTACCATATTACTGTGGTGTTGTCTGTCCTTATTATAAGCTGTCCTGGATGTAAGAGGTCCTTGAAGGCTGTCAGAGCATTCTGTACAGCTAACATTTCTTTTTGATTGATGTGCAGATTCCTTTGATCTGCAGTCCATATGCCATGTGCGCCCCCCAGGCATAGTCCGATGCATCTGTTGTCATAGTTTGCCCGGCTCGGGGTCAGGTGAAAAGCTGACCCTTGTTGAGGTGACATGCCTGTGACCACCATAGAAACTCCTGTTGAAGGCAGGGAATGAGAGGTATCATTGTTTCCAAGCTGTGGCTGTGTTGAGTCCATACGCTTTTCAGGTACCATTGTAGTTTCCTCATATGCAGTTTTGCAAATGGTATTAGTAGTATGCAAGATGCCATGAACCCCAAGGCCTGCAAAATTTTTCTTGCAGTGAGTTGGGTCTTTGTTGCCATTATTTTGAAGTATTGAGTTAGTTGTAGTTGTTTGTCTGGCGTCAGATAAGCCATCTGGGCCGTTGTATTCAAGCTGGCACCCAGGAATGTCATATTTTGCGAGGGCACTAGATTTGATTTCTTTTCGTTTACTGTGTACCCTAGGCAACTTAGAAAGTGCTTTACAAAAGCCAGATGTTGTAAGAGAATGTCCTTGCTTTCTGCTTGGATGAGGCAGTCGTCCAGGTATGGGTATATTTGAATTCCTCTTTGTCTGCAGTATGCAATTACTGGTGCCAGGCATTTTGTGAAGATCCTGGGTGCAGTAGATAAGTCAAAGGGCAGTGCAGAGAATTGGTAATGGGTTGAACCTGCAATGAAACGGAGGTATCTTTTGCAATTTTGTCTGATAGGGACATGCAGGTATACCTCCTTGAGGTCCAACATTATTAGCCAAGCTTTCTTGCCCAACATGGGAAGAAGCTGCTGTAGTGTTAGCATCTTGAATTTGGGTACTTGCAAGAAGGTGTTTAGAATTGAAAGGTCCAGAATGGGTCTCCACGCATTGTCCTTTCTGGGGACTAGAAAGAGCCTTGAGTAAAATCCTTGGCCTTGCTCCTGTGTAGGTACCAGTTGAATGGCTCTCATGTCCATGAGAACTGTAATTTGTTTTTGTGCCTCTGCCCATTGATTTTGTGGCAAGTTTGGCATTCCTTTTATCCTTGGCAAGGTGTGGAAATGGAATCTGTATCCTTGTGAGATAATGTCTAGGACCCACTTGTCCTTTGTGACGATGCGCCAGTTGTCTATAAAAAAAAATGCTAATTTTCCTCCCAAGGGAGCTGCCAAGAGATTTTTGCTTGGCATTTTGAGATTTAAGTCATTGTGTTTGTCTTCTAGTAGTTTGGGACCTGTCTTCTCCTCCCTTCTGTGTTGCAGTGCCCCATTGGCAAGGTTTGTAAGGGATTTGTGCTTGTCCTCTGCCCCTTGGGTGTCTGTATTTACCCCTCTGTGGTCTGTCAGAAGCTGGAAAGGACCATTTTTCTGCTGGCCAATTTCTGCTGAAACGTGGGGGTTGTATCTGTAAGAAATCTTTGACCGTCTGCATAGATTTTGTCTTATCCTCCATTTTCTTTAAAACCTCTTCTGCTTTAACCCCAAATAAGACATCCTGCTGCAAGGGTGCATCTAGTAACTTTGCTTTAACATGATCAGGCAGAGTTTGTTCCTTTAACCAAGCATGCCTACGTATAACAGACCCAGTAACAGCTGCTCTACAGGAAGCTTCCAAGGAATCAAATCCACATTGTAAAGTATGTTTGCCCACCTATTCAGCTGCATGCATCAGATCCTGCACTTCTTTGAATTCAGACTGTTGAGGGTGCATGCTCATCTTTTGTTTTATTTGAGACATTAGGAATTGCTGGTACTTCAGCATGTGAAATTGACAATTTAGTACTCTCATAGCTAGAGTAGCTGAGATGTAAACCTTCTTCCCCCACCTATCTAGTGCTCTGGAGTCCCTTTCAGAGGGTACAGGATTTTTAGCCATAGACGCCTTAGCCCCTTTGGGACCCTGGGAGATTGTCTCTGGGTCAGCAACAGGGCTTTTGTAAAGGAATTTGTGTGAGTCAGGCACTCTATATCATCTATCTGGTTTGGCTGGAGCAGGAGGCAGAGAATCAGGATTTAGACTAGATTCTAAGTAAACATCATCCACAATGTCTAAAACTGGAGGGATAGCAAGCGGTCTGTGCTGGGGGAGTAAAAGAAACTCTCTGAGCCTTTTCTTTGAGTCGGAATAGTCCTGACCTTCCCAGTGGAAATGTTCCCTCATGGTATGTAAGGTTTCCCCAAAGGAATAATCTTCAGGGGGAGAAGCTGAGGGAATGGAATCTTCAGCATCAGAATCTTCATAAGGGGGAAAGGAGTAACCCTGTTCCTCAGAGGAGCCTGAGGAAATGGACACTTGATCAGAGGAGGCAAAATCCTCCTCTTGTCTAGGCCTTTTGTCTGTGGGGTGGGGGGGGTGGGAACCCCTGATTAAAGAAATCAAATCTTCAGCCATTTTAAACATCTGTTTCTTAGGCATGGGGCCTTGAACTGGAGACTGATGTGCAGTCTTTTTTGGTTTTAGAGGAGTCTTAAGCTTAGCATAAGATTTTATGGTTAGAGTAGTCGGTCTGAAGACACCTTCTGTGACCGAAGGTGTTTCCGCAGCACCGACTTCTCCTTCTGCAATGTTGTCGGTAGGGCTTAAAGAAAAAGGCTGCGTCGGCCTAGAACTCTCTGCTTGAGAATCCAAAGTGGTCTGGGGATCCAATTCTGCAGTCGTCAGGGGCTGTGTAGGTGCCTCACTGAAAACCAGAGAGCCGGCGACCAGTCCAGCTGAGGCCTCGGAGTCTGGCTTGGATCTAGGATGCCTGTCTTTATCTTTGCGTTTTTTATGCACGCTAGTAGTCATTTGCTCCGACGGCATAGTGTAATTAAATTTCCTACCGAAGTAGTGTCGTGTGAAATCAAAGCGTCGCTTTATAGTTCGCTTATTGAACCTAGCACAAAACCGACAACCAGTGACGTCGTGGTCTGGGCCTAGACAAGGTATACAATAAGAATGAAAGTCCTTATGAGGTATTTGCTTCCCACAAGAAATGCAATTGTTAAATTTTTCTGACTTCAGACTGAGGCAAGAAAAGGTTCCCCAACGGGGTACTTAGCTTTGAAGACTTCGGACTGAAATTCGATCCGAAAATCTCAGGTGTCGGCCGACCGGCACTTGCGAACTGCTTCTGCTTTGGGCACAGCGTGGCAAGAAAGACGGAAGAAAATAGCGTCGGATGCCTCTTACATACCCCTGGTGCACGGACGTCAGGGAAGAAGCGACAGCAACCGACACCGGACCAAGACTTTGGAATTCAGGCCGACTGCGGGACTGCCTGACGGCAGGATAACCCCAAGTGTGATGACTGCAGCAAGGTAACACGATGAACATTCCAAGTTGTCCGTGCACATCTAAGGAGTGCAGTATCCATTCCCCTTTGTCCTGTGGATTAGGAAAGAAGGTTGGCAAATGAATAGACTGATTGAGGGCCACACTGGATACCACCTTGGGTATGAAGGAGGGACTGGTCCTGAGAGACACCCTGTCCGCATGAAAGATGATGAAAGGCTCAACTGCCATGAGGGCCTGTAATTCAGATACCCTTCTTGCTGAAGTGATTGCTAAAAGGAGAGCTGTTTTCCAAGAAAGGAAGTTTAAGTCTGCAGTAGCAGCTGGCTCGAAAGGAGGAAGAGTGAGTTTTTCCAATACAAAGTTAAGGTCCCACGCTGGAGTTGGAGCTCTCCTGGGTGGGTTGTAGATTTTTGGCCCCTCTGAGGAACTGCTTGAGCAGTGGATGACAGAAGAGGGGAGGTTCTGTGCTATAATGAGCTGAAATGGCTGAGGTGTGAATTTTGATGGAGGAGAAAGACAGGCCCTTGTGAAGCATCTCAGTTAAGTATTGTAAAATCTGAGGTAAATTGGGCACTGCTGTGCTCATCCCCTGAGATTGGTTCCAGGCACAGAATCTTTTCCATTTTTCAGCATAAGATTTTCTAGTACTAAGCCTCCTTGCCTCTAAAATGATATCCATCACCGGTTTACTGAGGGATGGTAAAGGAGAGATTAGGTAATTAGCCTGGCTGCTAGGTTCAGTGTTTGAAGCTGAGGGTGCAGGATCTGGTTCTCCTGCTGAGACAATAGGGTAGGAGTCTGAGGCAGGTGCTATGGGGCCAACAGTGACACACTGTGCGAGAGGGGGTACCAGTCTTGGCGTGGCCAGTTTGATGCAATCAAAATCATCCTTAGTTTGTCTTGTTTAATCTTTAGTAGCACTTTGGACAGCAGAGGCAAAGGAAGTAAAGGCATAAACTGATAAGTTTTTCCAGCTGAAGGACAGAGCATCCACTTTCAAAGCTTGTTTGTGGGGAGTCCTTGCAAAATTTGTCCAATTGATGGTTCTGGGGGGGGGGGGGCAAACAGGTCTATACCTGGGCTCCCCCATTTGCTTGTCAACATGTTGAAAATCCTTGGTTCCAGTTTCCACTCGTGTGGGTCCATGAGGTTTCTGCTTAGTTCGTCAGCCAGTGTATTTTAGTTTCCTGGCAGGAATTGAGCTTGTAGATGCACTTGGTAGCTCAGAGCTGTGTTCCACAATGCCATGGCTAGTCTGCAGAAGGGGTAAGAATGTGTACCTCCCTGCTTGTTTATGTAACACATCACAGTGGTGTTGTCCGTTTTTACCATTAATTTTCCTGGAAGAATGTGGTCCTTGAAGGCTGTCAGAGCATTCTGTATAGCTAACATTTCTTTTTGACTGATATGCAGGTGCATTTGACTTGGGTTCCATTTGCCCTGAATGCACTTCCCTGCCAGGTGAGCCCCCCCATGCATAGTCTGATGCGTCTGTTGTTAGGGTTTTGGCAGCAGGGGGTAGTGTGAATGGTAGTCCCTTGTTTTGGTGGCAGGTCTCTGCCCACCAAAGAAACTCTAGGTGTAGGCAAGGTATGATAGGAATCACTGCTTCTAGATCCTGAGAATGTTGACACCATAGGCTTTTTAGATACCATTGTAGTTTCCTCATATGCAGTCTTGCATATGGAATTAGAAGAATGCAGGAGGCCATGAACCCCAAAGCGTATTTGCCTTGCAGATAGCAGGGTTTTTGTGGCCACTTGTTTGAAGTAGGTTGTCAAATGAATTTGTTTCTCTGGCGTGAGGAAAGCCATCCGTGAAGTTGTATTCAAGTTTGCTCCCAGGAATATAATTTGTTGACAGGGTACCAGGTGTGATTTCTTTTCATTTATGGTGTACCCCAGACAAGTTAGCACCCGTTGTACAAAGGCCAGATGATTCAAAAGTATGTCCTGGCTTTCTGTCTGAATTAAACAATCACCTAGGTATGGGTATATTTGAATATTTCTTTGCCTGCAAAATGCAATGACTGGAGCTAGGCACTTTGTGAATACCCTGGGTGCAGTAGATAAGCCAAAGGGCAGTGCAGAGAACTGATTTGAAGCGGAGGTATCTTCTGCAAGATTCCCCTGATTGGGATGTGCAGGTATGCTTCCTTTAAATCTAGTGTTGCCAACCAGGCATCTTTGCCCAACATAGGGAGCAACTGGTGAAGAGTCAGCATCTTGAATTTTGGAATCACCAAAAAGGTGTTTAGAGTAGACAGGTCCAGGATAGGACACCATGAACTGTCTTTTCTGGGTACCAGAAAAAGTCTTGAGTAGAAACCTTGTCCCTTTTCCTCTTCTGATACCAATTGAATAGCCCCCATGCTTAAGAGAGAAAGTACTTGCTTTTGGGCCTCTGCCCACTGATTTGGGGTAGATCTGGCCATCTGCTTGATGTTGGTAACATGTGGAAGTGAAATTTGTATCCCCGGGACACTATATTTAAAACCCATTTGTCCTGGGTAATGAGTTCCCAGTTCTTTGCATCAAGAGCAATCTTTCCCCCCAAAGGGGCAGTTAGTTGAGAAGTGCTTGGAAGCTTTAAAAAGAAGTCATTGAGACAGTTTACCATGGGGGGGGGGGGGGGGTTATTACTCCCAGATTTGGAAGTGGAGGCCCTCCACTGCTTAGTCCTGTGCGTACCTTGGGACTGAAGCCTGGGAGCTCTGCTGGATCTGGGATTGGACTGAGAAGGTCTGGAAGAAGCAGGAAAGGACTAAGAACTTCTTCTGCCTTGTTGCCAAACAGAAAGTCCTATTTTAAGGGAGCATAGAGTAATTTCACTTTAACATGATCTGGCAAGGACTGCTCCTTAAACCAAGCATGCCTTCTAAGTACAGACCCAGTTACAGCAGCCCTGCAAGATGCCTCTAGTGAATCAAAACCACATTGCAAAGTATGTTTTCCAACTTCTTCAGCTGAGTGCAATAAATCTTGTAAATCCTTACTTTCAGCACAATCAGGAATCATCATCATTTTCTGTTTAAGCAATCCAATAATATGTTGCTGATACTTCAACATATGAAAAGTACAGTTTTGTACCTACCATAAATGTAGATGTCCGATAGATATGCAACTGCAGTCATAACATATGGGTTGTCCTGCCTCAGGCAGCCCTCGGTCTGCCGGATTCCAAAGTCTGGGTCCGACGTCGGCTGATGTCGCATTTCTCTCCGACGTCAGAGCGGCTGGAGTACATAAGCATCAGCCGACGCCATTTTCTTCAGTGTTTCTTGCCCCAGATGCCAGGTGCCCTCCAAGGAAGGCTGTAATCAAATCGGAAGACAAAAACAGGATTCCAGACAAATAAGTAAGCAATAAACAGATACACCATAACAGATATCCCCAGGTAAGAAAAACAGGGATAGGAGTGGACCCAAGGCATAGAAGGGTATGGAGGGAGGGAAAATCAGACTGCAGTTGCATATCTATCAGACATCTACATTTATGGTAGGTACAAAACTGTACTATGTCCTTCAAGAATGCAACTGCAGTCATAACATATGGGTTGAATACCATAGCTTAGCTGGGGGAGGAGGAATGCTCTAGGGAAGAGATGGTGTGGCAATCAAACCCTGCAGGACTGCCGAAGCAAAGCCTGCTCTTGATCTGGAATATAAAGGGAGATTGTAGTGTTTGGAGAATGTATGCACGGAGCTCCATGTAGCAGCTTCTAGAATGTCTTTTGTAGGCACCCCTCTTAAGAATGCTGTAGAGGTGGCTGTAGCTCTGGTGGAGTGTGGTCTGACATTAGCTGGAACATTCTTCCCATGGAAGGAATAACAAAATCTGATGCAATGTCCAATCCATTTTGAAATAGTCTGTTTGGAAATTGCTTTTCCTTGTACTCCAGGGGCGTAAGCTACAAAAAGCTGATCAGACTTCCTACTGGTCTTGGTTCTGTCCAGGTAGTAGCGAAGTTGTCTGTGAATGTACAAGGTATGCAACAGTCTTTCCCCTTTGCTCTCAGGATTGGGGAAGAAAGTAGGCGGGTGAATAGCTTGATTTAAAGAAACCCTAGATACCACCTTTGGCATAAAAGTAGGGTTGGTTCTTAAGGAGACCCTGTCTCTGTGAAATATTATGAACGGTGGTGTTGCCATTAGGGCCTGTAGTTCCGAAACCCTTCTTGCTGAGGTAATTGCCAACAGGAAAGCTGTCTTCCATGATAAAAATTGTAAGTCCACTGAATCTGCTGGCTCAAAGGGAGGTAGAGTCAGTTTTTCTAGGACAAAGTTGAGGTCCCAAGCTGGCACTGGAGCCTTTCTTGGTGGCTTAATGTTCTTGATTCCCTGAGGAATTGCCTTAACAAAGGATGTGAAAACACAGGCGGATCAGTGTTATATCTAGCTGAGATAGCTGAAGCATGTATCTTTATGGAAGAATATGAGAGTCCATTCTGTAGCATATCTGCCAAATATTCCAGGATGAGTGGGATATTCAATAATGATGCATCATGTCCCTTGCTGGTATTCCAAATGCTGAATCTCTTCCATTTTGCTAAGTAAACCTTTCTGGTGGATGGTCTTCGAGCTTCTGTTAATATCCGCTGAACTTCCTTGGAGAGAGATAGATTGAGGTTATTCATGGGATCTCCCAGGCTGTTAGCTGCAGTGTCTGAAGGTTTGGGTGCACTGTTTTGAAGTTGTGTTGAGTCAAAAGTAGGGGCCATTGGGGAAGGGCTCACTTTTTGTTGTGACATATGCTCCGTAGTAGTGGGTACCAGTGTTGTCTTGGCCAGTCTGGAGCGATTAGGATCCCCTTGGGCCTCTCTGCTTTGATTTTTAGTAATACTGTGGTCATCAGTGGCAGAGGTGGGAATGCATAGATTTTTAGAAAGTTCAAGTTGAATGAAAGAGCATCTATTTTCCAAGCTTGTGGATGGTATGTCCTTGAACAGAATTTTTGTAGATGATGGTTGAGGTGGGAGGCAAATAGGTCTACTTCTGGCCTGCCCCATGTCGAGGTGAGTTGAGTGAAGATTTTTGGATGTAACCTCCACTCGTGTGGATCTATGAAATTCCTGCTTAGGCTGTCCGCCGCACATTGTCTTTGCCTGGAACAAACTGGGATTGCAACTGTATGTTTAGGCTCAGTGATTTTTCCCAAAGATTCATTGTCAGTCTGCAAAGGGGGTAGGAATGGGTGCCCCCTTGCTTGTTTATGTACCACAACACAGTGGTGTTGTCTGTCCGTATCAGTAGATGGCCTTGCTGAAGTTGTTGTCGAAAGGCCTCGATGGCATGCATTACTGCCAGCATTTCCTTTTGGTTTATATGCAGATGTGTTTCCTTTGGAGACCATTGTCCTTGTATACATCTGCCCTCCATGTGCGCCCCCCATCCAAGGTCTGAGGCATCTGTGGTCATGGTCTGTGTTATCTGAGGTTTTTTGAATGACATACCTGTGTTTGCCTGGCTTACTGAGGCCCACCATAGGAATTCCTTTTGTAGGCATGGAATGAGCGGTATGGTTGTCTCTAAGTTATTGCTGTGCTGAGAACATAGGCTTTTTAGGTACCATTGAAGCTTTCTCATGTGTAGTCTTGCTAATGGAACTAGGAGAATGCAGGATGCCATGTAACCCAGGGCCTGTAGAAATCTCCTTGCAGTCATCTGGGTGAGTTTTGCCAAACCTTTGAAATAATGAGTTAACTTCTCTTGCTTGTCTTCCGTCAGGTAAGCCATTTGAGAGGCTGTGTCTAGATTGGCTCCTAAGAAGGTTATTTGCTGGGATGGCTGAAGTCTTGACTTTTGGAAGTTGACTGTGTATCCCAGAGCCTGTAGCAATTGTATGACATAGTTCAAGTTTTTTGTCAAAATCAATTTGTCGTCCGCTTGTATGAGGCAGTCGTCCAGGTATGGGTAAATTTGGATCCCCTGGAGCCTGCAATGAGCAATTACTGAAGCCAGGCATTTTGTAAATACTCTGGGCGCAGTAGATCAGCCAAATGGCAATGCTGAGAATTGATAATGCTCTGGCCCTGCAAGAAATCTGAGGTATCTTCTGCAGCTGTGTCTGATAGGGACATGCAGGTATGCCTCCTTGAGGTCCAGAGTAATCAGCCAAGACCCCTTGCGCAGCATGGGAAGGAGTTGCTGTAGAGTCAGCATTTTGAACTTTGGTACTATGAGAAAAGTGTTTAATGCGGACAAATCCAGTATTGGTCTCCATTGAGTTTCTTTTCTTGGAACAAGGAACAGTCTTGAATAAAACCCCTGGCCTTGTTCTTGTTGTGGAACTCTTTCTATTGCTTTGATCTGAGCAAGCAGAGAAATTTGCTTGATAGCCTCTGCCCTCTGGTTTTGTGGTAGGTTTGGCATGCCTTGTTTTATTGGTAAGGTATGAAAGTGGAACCTGTAACCTTGGTCTATAATGTCCAAAATCCATTTGTCCTTTCTCAATCTGTGCCAATTGTCTGAAAACAGAGATAATTTTCCACCCAAGGGAGCTTCTATTTGCTCCTTGGTCAGCGGAAGTAGAGTAAAGTCAGTGAGATTGTCCCTGTGGGGCAGGGGAGACCCCTGTGCCACTTCTTTGGTTTGCTGGTTGCCATTGTCGTCCCCTGTAAGAACCTCTGTATTGTCCTCTTCCTCGGCCACGCCTGTTTTTACCCCTTTGAAATCTTTCAGGATTAGGAAAGGACCAGTTTTTAGAAGGCCAATTCCTGCTGAATCTGGGTGGTTGAACCTGGAGGAAATCTTTGACCATCTGAACTGATTTTGCTTTTTCCTCGATGGACTTTAACACATCTTTAGCATTAGTACCAAAAAGCCTGTTCTTTTCCAAAGGTGTATCAAGAAGTTTTGCCTTAACATGATCTGGTAGAGGTTGTTCTTTTAACCATGCATGTCTACGAATGACCGCCCCTGTCATAGCTGCCCTACATGAAGCTTCCAATGCATCATATCCACACTGCAGAAAGTGATTGCTGACTTGCTGAGAATTATGTACAGCTTCCTGCAAAGACTTCCTGTCTAAAGGTTCAGGAGAGGCCAATGTTTTCTGTAAATTATCTAACAGGTAATCCTGATATTGAAACATATGAAAGAGGCAATTCAGAGCTCTCATAGATAAAGTAGTGGAGGTGTAGACCTTTTTCCCCCATCTCTCTTAATGACCTAGCTTCCCTGTTGGAAGGCAAGGGATTTTTGGAGGTGGATGCTGAAACCCCTTTAGGTCCCTGAGAAATAGTTTCTAAATCAACAGCATGGGCCCTAAAGAAATGAGAATGTGTTTCTGGGACCCTATAATATCTGTCTGGCTTGGCAGGGGCAGGAGGAAGAGTATCTGGGGTAACACTGGAGTCAGAGTATAGGTCATCCAAAACATCAAGCACAGGAGGTATAGCCAGGGGCCTGTGCTGGGGCTTTTTAAGGAAGGTTCGAAGGCGCTTTCTGGAATCAGAATATTCCTGGCCTTGCCACTTAAAATGTTCCCTCATGGTATGCAGAACTTCCCCAAAAGAAATATCCTCAGGAGGGGAGGCCGAGGGGATGGAATCCTCTGCGTCCGAGTCCTCATAGGTCTGGAAGGGCTCTTCCTGGCCATCGGAGTGAACAGAGTCCTCAGAATCTTCATCTGAAGGGATAGGGTCAGAGGGTTCAACCCGGGGCCTCTTATCAGGAGGAGGCTGGGATCCTCTCTCAGGATGGGCCTGTGAACCTCTAATCATGGAAATTAAGTCTGCGGCCATAGTCATGATTTGTGTTTCAGGAGTAGGCTGAGGTAAGGCCTTAACAGTAGGGTGCTTGGTCTTGCTGGCTGCCTTAGCACGTGTGTAGGCCTTAATAGACATGGCCATAGGAGGCCTAGCAGCTCCACGTGCAGGAGTGACCTTATCTACAGCAATGGTCTCGGGCATTTCCTCGGTTTCAGTATCCGGAGGAAAATCTATAACTGGTGTCGGTAAAGCGGTGTCTTCGGTTCGGAGCGGTGAAATAACCGTCTCAGGGGGAACCGGAGCACTCGCGGTAGGTTTTGACATGGAGTCGGTGGAAGATGCGGGCCGAGGATGTCGGTCCCGGTCTTTTCGTTTCTTAGGAGTCTGCGATGTCGGAAGTTCCGACGGCATTGTATAAGCAAATTTATCGCCGAAAAAGTCTTCAGCGAACTCCGCCCGGCGCCTAAGAGTGCGCTTATTGAAGCGAGCACAGGCGACACAGGCCGAGACGTTGTGGTCTGGGCCAAGGCAAGGAAGACAGTAAGAGTGGAAATCCTTATGAGGTATTTGTTTACCACAAGACAGACAATTGTTAACTTTTTCAGTAATTTCTGACATCGGCTGAGGCAAGAAAGGTCCCCAACGGAGTACTTAGCTTTTTTGATGACTTCGGATTCGAAGAATACAGGAGCTGACCGACCGGCACTTGCGAACTGCTTCTGCTTCGGGCACTGCGCGGCAAGAAAGACTGAAGAAAATGGCGTCGGCTGATGCTTATGTACTCCAGCCGCTCTGACGTTGGAGAGAAATGCGACATCAGCCGACGTCGGACCCAGACTTTGGAATCCGGCCGACCGAGGGCTGCCTGAGGCAGGACAACCCATATGTTATGACTGCAGTTGCATTCTTGAAGGACATATAGCAGTTTAAGGCCCTAATGGCCAAAGTTGCAGAAGTGTATACCTTTTTATCCCATCTATCCAGCGCCCTGGAGTTTCTATCAGAGGGGATAGGATTGTTGGCAGTAGTAGCTTTAATACCCTTGGATCCCTGTGAAATGGTCTCAGGATCCGCAGTAGGATTTTTAAAAAGGAACTTGTGAGAGCCAGGAACCCTGTAATCTCTGTTAGGTTTTCTGGGAGCAGGAGGTAAAGAGTCAGAGGCCAAGTTAGATTCCGAAAAGGCATCATCAACAATGTCTAGTACAGGAGGAATGGATAAAGGCCTGTGCTGGGGCAGAAGTAAGAAACCCCTAAGCCTCTTTTTAGAATCAGAGAAATACTGACCTTCCCAACGAAAATGCTCCCTAAGAGTAGGCAAGGTTTCACCAAAAGAGAAATCCTCTGGGGGAGAAGCAGAGGGAATAGAATCCTCAGCATCAGAATCCTCATAGGTAGATAAGGGTAAATCCTGGTCATCAGAGGAAACAGAAAATTCAGAATCCTGGTCAGAAGTATCATAAGCAAACTCAGTCCTGGGTCTCTTAGATGGGGAAGGCTGGCTTCCCCTAATTAAAGTAATAAGGTCTTCAGCCATTCTTATCATTTGTTTTTTAGGCATAGAGGCCTGACCATGCGGTCTGGGCGTCAGTTTTCTAGGCATGGTACGAGTTTTAGGCCTGGAAGAAGAAGATGGCATCAGTTTAACACGCAAGTCAGTAGGCCTGAACACACCCTCAGAAGCCGGTGCCTGCACAGTGGCTCCGGACCCAACCAAGGTAGAGACATCCGCAGGTTCCACAATTGAAGCATCTTACTGCATACCTGACTCCAAATGGGTCTCAGTAGAGGCCTGCGAATCTGAAGTAGCGGGTATCAGACGCTGCAAAAGCACCTCACTGAGTACCGGCGAACTGGTGACTGGCTTAGGAGAAGCATCGTCGCCAGCTTTGGATCTAGGCGGCCTGTCTCTGTCTTTACCTTTGCATTTTTTCGGAATGTCAGTAGTCGGATGGCTTACCAAAGACATATCAGGATAATTGAACCGAGCACCAAAATATTTAGAAGCAAAAATATACCGATGACGGATAGTTTGTGGTTTAAATATGGCACAAAACCGATAGCGAGGTATGTCGTGGGCAGGGCCTAGGCAAGGAATACAGTACGAATGAAAATCTTTATGAGGTATTTGCTTTCCACAAGTAATGCAATTATTTACTTTTACTGACATCGGTTGAGAGCAAGAAAAAGTTTCCCCAATGGGGTACTTAGCTTTTAGTTGAAGACTTCGGTTCTGAAACTCGAAAATGAAAATTTCAGGAGTCGGCCAACCGGCACTTGCGAACTGCTTTAGGCACCACACGGCAAGAAAGACTGATTTAATGGTGTCGGCTGCATGTTTTACACCCCTGACGACCTGATGTCCCAAAAGAAGGGACAGCAACCGACGCAGGACCCAAGACTTTGTTAATCAGGCCGACTGATGGCTACTGCAAGCAGATAACCCAAATGTGATGACTGCAACAGTGAAACACGAAGAACATCTAACATGGACCATTGGACCACTGGGGTCCATTGAAGAACCCGCACGTGAAAGCCTGTCAAGGGCGAGAGACTGATTGTGGCCGCCATTGACTCCAACGTTCTTAATACCATTTCCGCTGTCGGTGACTGACCTTGGAGAATGCAAATGACATGTAACTTCAGAGACTGAATCCTGTCCAAGGTAAGAAAGACTTTGGTTTGAATTGTGTCCAGTCGAGCCCCAATGAAATTTAATACTTGAATCGGGGCCTGAGATGACTTGTTGAAATTGACGGCAATGCCCAACCGCTGGGCTAAGAGAAGAAGGTAATTCCTCGCTTGATTGAGCTGATGCCTGGAAAGGGGTGGCAAGGAGCTAATCATCCAAGTAGGGGAAGACCTGTATGCCTTGGAGTCGCAGGTGATCCACTACCACTGTCATCACTTTGGTGAACACCCTGGGGTCTGTGGTAAAACCAAAGGGAAGTGCTCTGAACTTATCATGACTGGCCCTAGCTGGAAGCGGAGGAACCTTTGAGAGCGCCTGTCCATTTTGATATGGTAGTTCGTATCCTGGAGGTTGATCAAGCACATCCAATCATTCTCCTGCAGGAAGGGCAGGACAGATAGAATGGTGCCCATACGGAATTTTGTCTTGGCCACAGACAGGTTAAAGGTGGAAATTTTCAACACCCAATGATCTTCTGTGATGGACTCTCACGCTGTTAGGTGTAGCGATAGGCGACCTCCAACTGCCTCCGGAGACAAGCAGCTGGGCAACCCTTCAGTGTTGCTGTGCTGGTCTCTCCGAAAAAGGCTCATGAGACCCTTGATTCCTTGGACACCCACTGCCTCTTGGACAGCGTCTATCAAATCTCCATCTGCCCTTGGGGAAAGAGATCCTGAGTGCCCTGGAAATAGTTCTGAAATTTTTGGAGCCACATCTTCTTGGTCCTCTTGCTGATTCCTCGAGAAGGTTCGTTGAGGGGCCGAAAAGTGTATCCTGACATCAGACAGAGTCTTCCCATCCCTCTCACGTTGAACTAAGGTGTCACATACCGACTTCCCAAAAAGGGAGGAACCACTGTATGCGGCATTCATAAAAGACGCCTTGAACGGTTCTGAAAAGGCACAGAGCTGGAGCCAGGCATGGAGACTGATGGCAACACCTGTACTGGCAGCTCTAGCAGTGCCCTGGTTAGCATGGGAAAGGAGACACATAGAGGCGTTAGCGATATAAGTCAGGGTGGCCATTCGTGAGAACACTTTCTTGTCCTCTGCTGACATAGACCCCGGGGTAGACTCTGTGACCTCCTTGACCAGGTCTCACTGCAATCTAATTACGTGTGCCTTATAATTCAGCGCTCGCACAGAAAAGGTCATGAAGCGTACACCCCCTTCCCAAAATCGTCCATCGTCCTGGACTCTCGGTCAGGAGGGTGAACCGTGGAGCTCTCCTGAGCAAGCTCCTTTTTAGTGGTGGCCTCCACCACCATGACATCAACTGGGGATCCTTTAGTCCAATGGGTCCTGTCCGAAGGGGGACTCAAAACCTTGTCAGGGCGTTTGGGAATGGCCTCCACCATTTCCGGTTCCTTCAATGCCTGAGATGTGATAAGATCCACCACAGGATCTGCGGGAGGGGACACCCAGGAAGTAGAGGGTCCTGAACCAAATGCCTCCAGGAACGCCGATTCATCAGAGTTAGGTTTTGGGCAGACCACCCCACATGCTGGTGTAGAATTTCCATGATGTCTCCAAAGGAGATATCCTCAGGGGGTACCTTGCCCTTCCTCCAAATCGGTGTCTTTTGTGATAGACTTCAGAGGGTCGTCCAAGTGCCTCCTTTTCCATGTAAATGTGTGGGGCATCTCCTCAGTGGGTTCTCTGGGGAGGACTCGCCAATGTTTTGCTATTCCAAGAGGGAGCGCCCTGGGGCAAATGGGCAATAGACTGTCCCTGAGATGGTAGAATGGCCGGGTCCACGCCTGAAAAAGAGGGAGCCAAGACGAACTCTGAAGTTGAGACTCTCAAGGGTCTTGATGGGATCGAGAGGACCCTCTCTACCACATCAAAAGCCGAAGGGGAACAGATCTCCTGAGAAGGCACAATGGTTGGAGCCATAACCTAATTCGATGCGGGAGCAGGAGCCAAACCTCCAGCCCCCAAGATCCCAAAGGGAAGGCTCTGCTCTGAAAGGCTCAGATCCGGCACCGAGGCTATGGCTCCGAGAGCCGGAGGAATCCAAGCTAGTCAGATCCCACCTACTGAAGGCCGTAGACAGTGAAGTACAAGGCACCCTTGGAGCCGATCCCTTGAAGCAGAGTGCCCTCAGATCCAAGGGCTCTGAAACCACTGGTCAGATTGGAGAAGGAGCAATTGGGTTGAACGCCGATTTCATGCCTCTGGCCCCGGAGGGAGAGGGGGCAGGCAGGACTTCCAACTGACTCTGGGCATGGACAAACTTCCGCATTATCATATCCATCTCTGCTTTGGAAAGGCTGTGGGTGGAGTGAGAAGAGGATGTCACTGACACCGGCCTAGAGGAGCGGTGAGAGGAAGCCTGTGCCAGCAACTGCGTCCAAAGCACCTCTGGCTCCGGAGGGAACGGAGCCAGGGAGACTTCATCCTCAGAGCCAACCTAACTTTAGTCAGAGGGCCTGCTGAAGCTGAGCGAGCCTGGGATCGCTTCCTGGCCCTTTCCTTAGACTTGGCAGATTTGTCTGACTTGTCTCCGTCCCTGGGCCTCTTGGCGGAAGTTTGAGTCCCAGAGGCCGAGGAGGAGACTGAAGTATAAGCTGGGGCAGAAGAGGCCTGTGCCCTGGTGGTAGCAGGGGGAAGTAGGCCCCTCAAAATTAGGTGATTTCTCCTGTCCATCAGTGCCTGGGGATTAAACCACGCACAGATGGAACAGGAGGTGTCAGATGAGGTGCCCCAAGACATTCAACACATAGAGTGTGGCCATCAGGTAGGTAGAGCTTGTGGCCACACACTGTGCATTTCTAGAAGCCTGGTTTTGGGGTTTCAGACATACTCCCAACCACACGGCCTACCATACTCACACAGAGAACACACACACACACACACATGAGAGAGACAGGAAAGAAAAGAGTGTTTTTTGTGTTATAACCAATGCAGAGAGCAAGAGGAGAGGTAGAAAAACAAAAAAGGGAAAAGTATAGTTAAAGCTAGACCTACAAGGCAAAAAAGAAAGTTACTCATCCAAAGTTTTTAGCAGAGAGCACAGATAGCAATGTGGACTTGAACTCGGCAAGCAGGATCTGAAGGGAGGAAGGAGACAGGGGCATTATGGGTAGGGGAGGAGCTTTGAGCTTGGATCAGATGCTGGATAAGCAAAATTTGGATCTGTGACGGATCCGGGAACCCACAGGTTGAAGATCAAATGAAGACAACTTCAGATCAACATTTCCCCAAGCTTGAGTAGTCACAATCCCATCCAATCTTGAAAAGTGGCAAATGAGATCTGAGGTAATTCAGTTATGAGGGGCATTATGGGTGAGGGAGGAGCTTGAGACTCTGATCTGAGAGTTGGATCCGAACCCCATTTGTTGAGGAATGAATGAAAATGACAACATCAAATCTACCTTAAATAAAGATAACTAAAATATTACTTTGTTTAAAACTGTATGAGAGATAAAAAAAGAAGTTATGTTCTTACTATAATGTTCCATCTGTGTTGTTGATCTTCAGTCATTCATGACGGATGGGTCTCGGTTCCATCCTCGGAACCGACTTGGCCAATATAGCAAGCTCGCGCCTGCCAAAAACTCTCGAGCTAAGGTTATCCATAGTGCCCTTCTCTTCATCTCCTCTGAGTTTGCCTGTAAGGAAAGAAAGCGAAGGCTCAGCTTTCTTTCCTTACAGGCAACCACATCTGAACATCCAGGAGTCTTTTGGAAGGGGTAGGAGGGTGGGATGTCATGAATGAATGAAAGATCAACAATACAGATGGAATGTTATGGTAGGAACATAACTTCTTTATCTGATGTTGTTAATCTTCATTCACTCATGATGGATAGGACAGAATCCCTAGTAACTATGTCCTGGGAGGCCCTACGATAGGACATTCCTGAGCACCATTGAGACAAAGGATGGTCTCCCCCTGGAGACCAAATCCAATTTGTAATAAGTGATAAAGGTATGAGGAGAAGCCCAAGTGGCTGTTGCACAAATGTCATCCATAGAACCTCTACAATGAAAAACTACTGAAGAAGCAATTGATCTGGTTAAATGCATCTTTATTGCCGTAGTTAAACTCATTTGGTTCTGTTGATAGACAAAAGAGATGCATTCTCTCAGCCACTTTGCCAAGGTGACTTTATGAACTGATCTTCCCAACTTGGGTCCTGAGAAGGACAAGAATAATTGGTCAGATTTTCAGAAAGATTTAGTCCTATCAAAATAGAAGTGTAATTGTCTACGTACATCCAATAAATGCAAACAATATTCTTCTTTATTTGAGAAATTAGGGAAGAAAACTGGCAAGTCAATGGACTGGTTAATATTTAACTCTGAAACAACATTGGGTAGAAAGGATGGGCATGTCCGAAGTGATACTTTCTCTTTGTGGAAAGCAATGTAAGGGCATTTTACACACAAAGCCTGCAATGCTGATATTCTTCTTGCTGAGGTAATAGCTACGAAGTACAAAGATTTCCAAGACAAGAATTTTATGTCACAATTGGCTGCAGGCTCAAAGGGATGAAAAGTCAAAGATTGTAGGACCAAAGTGAGATTCCAAGCTTCAATGGGCTTTTTGAAAGGCAGTCTTATATGTAAAATCCCTTTCAGCAAGGTTTTACAGAGATGATGACATACCAGAGTGGAATCCTGGAAACCATTGTGCAAATCTGAGATAGCTGCTAACTAGACCTGGATCATAGAAGCTGAAGCTCCTGAATGAAGTAGGGTTGATAAATACTCTAAAACCGAACTGATCGGAGCTTAGAAGGAATCTATTCGTTTTTCACGAGATCAATACACAAATCTGTTCCGTTTATTAAGATAAATCTTCCTGGTGGATGGTTTATGGTAAGCCAGAAGGATTTTTCGAACAGGGGAAGAAAGATTATTTTGCCTGGCAATTAATGGAAGTGGAGTAACCAAGCTGTCAGCTTGAGGCTCGATAGGTTTGGAAGGATCAACCCCTGTGAGTGTGACAGAAGTCCTGGAGTTGGATCCAGAATCTATGGGCGGTTGAACCAGATGAGGCCAAAGGAAAGAGAACCAGACTTGCCGGGGCCAATAGGGTGCAATGAGCTTTACTTTGCTTCTCAACTGAAGAGCCTTCTTTAGAAACTGTGGTATCAGAGGAAAGGCATACAGTAGTCCCGAGGGCCAATCATGTACTAGAACATCCCTTAGGGACTCCCCCCGAGGGGGGGGTTAGGGCAAATTAGCTGCTGCATTTGTGGTTGGTGGAGGATGTGAATAGGTCGCAGTATGGTGTTCCCAGTGACTGAATATCTCTGCCATTACCACTGGATTGAGGGACCACTCGTGAGGCAGGAAAATACATCTGCTCAGTTTGTCCACAATCACGTTGGAATTCCCGGGAATGTGCATTGCTATTAGAAAGCTGTTGGGGGCTATCATCCACTGCCAAATTCTTATGGCCTCTCAACACAACGGGTAGGATCTGGTTCCCCCTTGTTTGTTGATGTACCAGACGATCGACATATTGTCCGACAGGACAGCAATTGTCCCCAGTGGGAGGACAGAGTGGAATGCTTGCAATGCCAGAAGCACCACCCACACTTCTAGGATATTGATATGCAAATTAACCTCTATGGGGGACCAAGCACCTTGGACTGTCTTTCCCTGAAAATGGCCCCCCACCCCATCAGGGATGCATCACTGGTCACTACAGTCTTGGGCTGAGGGTGTGAGAAGAGATGACTCCATAACTCCATTTCTGGCTTCATCCACCAATAGAGATCCTGCTTGCAGCGGATTGTTATGCGGATCGGATGAGAGATAGGATGTGTAAGTAGGGACCACTGTGATGCTAGGAGCCACTGTAGCAAACTCATGTGTAGTCTTGCTAGAGGAACTATAGTAATTGTTGCTGCCATTGATCCTAGCAGTTGAAGAACTAAACGAGCTGGGACTTTGTCCTGAGAGAGCATCACTCGGAGCTGAAATCTTAGTCTCTAAAGCCTGTGAAGCGGGAGGACGACCAGGCAAGACCCTGTGTCGAATACTGCTCCTATGTATTCCAGGCTTTGAGCAGGTACTTGTTTTGACTTCTCCTTGTTTACTGAGATCCCTAAGGAGCTTGCTAGCTATAGAGTGTAGTGCAAGTTGTTAAGCAGTAGATGCTTGGTGGGGGCAGTAAGGAGCCAATCGTCTAGATATGGAAACACACTGAATCCCTGCAGACCAGTTTTAATGGAGAGACTATTTTTGGTGCCAAGAGGGTCTGTGGTACCGTGGAAGATGTCGGTACCATGGTAGAAGCAGTCATTGTAGATTCTGTGGTCAAGGATGGCACTGTGGACAGAGTTTTAGACACCGGTGCCGACACAGGCGTTGAAGTTAGTTTAGCTATCTTTGGTTTCGGTTGGCTAGTGTCGCAACCTTCGACACTGTGGTCAAAGGACTGGAAGGTTGTGATGGGGGGGGGGGGTGCATGCAGAAAGAAGGATCCTTTTTTGTTAAATTACCAACAATGGTAAAGGAGAGAAATACCCAAGTGGGTAACAGAAAGAAGAAAGAATACCAACGATGGTATATATAAATTACCAAAGGGTAAGAAAAAGGAAGGGGTTGTACCAATGATGATACTAAGAAATACCAGAAAGGTAAAAAGGGCAGCAAATTTTCAATCGCACAAGAAGTAAAATATTAAAAGGTGTAAACCACTAAGAGTAAAGGAGTTATAAGCAATTATAAAGGCAAAAGGTTAATATTTAGAGAAAAAAGATGCACTTAGCTTGACAGCTGGCCTGACTCGTCTTGAAACTCTACATGGCAAACGAGATCTGAAGAGATGAGGATAGGGGCACTATGGGTAACCTTTGCTCAAGAGTTTCTGGCCAGAGCAAGCTCGCTATATCGGCCAAATCAGTTCCAAGGATGGAACAGAGACCCATCCGTCATGAATGAATGAAGATTAACAACATCAGATCTGAAGTTGACAGTTTGCTTGCAGCATTTAAAGCTATTATGATGCTGAATGTTGTCTGATTTAAAACAATTACGGTGCACTGTTTTCGCTAAGCTAAAACCAAGAGCATGAGCTGTAAAACCCTTACAAAAGTAAGTCTGCTTAGAACAGCACAGCTGCTTTGACTCTGCATGCAATGTGTAGCATTATGTGTATGCAGAAAAAGAGAGGAACAAACAGTACGATAAAAACTCAGTTCATTGCTTCTGTGAACAGTAATGAAAAGGCTAACACAGCATCTCCCCAACAACCACTCAGGTCTTTCTTCATTCTGACTTTTTTGCTTTAGTTCAGTGACAGGCAATGTGTTTCTACTTTTGCGACTTTTTATTTTCACCATAATATGCTCACATATACTTTTTCTAAACGCTGCACGTGTTTCTCTTAATCTGATACATAAATATTTATCCATCCACATCTCTCTTTCTCTGTCTATTTTGGACATATCTTCCCTCAGAAAATACCTACTGCTCTTGTTTTCTGTTTATCTTTCATCCTGAGAAACTCCCAAATTCAACCAACAGCACAAACATCCTTTCCAAGTCTTCCTCCTTTCTTGTTAACGAGAGAATAATATCGTCTGTGAAAAATACTTCTGAGCTCTCTTGGACCCCATTTGGATCCTCCTATGGCTGACAGAGTCTATAGCTATGGCAGTGAGACAACGTAAATTGCAAACAGCAGCAGGGAGACTGGGCAACCCTGTCTCATTTCCGGAGAGATTTATAATGGATCAAATAATGCAGCCACTATTTTAAGCTATGCTGTCATTTCACATCATATCCCACTCATGTCATTGTCACGAATAAGTACTGCCACTCTACCCTGTCAAATGCTTTCTCTGCATCTAGGGAAAACAAAGCCACTATGCTTCCTTTTACTTGTGTTTCTTGTATGATCATCAGAGTGTATTATCTCCAGGCTTTCTGCCCTCTGTAAATCTGCACTGATCTCTGTCTTTCAACCTCTGCAATACTTTCACAAACTTTGCTGATATTATTCCCATAAAGATCTTGTAATCATGGATTAATGTTGTAATTGCGTGTCCTTCCCTTCTTTATCTTTACCTCTTTGCCATGATCTTGGGACTCTTGTTAGTTCTCATGTTATTCATTAATTTTACCCAAAACAGTTCAATAGTTTGTTGCCTCCCAAACTCCATGTCTCTACAGGTCCATCTGATCCTGGAGATTTATTTTTCCTTGCATTTTCATTATCTTCTTCACTTCCCCTGGTATTATTTCTTTTAGTACTTTTAAATGTGGGAGCAGCGGCATTCCCAAAAACTACTCCACAGCTTGTCTCCCCCCAATCTGTCATTCACATTTGTGAAGTTCTTCATAATAACCTTTCTTGAGGCTCTTATCCCCCTCCACTTTTCTTCACTGTTAATGTCTTTATTCTTAACTTTTTTTCTGCCTTTTGCTGACATAATCAAGCCAGCAGCGTTTTTAATGATCTCGGGGTGTTTATCCCAGGTATGTCTTTCATGACCTGTCTCTGCATTAGGAGTGATTTGTCATCTCCGTTTTGCACTTCCCTTAGTTGTTGTAGCTGTTCCTTTTTGTGTATTGTACTCATTTTAAGTTGTACTCATTTTAAGCTGTAACTCTCTTATTCTCTCTTCTCCTCTGCTTTATTTTCTGCTTATTTTCCTTCTCTGTATTTTTTGCTTATTTTCCTTCTCTGTCTGGTCTATGTTTCACTCAATTTTACCTTTCGTTGTATCTGACTGCACTATTAGATCTTCCCCTATCAACCATTCTCTGTAATTTTCATTCTGTAAATAATATACTGTGAACCTCTACTGTACATTTCTCTTACTCATTCTGCCTGTGGATATTGTAACCATAATGTGTGCAAGGTCCGATATTACCATAGGACCTACTCTCATTTGTCTCTCATCTGTCTAATTTTATTTACATGATCTACTGTAGCAAACAGACCAGCACTTGGGTAGTGTTGGATAGACATCTCTTAATCAAGTCTCAGCAATCTCTTCCCACCTTCCTTTTTGGAATATCTCTCAGCCTAATAATCGTCTCACTTTTATCTTCTATATCAAACAAGGACACTTTGTAATGTCCATTTCAACGCTGGACGCTTCTATTTTTGCCTTCAACTCCTGTTTTATTTTTTGTAATAATGCCTGGATGATGTCCATTGCTTATTCAGAGAGGGTGTAATCTCTTGCATATTTTTATCATCGCCCCTCACATATTCTACTAATCTTTCATTTATCTTCCTTACTTCCAAAGAAACTTTTTTCAGGATGACCTCCCTTTTGGCACTATTACCTGGTATACAGTTCATGTTGTTTTCTTCCATTACTGTGGGCTGCTCGGTAAATCTTTTGTTCTTTCATCAGAGGTTGTGCCGCCCTTTTTTTTTTTAACTTTTTTCTTCATTACATTCTCTTGGTAACATTTACAATTTGGGTTGGCAGTTGTTCCTTTTCAATTAATCGAAAAGGCAATCAAATAATTTTTACCAAAACTGTTTCACAAAGCATGATGCTACTTATCTTCACTGCACCATTATCAAAAGCTGACAGTGTGATTATTTTGAAGCCAATGGCACATCTTTGCCCTGTAGAGCACCTCAACTTCAACAAGAAGGCCTCAGCTATGTGAATCTTTGGTGGCCCCCTCAAGCTACTCTACAGAAATGCAGAACCAGAAGTAGCTCTATTTCTAGAGGTCAAATCTAGTCTGTAATGAGCAATTAAGGTATGAGCATTAGACCAGGCAGCTACTGCATAAATGTCATCAATGGAAGTTGACTAAAAGGCGGAAGAAGTTGCCATGCATCTAGTATGATCTGCTTTAGGAGGCTTTGATAGGGAGAGGCCTTGCTGAGTATAAACAAAGAAAATGCAATCAGTAATCCATTTAGCCAGGGTAACTTTAGAAACTGGTAATCCCAATCTGTTCGCGGAGAAGGAAAGAAACAGCTGTTCCAACTTCCTGAAATCTTTTGTTCCATGGAGATAAAAGTGCAGTTGTCTATGTACATCTAAAAGATGTAACATGTACTCTCCTTTAATAAAAAAAAATTAAAAAAGGAAACAGGCAAATGAATTGTTTAACTGATATTCGATTCAGATGCTACCTTCAGCAAGAAGGATGGATTTGTTCGTAAAGTGACTCTGTCTTTGCAAAAAATAATGTGAGGTGAACTGGAAGACAGAATCTGGAGTTAAGAAATTCGCCTCACAGATGTAATGGCTACTAGGAATTCTGTTTTCCTAGACAAAATTTTAAATTAGACTTAGCTGACGGTTCAAAGGGTTGTTGGGTAAACCCTTGGAGTAAAAATTTTAAGTCCCAAGCAGTTGACGGGTCTTTCACTGCAGGTCTAAGTAAGAAGGTACCTTTCAGAAAAGTCTTGCACAATTTGATAAACGCTAAAGAGGAAGCATTTTTTCCACAGTGAAAATTAGATATTGCTGCTAATTGTACTTTGTAGAAAAACTAGCACCTTCATGAAAAATAGGTGCTAAAACTTCTAGGCAGATATAGGAGTGGTGAAGGGATCAATTTCCTTCTGAAGAGCCCAAACTGAAAATCTTTTCCATTTGCTCCTGTATATCATCTTTGCAGAAGTTTTCTGGGAAGACAAAAGTATTCTTTGGACTGGAAAGGAAAGCCTGGACTGTCTTGCTATCAATGGAATTGAACCAACCACACGGTCAGTTTGAGGTCTGGAACATCGGGATGCTTCATCTCAGAGATATGCGACAGAAGGTCTGGACTGGAGTCCTATATACATGGAGAATATTGAAGCTGAGACCAAAGAAAGGCGATCCAGACTTGGTGAGGCCAAAGGGGGGGGGGGGGCAAAGAGGATAACTAAACTCTTCAACCAAAGCACTTTCTGCAAGAATTTTGGAATCAGAGTTAATGGGAGATAAGCATAAGGGAGACCAGAGGGTAAAATGTGGACTAGAGCATCTCTCAGTGACTCCCCCTGAGGGGGGATTAGGCCAAAGAACCTGCTGGACTGTTTGTTGTGGGAAACTGCAGAGAGATCGCAGCAAGGTTGGCCCCAATGACGGAAAATCCTCTCCACCACTGACTGACTGAGAAATCACTCGTGAGACATCAGAAGAGACCTGCTGAATGTATCTGCTAGGATGCTGCATTTCCCCAGTTAGTGTATTGCCATAAGAAAGCAGTTGGAGGAGATCGCCCACAGTCACATTCTCACTGTCTCTTGACAAAGGGGATAAGATCAGCCCCTCCCCCCCACTTGCTGATGAACCAAACCATGTTGTTGGTTTGTACTGCAATAGTCCCAGGAGGAAGAACATGTTGACAGGACTGCAATACTAGTATGATAACTCTCATCTCTAGAACACTGATATGCAAATTAATCTCTTGAGGGGACCACGTGCCTTGGACTGTCCGTCCCAAGAAATCCCCCCCTCCCAACTGGGAGGCATCTGTGGTCACTGGGTGGCTACTGGAGGGGACAGAATAAAAATATAGCCAAGGTAAACTCTGTCCAGCTGAATCCATCAATGAAGATGATCCTTGCAGACTAGAGTGAGTTTGATTGAAAAAGATAAGGGATGATGCAGATTAGACCACTGAACAGCTACAGTCTATTGGAGAATATGCATACAAAAACAGGCCATAGGAACTAAGGTTATGGTTGCTGCCACTGAACCTAGAGCTTGAAGGACAAGTCTGGCTGGAGGAGAAGGATGTGTAAGAATTTTCTGTACCTGAAACTTGATTGTGTCCCCATGATGTAAAAGAAGACAGGCTATCTGACTTACTGTGTTCAACTGTGCACCTGTGAACTCCAGGTTTGTACATGTTGTAGATGAGATCTAGAAGTACTGACTGAAATGCCTAGCCTTTGACAAAGTTGGAGCAAATAGTCCTTGGACTGCTGTAGGAGATGCTTGGTTGGGGCATTGAGGAGCCCGTCATCTAGATATAAAAACACTCTGAATCCAGGCAATCTTAAGTGAGCTGCTACCACTGCTATATACTTGGTAAACACCCTGGGGGCTGTGGTGAGCCCAAAGGGCAGGGTTCTGAACTGATAGTGATTGGCACCTAGCCAAAACTGCAGAATTCTTTGGGATCATCTGTTCATCTTGATGTGACAGTGTGCTTCCTGAAGATCAACTAAGCACATCCAATCATCCTTGCATAGAAAAGGCAGAATAGACTGAACCATGACCATTTGGAGCTTTGACTTCTTCACAAATTGGTTCAGTTTGTTTAGATTCAGAATACGTCTCAGGTCCCTGGTCTTTGGCAAAAAAAATAAAATAAAATACTTCAGTAAATTCCGAATCCTGTTTGGTCTAGTGGGACCTCCTTGATGACTCTTTCCTAGTAGCTTTTGAATCTCTTGAACTGCAGCTTCCCTCTGACTAGGTGGGATGTTGGGAAGATTTCTTCTTTTGATTGGGAGAATCTGGAAAAATGGTATGAAATAACAAATGGATATTACTTTTACCACCCAAGAATCTTTTGTTAAAGAAGCCCAAGCATCAGAGTGCAAAGCCAAGCACCCCTCGACTGCCTCCTGAGGTCGACAGTTGGGCAACCCTTCAGGAGGGCTAGAAGGGATTATCCAAAAAGGAATCTCAGAAACCCTGGTTCAGCAGCCCCCCCAGCCAAGAGGATTGCGTCTTCTATCTGAACCCCCCCCACATGAATCTCAGAAAGGTCCATGGGACTTATGGAAACACATTTTCTTGCCTTCGCTTTGATTCCAGGAAAAGGATCATCGAGGGGTAGAAAAGCATATCCCTAGGGCATGCAGGGTCTTTCCATCTTGTTCACTTTGAGAAAGCATTTCTTTCACAGTACGGCACTGATGAAAGAAGATTTGCAAGGCTCCAGAAAGTAGAATAAATGCATCCAGGCATGTCTTTTCATGCCTGAAACTGCTGTCTGTGAGGTACCTTCTGCAGCGCAGGATATTAACCTTGTGGATGTACTAGAAATGGATCACAGCATGGTCAGCTGTGAAGAGGATCTGTTGTAGTCTTCCACGGAAATAAGACTCAGAGAGGGATTTGGAGTGTTCCTTGGTCAAATCCCGCTGTAGTCTTGTGAAGTGCTCCAAGTAATTCAGGGACCTCAAAACAAAGGTCCCCGAAGCAAAAAACACTTTCCAAACCTATCCAATCCCCTGGACTCTGTTTTTGGAATGGACTGAGGAGCTCTGCCAGCTCCTTTTTAGTGGCTGCCTCCACAACCTTATTAACAGGGACTCGTTTGCTCCAATGTAATCTATGCTTTGGTGATTCCAACATTTTATTTGGGTGTCAGGGTACAGGTACAACAGAATCCAGTTCCTTCCAAACCCAGAAAGAGATTAAATTAAGCTCATCTGTTGGGGGAGTCAACCAAGACGTACACAGAGCAGACCCAAAAGTTTCCTGAAAAACTGACTACTCTGGGGAGGGAGTACCTGAAGACCAACCACCTTTTGTTTAAGGATCTCTAGGATGTCTGCAAAGGAAATATCATCTGATGGAAATATGGGGACCCTTCCTCTTCATCGAAGGCAGTATCTTCAGTGAGAGATTCCATAGGTGAATCTGTGCGTTTCCTTTTCCATGTTCTCTTTTGGGGAACCCCTTCAGCGGGATGGTCTGGAGAAGCATCAGAAGAGAGCAAAAGTTCTTCAATGGGGACCGTCTGGATGCTAGAAAGTACCAGTTGTTCTTGTGGAATAGGCTTGAAAGGATCAGAGCTCGGACCAGGAGGAGGAGGAAGGGATGTAGGATCCATGGGTCATAAAATGGTTGAATCTCTCGGTCAAGAGAAAGCCCTCTCCACTATTTCAAAAGCAGACGGACTGGGAGAAGCTGTGGTTGGCTGCACCAGAGATGAAACTTCTGAAGCTAGTAAGCCTCAACTCTGCCTGGATCCATGCCTCGAGGAGGGAGTCTGACCTGAGCTGTCCAATACCAAAGCTTCATGGGGCAAGGATTCCTATGGAACTTTAGAAGCCAAAAGGGTAAAAAATTAATAAAGATCTGGAAGGTTTCGTTTAACAGTATTTTAAGAGGAGGATGTTGGAAGAAAGTAGTGGAAGCTGTAATACCTACAGAGGGTAAAGATCCATCAGATCCAGCTTCATACAGGCCCATTTCAATACTAAACCACGATTATAAAATGTTCACATCTAAAATGGCTAAAAGAATGGCAAATGCCAAAACTGATAGATATGGATCAATGTGGCTTTGTGGAGGGGAGGCAAACATTTGACAATACTAACAGAATACTGATGATCCAGAGGGAACCAGAATGTAAGAAAATACCATTGTTGTTGGTGGATCTTGATGCAGAGAAAGCATTTGCAGAGTAAGTTGGGACTTTATGAGCAGGGCAATGGAAGCATTTGTATTTCCTGAAAAAAAATTAAGTTTATTTAGGAGGATATATGAGGGATCAGATGTGAAAATTAAGTGAGTGGGGTCCTCTCTGAAAATTTCTGCTTCAGTAGAGGAACCAGGTAGGGGTGTCCTCTCTCCCACCTTTGTTACTTGCATTATATTTAAAACCACTGGCAAAAAGAATAAGGGACTCAAATTCAAGGATATAATTGGTATGGTAGTCAAGAAAACCTGCAACTAGAACTGAGATCTTTAGAAAAAGGAAAGAGCAAGCTACATAGAAAAAAATGAGAATTGTGTGAACAATACATACATGGGAGGAATGAGGTTTAAAAGAAGGCAAGACATAAGCTATGTAATGTTTGATTGAAAAAGACGGGGTAGATTATAAGTGATGTATGTTTGCCACTGGGAGTGTGTCAATATGGTTTGTGATGTTAAATGCTTGCAACTAGGATAGTGTTGGTGTGGTTTGTTTTCATTTATATAAAAAGGAAGATATGACATCGTCAATTTCATTCTATACTTGACATATGGGTTCAGTTCCGATATCGGAACCAACTCGGCCAATACTACAGCTTGGGCTGACCAAAGACTCTCAAGCTTCACCTCTACCAAAAATCCCTCTCTCCCAATTACCTCAGATCAAGTTTGCAGATTAGAGAAGTGACAGATAAGGAAGCCTCAATGGAAGCCATATCTGCTATGTCTTAATGATCACAATAAGTTATATGTACATTATCCGTTCCACCAAAAAGTCTTCAAAGGCTGGGGGATGGAGGGAGGGGAGTCAAGGATAAGTTAAATTGGACAGCACAGATGGAACATTATGGTAACAACACAGATGGAACATTATGGTAAGTGCAGAACTTCTTTATCTGATGTTGTTGGTTTTCATTTTATCCTTGACATATGGGGTCAAGTCCCCAGCTACCTCAGACCTTGGATGGATGCATGAAAGAACATTGCTGAGCACCACTGAACCAAAGGATGCTCTTCCTCTAGAGACCAAATCCAATTTGTAATGAGTAATAAAGGTAAGGGTAGAAACTCAAGTAGCTGCTGCACATATATCATCCATTGAAGCTCTGGATTGGAAAACTACTGAAGTGGCTACAGATCTTATAGAATGTGCCTCACAGGCTTAGGCAAGGCAATTTTCCTTTTGTCATAGATAAAGGAAATAGAATCCTTGAGCCATCTGGCTAAGGTCACCTTGCTGACTGGTGTACCAAACCCAGCACTTGAAAAGGAAGCAAAGAGTTGGTCAGACTTTCTCATGTCCTTAACTCCTTAGTCCTGTGAAGATAAAAGTGGAATTGTTTGTAAACATCTGGCAAATGCAAACAGTATTTACCTCTGTTCGAAAAGTTTGGAAAGAATAATGGCAAATTTATAGTCTGATTGATATTACACTAAAACTACTTTACGTAGAAAGGTGGGATTTGTTTGTAAGGAAACTCTGTCTTTGTGAAAAACAAGATTAGGTGGTGTACATGATAAGGCCTGAATTTCTGAAATTCTTCTACCAGAGGTTATTCCTACCAAAAATAATGTTTTCCATGACAAATACTTTACATCACAGTTTGCAGATGGTTCGAAAGGAGAATGTACAATGGTTTGCAACACTAAGTTTAGGTCCCTAGGTGGAGTAGGATCTTTGAAAGGAGGCTTCAGAAAAAGGGCCCCTTTTAAAAATGACTTACAGAGTCTATGAGAAGTCAAGGAACGTTCTTCCAAATTATCATGAATATTTGAAATTGCTGCTAGTTGTACTCTGATGGTAAAAGGGAAAACTCCTGCACTGAAAAAAGAGGCTAAGAAATCTAAAATGTCAACAGAAGCGGAAAAGGGGTCAATATCCCTTTCACAAACCCAAATGGTAAATCCCCTCCCATTTACTAGTATACAGTTTATGGGTTTAGGAGAATTTGGCATACTGAGGAAGAAAGGTTAAGACGTCAGGCATCTAATGAAACTGGAGGAACCATGCTGTCAGCTAGAGGTTCAGAATGTTTGGATGAACTAGACCATCTGGATGGGACAGAAGGTCTGGAGCTGGGTCCAGAGTCCATGGTCATTGAATAAGAAAAGGTCAAATAAAGGGGAACCATATCTGTGCCAAGGCCAAAAGGGAGGAATGAGGATTACTTTGCTCTTCAACCTGAGTGCTTTCTGCAAGAATTTTGGAATTACAGGTATCGTGAGAAAGGCATAAAGGAGTCTGTAGGGCCAAGTGTGGAGAACAGCATCTCGTGGTGACTTCCCTGGAAGGGGAATCAGGGCAAAGTAGTTGTTGCACTTGTTGTTTAAGGGAAAGACAAACAGGTTGCAGCAAGGCTGACCTCACTGACGGAAAATCTTCTCCGTCACTTTTGGATTGAGAGACTACTTGTGAGGTTGGAGAATACATTTGCTCAGTTTGTCTCCTATCACACTGGAACTCCCTGGAATGTGTATTGCTATCAGAAAGTGGTTGGAAGAGACTGCCCACTGCCATACTCGACAAAGGGGATAAGATTTGGTCTTCCCTGTTTGTTGATGTACCAAACTACTGAAATACTGTCTGTTTGAACTGCAACTGTTCCCACAGGAAGAGCTGTTTGAAAGGCTTGCAATGCTAAAAGCACCACTCTTGGTTCCAAAACAATGATGTGCATGTTGGTTTCTAAGGGGGACCAAATGCCTTGGACAATCTTGCCCAGAAATCTCCCCACCCCCATCCCATCTGGGAGAAGTCCATGGTAACTATGGCCTTGGGTTATGGAAGGACAAAGGGACGACCCAGGAGGATTTCTTTGGAGTGAATACACCAAGCTAGATCCTTCTTGCAATGATCGGTGATCATAATCTTGTCTGACAGGGGTTGGTATAGCATAGACGATTGAGATGCCTACAGCCATTTTAAAATTCCTGTGTGATATCTGGTTAGGGAACTAGAGTTATTGTTGCTGCCATAGAACCTAAAGCCTGTAAAATTAGCTGATCGACTACTTTCTTGCTGTAAATTATTTTTTGAACCTGGTAAAAAAGTTTGATTCATCACTGAAGAAGGGATGCAAGCCACAATTGTGCAGCGGTAGCGTTGTTGCCTCCCAGCAAGAGGTTCTCCCATTCGATTCTCGGCTGGAGCGCCTTCTGTATGGAGTCTGCATGTCCTCCCCGCGGTCGAGTGGCGTTTGAAAGATATGTGTAGAACGGGCGTGCTTTTGCTGAAGGTTGGGCGTCAAGCTGGCACCTCGGCACCCATAAAACAATCAACTGCCAATCATTAGCGGACCGGAGTTCCACTGTGGCGACCCCTAACCAGGAAAAGCTGAAAGAACAAACAACTTGGGAAGGGATGCTACGGTTGTTGTCATATTCGGCACTGCCCCTATAAACTTTGAGTTAGAGACCATTGAGATTTTTTGTAATTTACAGTTATCAATATGTACGCACAAGTGTTGAGAGTATAAACCGTGCCTCCATCAATCGATGCCTGGTCGGAGCAGTCATGAGCCAGTCGACAAATAGGGAAACACTCAGAATCCTTGCAGTCTCAAGTGAGCTGCTACTACTGCCATACATTTGGTGAACACCCTGGGGGCTGTGGTGAGACCAAAGGGCAGATTTCTGAATTGGTAATGATTGGCTCCCAGGTGGAAGCAGAGGAACTTCCTGGAGTGCTTGGCCATTTTTATGTGGTAATACGCACCCTAAAGATCTATCGAGCACATCCAGTTGTCCTTTTCCAAAAACAGAAGAATGGACTGTATCGTGACCATCTGGAATTTTGTTTGTCGAACTGATTTGTTCAACACACTGAGATCCAGAATTGGTCTTCCGTCCCATCTTTTTTGACACTAAAAAAATCTTGAGTAAATTTGAGATCCTCTCTCTGATCTGGTGAGATTTCTTGGATGACTCTCTTCTCTAGCAGTTTTTGAATTTCTAAAACTGCTAGTTCCCTCTGATTTGGTGGAACATCAGGGATTTTTTGCATATGGGGGAAGAAGGGAAAAGGGTATGGTATAACCTCTGGAGATCCACTGCACCCAAAAATCTGTTGTTATATTTAGCCAGACATTTTGGTGCAAGGATAAGCATCCCCCAGCTACCTCCAGAAGAAGACAATTGGGCCTTCTTTCAGGAATGCTGAAAGGGCTTACCTGGGAAGAAGTCCCTGAAGATCTGGTTATGCGGACCGTCTCTGCCACATGGATGACATCTTCCATTGTAGTTCACCCCTCTGTTCCTAGGAGAACTAGAAACACATGTGTCGTGGAAAGGCCCTTGGGATTTTTTGAACCACATCTTTCCACTGCTCCTCTGATTCCTGAAAAAGGATCTTTAGGAGTGGAAAAACATACACCCACAGCAGAAAGGGTCTTACCTTCCTTCTCACACCTGGATAATGTCTCTCTAACTTTTGAGACAAATAGAGACAGTATGTCAAAGGGTGCATTAGCAAATGAAGACTTAAATGGTTCTGCAAAATCACACAGATGCATCCAGGTAAGTCTCTTTATGGCAAAGCCTGAACCTGCCACTATAGTGGTCCCTTTGGCTGCATGCGCAATAAGCCTCATTGACAAGTTTCACACATACTCCAAGGTGGTCAACTGGGAAGCAACTTTTTCTTGGACTCCCTCAATAACAGCTTCCGCCAGGGTATTCAACAGCTCCTTAATCAGATCCCTCTGAAGTTTGACAAAATGTGCCAGGAAAGACTTTAAGGCGAAGGTTGATGAAGTGTAATACCTGCTTCCCAAATCTATCCATCGCCTAAGACTCTCTGCTGGGTGGATGGACAGATGAATTCCCCTCAGTGAGCTCATTTTTCATGGCAGTCACTACAACCATGGCATCTACCACTAAACCTTTAGCCCAGAATGGTTTATCCTCAGGTGCAGATAAAATTTTGTCCAGTCTCCTGGGGATGGGTTCAGTGGTGTCCGGAGCTTTCCAAGCCCCCTAAGAAATCAAGTGAATGAGTTTCTCAGTGGGCGGAATCACTGAAGAGGTAGACAGGCGAGTACCAAAAGCCTGCAAGTAAACCAATTCCTCCAAGGAAGGGTTCTGGGACTTCCAGTCACAGCTTTTTCAAAATATATAGCATGTTTCCAAAGGAGACATCAGGGGTGACCTTGGGGACCCCTCCCCTTCATCAAAATCAGTGTCTTCCATGACACATTCCTGCGGGAAATCTAAGAGCATCCTCATGCACTTCTTCGTCTGAGGGACCTCCTCAGGGGGATAGTCTGGAGAGATATCAGAAGATGACAGAATCTGTATCCAAGATTCCTGAGGTTTTGATACTCGCTCCAGTGGAGAGATAGGTCGAATAACTGGGCATGAGGAAAGTATCTGCTCCAAGAAGTGACTGAATCATTGTAAGAGAGAAGACCCTCTCCATTGCCTCGAAGGCTGCCCCCCTCCCAAAAGAGGGAACGGAGCTCAGAACAGAGATAGACTGCCTTGGAACCATGGTCACTCCCCACTCCGAAGAAACAGCACCAGAGACAGAAGCCGGAGCTGAACTGAACCATGCTGGCACACCAAGGTGCGGGGATGGCTCCAAAAAACTAGGAGCTGACTCCTGCCCCTCAGAGCTGACAGGACAGATACAGCCCCAGGAGGTCTCTGGATCTGACAGAACTGAAGAACTCAGGGCAATAACCAGCTCTAAAGTGACAGAGATCTTTGAAACCGATAAAATTGGCATCAGACAACTTGGAACTGTAAACTCTGATGCCTCAGAGGAGATCAGAGGAGTAGTAGTTAAAGGAGTGAATGAAGGTTTGGCTCCTGAGCCTATAGGGGCCAGAGCCAAAGGGAGTCCTGTAAAACCTCTTGCCCACAAAATTTTATTCACCAGTCTCTCCATGTCGACTTCTGTAAGACTTTTGGTGGAACAGACTGACATTAGAGAGAGTGATTTAGGCCTTTGCAAGAAAACTGGGTAACTCACCCACAAAGGGGTCAATAGATGGGGGAGTAACTACTACTGGGTAAAACCTTCTTTTGCACTGTATCCATAGCCTGCGCCGATGTAGTCAGCATCGATGGAGAGCCAGAAAGCAATAGTTCTTGTGCCAAAGCCTTTAACGTCAAGGATTCTGAAACAGGAATCGTGGTCGGTGATTTTCCTGGTACTGAAGTCTTAGAGTCAGAGTCCATCAGTTCCAAGGATCTTTTAGGAGCTCAGTATCTAGGCTTCTTAGGTGTTGGTGCCTAAGGAGATGTTGGTACTGACAACTCCTCTTTTTGCCCTTCTCCAAACAGGACAATGAAGAAGAGGAAGAAACATCCATTTTACTCTTGTCTTGTGCAGATATAGCCTCTCCAAAGGCAGAAGAAATCAAACCTTTCAATATTAATTTTTCCTTCAACAAGAGCCCTATGACTAAGGCAATGGCAAATACTGCAGCAATCTTCCTGTAAATATACTGGACCCAAACAATAAACACATAACAGGTGCAAATTCAATAGAGGGATCGTATGGCCGCACATCTGGTATTTTTTTTTTTTTAAGCCAGAAGGAGTTTTGGTTTTCTCAGCCATAATAAAAAAAGGGCTGGAAAGGGCACACACCATACTCACATGAAAGGGAGAAGACAGAAAGACATACTCAAACAAGAAAAACTAGACAGGAAATCAGTTTTTTGTTTTTAAATGGGAGCAAGAGAAAGAAAGAAACCATCAACAATGATAGTAAAGGAGGACACAGAAATGTACGTAAAGAGGGCTATCAACAATGAGAGCGGAGAATACACTGGAATGTACAGAAAGATGACAGTGATTATAATATGAAGGGTAGACGAACAGTGAAAAGGACAGTAGAGTTAAAATAAGGTAATAACCACAGAAGAAAAGAAGAAAATTGAAGGAATATAAAGAAAACTATCCAAAAAAAATGAACCAAGCTCAAAAGCTCTGGTGAAAGCATCTGCCTGGAAAAGTGGCAAATGAGATCTGAGGTAACTGGGAGAGAGAGATTGTGGGTAGAGGTGAAGCTTGAGAGTTTTTGGTGAGCATGAGCTGTAGTAACAGCCGAGTCATTTCCAATACTGGAACCGAACCCATATGTCAAAGATAAAATGAAAACTGCCATCAGATCATATGATTACCCATGTCGTAAGTGGTTTAATAAAGAAATGTCGCAAGTGATGGTTTAATAAAGATGTCACCTGTTTAAAAAAGGGGGGGCAGGAATTGAATAGTTTATGAGTATACTGTTTGTAAATGTGAACTTGTTAATACACAGTTTGATTTCTTTTATATAAATGTAAATTTGCCTATGCTACAAGTGATAAGGTGTTTACAAAAAACAAACATACATCTGAAAAGAATCCAGCCCAGGCCCCTCCCACGATCAGGTGCAAATGTTTTGGCTTCCAGACTCGACCCATTCCAAAGGAACTGGTGCACAACTAGTTATGGAGGCCATCATTGTCAAAGATCTAGTTGTCTTTGGATTCAATGCTAACACTCTCATGCTCTTGGATCTGAGGGCTCCAAAACCATAGGACAGAGCAGAGAAGGAGAGATCACTATGTGAGAAGTGGATGGGAGGCTCACACATCCAATGAGGGATGCAGCCTGAATAACCCCCATCCAAATTTGATCTTTGAGGAATTTCCTCATCATACTATCCACGCTGGCCTCTGGACCTAATGGAAGAGATGGTTGACTGGGGCCTAGACTCTCTCCTTGATGTCTTCTGGATAAAACAGGAATGGAGCCGAGGAGAAATCTGTTAGATGATGAACTGGGGTGAGCGGGTTCGAAGAGACTTCGTTAAATGAACAGTCTGATCCGAGCACGTGATTTATCTTATGATCTAAAGAAGTCGAATTTGAAGTTTTTTTGAATTTTTTTGAGGAAGCTCCAAAGATGATGTCAATGTAGTAGCCTTTGGAGAACAAGTAGGGGATCTTTTACAAGATTCTTTCTAAGCTGAATAAGATTTTCCAGATTTACCAGGGGTTTGAGCCCCTGAAGAAGAAGGTGGCAGCATCCCCTTAAGCACTAATTTATTATGCCTATCACTAAAGAGTTCAACTCAGCACAAATGCAGTCAGCATTGAGGTGGGACACTCCAAGGCAGTAGACGCATTCCCCGTGGGCATCAGAACTAACAATCTTATGCCCAAAGGAAGTGCACTTCTTAAAGCCTGTAGGTTTTTTGGCCATTCTTGAAGAAAAAAATATAGAAGACCATGAAAGGGAAAAAAAGGCAGAAGAGTAAGAATATGTAAAGATTTTTTTTAAGCAGAATACCAGCAATGGTAGTAAAAATACCCTCTAAAGGGTAGAAAATTTAGTGGAGAGAGAGATGAAGTACCAACTATGGTATGGCAGAACTGCCAAAGGTGGAAAAAGTGACTAAAAAAAGAAGAATCGGACAGAAAACATTTAAATTCAACAGTTAGGAGAGGGAGGTATAACTACAAAAGGATAGATAAAAGAATTTTAAAGAGCTTGTATTCACAAAAACCTGCAACAACAAAATTAGCTCTCCAAGAAGGATCCACGTCTGTGCAAAACGGAGACAAATGAGATCTGGGGTAGTTAGTTGACTGGGGCATTATGGGTAGAGGGGGGAGCTTATGAGTTGGATCAAAGTATGGGACGGAGTCACATCAGATACCCAACAGTTGAGGAATGAATGAAAAGGACATCAGATAAAAAAAAATGTGTTATTTACCATAACGCTGCAGCAGACAGAGTATATTGAATCTCAGTAACTCACTGCACATGTATTGCAACCATTTATCAAGCCACTTTCCCAGGCTGTTAAGTACCTCCTCTTTTCCCAAATGCAGCTTGCCATTCTCCTTTTCCAGATCCAATGTACCCCATGTTAAAGAATATAAAAGCAAAATTTATGTAGTCACCATAACAATGCATCTGTGCAGTCTCTTTTTATCCTTCCTCAACTGAAAGGTCTCTGACCTGACCTCAGATCTGTCTCTGGCCACTTCAATACAATAGCTTGAGCTCCTCACCTTACCCATAATCCTGTCCTTTGCCTGGTTTACCTCAGATTGAGTTTGCCCCCTGGTCAGACTACCATTTTGTAAAGAAAAAAGGTATCCAGTAAAACACAGCCAGAATATTGAAAGAACATATATTTAAACATCAGTCGGACATTAGGAACAAAGTAGAGACTAAAGCTTTGTATATTCATGTCCAAGACAATGTTAAATATTGATTTAGATTCATGGTTATTTCCATGATTAGACAGACTTTGCATGAAGGGGACTTGGTTAACAAAATGGAGGTGAAAGAAGCTAAATGGATCATGAATGTGAGAGCAGATTGCCCGTCGGGGCTTAATGGTCTTGTTCTGTTGAAACCCTTACTGAAGGAACGAAGATTAAGCACGAAGAAATAGTGCTGTTTCATGATAGGCCAGAAAAGAGGTGTGCCTTGATCTACTGAATTTTATTGGAGAGTTGAAGCCTTATTTCCGATTTACGGAGATCAAAACATGAGGGAACAGTGAAGAACTCTGATAGGTCTGAAAAGAGGCTTGCCGTGTTCTCTGTTTGGTATTGGCTAATTAGGAGGATGGTTGTGAACTGCTGTTTTCAATTGGATTTTCCATTTGGATTTTCAAGGAGTTTATCTTCCGACTAGGTTTTAAACAGTGATTGGTGGAAAGTATTTTAAATAAGGAAACTCAGGATTCACTTTCAGGATCTGAAGAAGGCTTTATGCCGAAAGTGCTTGCCAGTACCATAGTAATCAGTTGGATTGTCTAATAAAGATTTTAGTGTTTCGTTTACCTATGATGGTACGCTCACTATTTTTTTGAGTCTTTTTCAGTTTGTTCTGAGTGTTTTTTAGTGGTGTCTTCATTTTCACTACTATTTTGTAAAGAAAAAAGGTATCCAGTAAAACACACAGCCCAAATTAACCACATTCAGGTTAGAACAGACAGAAGGAAGAGGAAGACTGTGGCTTTTTCAGCATGGCAGGCAGGAATCACTCCTCAGGACAGAATAGTAGCTTAAATGGAAAACTTACAGAGCAGGAAGCAGGCTGGAGGGCAGGAGGCTGAGGAAGGACAAAAGAGACAGCACAGCTGCATCATTATGGTGAGAACATAACTTTCATATCCGATGTCTTTTTCATCCATTCCTCAACCAATGGGACAGAGTCCCCAGCTAGAGAAAACCCTGGGTGGTCCTCAAGAAAGGATATTTCGGAGTACAGCAGAGCCAAATGCTGCTCTATCCCTACATAATATATTCAATTTGTAATCAACAATAAAGATACGTGCACTGGACCAAGTGGCAGCTGCACAGATGCGATCTATGGAAGCCCTGGACCAAAAAGCAGACAATGCGGCCACATATCTGGTGAAATGAGCCTTGGGAGATTTATGTACAGTCAACCCTTTATTCTTATGAAAAAAGGAAATGCAGTCAGTGAGCCATCTGGCTAAAGTTATGTTTGATACTGCCTTGCCTAATTTAGCCTTGGAAAAGGATACAAGCTAAGTACAGTTGTGTACACTTACCATAAATATAGATGTTTGAGTGTATTCATAGTTGCAGTCATTATATTTGGGTTATTTGCTTGCAGGTAGCCCTCAGTCAGCCTGATTATCAAAGTCTTGGGTCCTGCGTCGGTTGCTGTCTCATCTTTCATGACGTCAGGTAGTCAGGGGTATAAAGCATGCAGTCGACGCCATTACATCAGTTTTTCTTGCCCCAGATGTCAGGTGCTCCCACAATGAGAAGCAATTATATACAAGGTTACACCTCCAACAAAAAGCAAATACACCAGAAAGCTTTAAGTATAGAAAACAAATAGAGAGGTATAGTCAATAGCAGTCAGGGGGCTGGAGGAAGGGTAAACAGGACTGCAACAGTGAATACACTCGAACATCTACATTTACGGTAAGTGTACATAACTGTACTATGTTCTTCGTGTTTCACTGTTGCACTCATTACATTTGGGTAGATTCTCAAAGCTACAGAAGGGAGGAGGCAATCAGAGAGCATTAGGACCAGCTATTAGGCCCTGCAAGACTGCAGTGGCAAAACCAGCTCTGGATTTAGAAAAAATTGGCAAGTGGTAATGCTTGGTGAAGGCATGTACAGAACTCCAGGTAGCAGCTTCTAGGATGTCCCTGGTAGGGACACCTCTGAGAAAGGCTGTAGAGGTAGATGCAGCCCTGGTGGAATGTGGTCTTATCCCCTGTGGGGTAGGTTTTCCATGGTGCTTATAGCAGAAATGAATGCAATGGCCTATCCACTTAGAAATGGTTTGCTTTGAAATGGCCTTCCCCTCTGCCCCTGCAGCAAATGCAACCAGCAGCTGTTCAGATTTCCTGAGAGGCTTAGTGCTGTCCAAGTAAAATCTAAGTTGTCTGTGCACGTCCAAGGAGTGCAGTATTCGTTCCCCTTTGTTTTATGGATTAGAAAAGAAGGTTGGCAAATGAATGGACTGATTAAGGGCCACACTGGATACCACCTTGGGCAAAAAGGAAGGATTGGTCCTGAGGGACACCCTGTCCGCATGAAAGATGATGAAAGGCTCCACAGCCATGAGGGCCTGTAATTCAGACACCCTTCTTGCTGAAGTGATGGGTAGAGGGAAGGCTGTTTTCCAAGAAAGGAATTTCAACCCTGCATTTGCAGCTGGCTCAAATGGAGTTAGAGTGGGTTTTTCCAATACAAAGTTAAGGTCCCAGGGTGGAGTAGGAGCTCTCCTGGGTGGTCTTAAGTTTTTGGCTCCTCTGAGGAATTGCTTCAGTAGTAGATGAGAGAAGAGCGGTGCTCTGTATTATAATGTGCTGAAATGGCAGAGGCATGAATTTTAATGGAAGAAAAGGAAAGGCCCTTGTGAAGCATCTCTGTTAAGTATTGAAGAATGTGTGGTAAATTAGGCACTGTTGTGCCCATCCCCTGAGTTTGGCTCCAGGAACAGAATCTTTTCTGTTTTTCAGCATAAGATTTTCTAGTACTAGGCTTCATTGCCTCCAGAATGACATCCATCACTTGCTTACTGACGGATGGTAACGAAGAGCTCAGGTAATTAGCCAGGCTGCAAGGTTCAGGGTTTGAAGCTGGGGGTGCAGAATCTGGCCCTCCTGCTGGGACAGCAGGGCAGGGGGTCTGAGGCAGGTGCCATGGTTCCAGCAGTGACACACTGCACAAGAGGGGGTACCAGTGTTGGTGTGGCTAGTCTGGTGCAATGAGTACTGTCCTTGGTTTGTCCTGTTTGATCTTTAGTAGAACTTTAGAGAGGAGAGGCAGAGGGGGAAAGGCATAAACTGATAGGTTTTTCCAGGTGAAGGACAGGGCATCCACTTTCCAAGCTTGTCTGTGGAGAGTCCTTGTGCAGAATTTGCCCAATTGGTAGTTCTGAGGGGAGGAAAACAGGTCTATCTCTGGGCTCCCCCACTTGTGTCTCAAAATGTTGAATACCTTTGGTTCCAGTTTCCACTCGTGTGGGTCCATGAGATTTCTTCTTAGGTCATCTGCCAGTGTATTTAGCTTGCCTGGCAGGAATTGAGCTTGTAGGTGCACTTGGTAGCTCAAGGATGTGTTCCACAGAGCCATCGCTAGTCTGCAGAGGGGGGAAGTGGGCTCCCCCCTGCTTGTCTATGTACCACATAACAGTGGTGTTGTCCTTCTTTACCAATAACTGTCCTGGAAGAATGTGGTCCTTGAAGGCTGTCAGAGCATTCTGCATAGCTAACATTTCTTTTAGATTGATATGCAGGTGCATTTGACTCGGGTTCCATTTGCCCTGAATGCACTGCCCTGTCAAGTGAGCCCCCATGCATAGTCTGATGCGTCTGTTGTTAGGGTTTGGGCGGCAGGGGGGTAGAGTGAATGGCAGTCCCTTGTTGTGGTGGCTACCCACCAAAGGAACTCTGTCTTTAGACAAAGGAAGATAGGAATCATTGATTCTAGGTCCTGAGAATGTTGACACCATAGGCTTTTTAGATGCCATTGTGGTTTCCTCATATGCAGTCTTGCATATGGAATTGGTAGACTGCAAGAGGCCATGAACCCCAGGGCTTGCAGTACCTTCCTTGAAGATAGCTGGGTCTTTGTGGCCAGTAGTTTGAAGTAGGCTGTCAAACTTGTTTCTCTGGCATGAGGTAGGTCATCTAGGAAGTTGTATTCAAGCTTGCTCCCAGGAATACAATTTGTTGGCAGGGTACTAGATGTGATTTCTTTTCGTTTATGGTGTACCCCAGGGAAGTTAGTAATTTCTTTACAAATGCCAGATGATTTAATAGTATCTCCTGGCTTTCTGACTGAATTAGACAATCATCCAGGTACGGGTATATTTGAATATTTCTGTGCCTGTAGAATGCAATGACTGGAGCTAGGCACTTTGTGAATACCCTGGGCGCAGTAGATAAGCCAAAGGGCAGTGCAGAGAACTGATAGTGCATGTAGCCTGCTCTGAAGCGTAGGTATCTTCTGCTAGATTTTCTTATTGGGATGTGCAGGTAGGCTTCCTTTAAATCCAGTGTTGCCAACCAGGCATTTTTGCCTAGCATGGGAAGCAGCTGATGAAGAGTTAGCATTTTGAATTTTGGGATCACCAAAAAGGTGTTTAGGATAGACAGGTCCAGGATAGGTCACCATGAATTGTCTTTTCTGGGTGCTAGGAAAAGTCTTGAGTAAAATCCTTGCCCCCATTCCTGTTCTGGGACAGGTTGAATAGCCCTGATACTTAGAAGAGAGAGAACATGCTTTTGAGCCTCTGCCCACTGATTTGGGGGTAGGTCTGGCCAACCGTCTGGGGTTGGTAAGGAGTGAAAGTGGAATCTGTATCCTTGGGAAACTATATTTAAAACCCATTTGTCTTTGGTAATGAGTTCCCAGTTTTTGCATGCAGGGCGATCTTTCCCCCCTAAAGGAGCAGTCAGTTGAGCAGAGCTTGGAAGGTTTAAAGTTAAGTCATTGTGACAGTTTACCATAGGGAGGTATCTTACTACTTCCAGTTTTGGAAGTGGGAGCCCCCCACTGCTTAGGCCTGTGAGTACCTTGAGACTGAAGCCTGGGTGGTCTGCTGGTCCTGGGTTTGGACTGAGAAGGCCTGGATGAGACAGGAAAGGACCAATTCTTAGAAGGCCAGTGCCTACTAAATCTGGGAGGCTGTACTTGCAGAAAATCTTTAACAGTTTGCATGGATTTAGCTTTTTCCTCCATTGTTTTAAGTTCTTCTGCTTTGTTGCCAAACAGGCAGTCTTGGTTTAAGGGAGCATTCAGTAATTTAACTAACATGATCTGGCAAAGTTTGCTCCTTAAGCCAAGCATGCCTTCTAAGCACATACTCAGTGACAGCAGCCCTGCAAGATGCCTCTAATGAATCAAAACCACATTGCAAAGTATGTTTACCAACTTGTTCAGCAGAATGCATTAAATCATGCAATTCTTTATTTTCAGCACAGTCAGGAATTAACATCATTTTCTGTTTAAGCAATACAATAATATGCTGCTGATACTTTAACATATGAAACTGGCAGTTTAAGGCCCTAATGGCCAAAGTAGCAGAAGTGTATACCTTCTAACCCCATCTGTCCAGGGCCCTGGAATCTCTATCAGAGGGGTAGGGCTTTTGGCAGTAGTAGCCTTAATGCCTTTGGGTCCCTGTGAAATGGTCTCAGGATCTGCAGTAGGATTCTTAAAGAGGAACTTGTGAGAGTCAGGTACTCTGTAATACCTGTCAGGTTTTCTGGGAGCTGGAGGTAAAGTGTCAAGGGCAAGGCTAGATTCAAAGAAGGCATCATCTACAATGTCCAGTACAGGAGGGATAGCTTGAGGCCTGTGTTGAGGTAGGAGTAAGAATTCCCTAAGCCTCTTTTTGGAGCCAGCGTAATCCTGGCTTTGCCAGTGGAAATGCTCCCTAAGAGTATGCAAAGTTTCACCAAAAGAGAAATCTTGTGGAGGGGAAGCAGAAGGAGTGGAGTCCTCTGCATCAGAATCCTCAAAGGTAGCTAAGGGCAACTCTTGGTCATAAGAAAAAAACAGAAATTTCAAAATCCTGATCATAAGAATCGGAAGGAAAATCAGTTCTAGATCTCAGAGGGAGAAGGGTGGCTTCCTCTGATTAGAGTAATAAGGTCTTCAGCCATTCATATCATTTGTGTTTTAGGCATAGGGTTCTGACCATGTGGTCTGGGCGTCAGTTTTTCAGGCGTGGATCGAGTTTTAGGCCTGGAAGAAGAAGATGGCGTTGGTTTAATATGCAAGTCAGTAGGCCTGAATACACCCTCAGAAGCTGGTGCCTGCACAGCGGCTCTGGACCCATCCAAGGTAGAGACATCCGCAGGTTCCACAGTTGAAGAAGCATCTCGAGGCATACCGGACTCCGAATGGGTCTCAGTAGAGGCCTGCGAATCTGAAGTAGCGGGTATCAGGGGCTGCGAAAGTGCCTCACTGAAGACCAGCAAACTGGTGACTAGCTTAATGGAAGCATCATCAGCAGCTTTGGACCTATGTGGTCTGTCTCTGTCTTTATCTTTGCGTTTTTTCGGAATGTCGGTAGTCGGGTGGCTTACTGAAGCCATTTCTGGATAATTGAACTGAGTACCAAAATATTTAGATGCGAAAATGAACCGACGACGAATAGTTTGAGGTTTGAATAAGGCACAAAACCAACAGCGAGGGAAGTCGTGGTCTGGGCCTAAGCAAGAAATGCAGTACGAATGAAAATCTTTATGAGGTATTTGCTTTCTACAAGAAATACAATTGTTAACTTTTACTGACATCGGTTTAGAGCAAGAAAAAGGATCCCCAAAGGGATACTTAGCTTTGCTGAAGACTTCGGATCTGAAACTCGAAAACGATTCAGGAGTCGGTCGACTGTCACTTGCGAACTGCTTCTGCTTCGGGCACCGCACTGCAAGAAAGACTGAAATAATGGCGTCGGCTGCATGCTTTATACCCCTGACTACCTGACGTCATTGAAGATGAGACAGCAACCGACAAAGGACACAAGACTTTGAAAATCAGGCCGACTGAGGGCTACCTGCAAGCAGATAACCCAAATTTAATGACTGCAACAGTGAAACACGAAGAAAATCTGGTCTGATTTCCTGAAATATTTAGTTCTACTGCCATAGAATCTAAGTTGTCTATGAACATCCAACAGGTACAGCATGTAGTCACCCTTGTTGGAAAATCTTGGAAAGAAAACAGGAAGATTGCTGGACTGGTTGATGGCCGTCTCTGATGCCACCTTATAGGTTCATAGGTAGGTACTAGGCTATCGGCCCAAGGGCCTATGTAAGCCTAGCCAACAAGGTTCCCTGGCTTACGCCACCCAAGAAAGTTATCTTCCTGTGCCACTGTCGAGAAGAGAAACAGAAGTGATCCCTGGGGTGTATTTCCTATTTCCCATCCACTCGTCAAGATTTTTCTTGAAGAGTGCTAATGAAGAACTTTGCTTGACATAGATGGGTAGCCTGTTCCAGAGTATGGGAAGTCTCTGGGACAGGAATCTATCCCTCCAGCATGTCCTGTTTATTGTGGTGACAAGGTTTAGGTCCCTACAGCGTGTAGCTCGGAGGAATTGGGATTTCTTTAGGTGTAGCATGTCCAACAGCTCTGGGTTTGACATAGCTTTATATGTTAGGCAGAGATCACCTCGGAGTACGCGATATGCTACAGAGTAAAGCTGGAATTTTTAGAGGCAGTCAGTGTAGGACATTTGTTTGAGGCCAGTAATCCTCTTTGTGAGGTACTTCTGTGGCCTTTCCAGCTGCTGCAGATGTCTTGCGAGGTACATTCCAAAAGGGGCGTTGTACTCTATAATGGGTCTAACGAGTGTTGAGTAGAGGGTAACAATGACCTCTTTCTTCCTAGATGAGAACCCTTTTATGATGAGGTGTGCCACATAGAAGGACTTCCTGACTACTGTGGCGATGTGACTGTCAAAGGAGAGACTACTGTCCACCTGGATCCCAAGGTCTCATCAGACATGCGGTGTTAAGCAGATTGCTGCCTATGTGGTAGTTCATGGGTACAGAGTTTTTACCAAAGGGGATGACACTGCACTTTTTGGCATTGAGCTTGAGGCCATGGCTCTGACACCAGGCATGTGTATCAGCGAGGCCTATCTGTAGGATGTCGACAACATTTGGGGACTTGACTATGGCTCCTAGTTTGCAATCATCTGCGAACTTTGTTAGCCAGAGGCCTTCTGTGTTAGCCTGTACTTCAGAGAAGTAGATACCAAACAGGAGAGGTCCCAGGACGGAACAGTGTGGTACTCCACTTGTCACTGCTTTGAGGTCAGATTTGGAGTCTGTAACTTTTACAGTGTGGGTTCTGTCAGTGAGCCAGTTGGCAACCCATCTTGTGACGTAGGGATTTATACCTAGTTTAGTGAGTTTAGCTATAATTCCGGAATGGGGGATGGTGTTGAAAGCCTTGGGGAGGTCAAGATAGGCTGTGTGAACCACCTTACCCTCATCTACGGCTTTGGTGACTGCCTCAAAGAAGTTGATCAGGTTCAGGAGGCATGATCTGCCTTTCACAAACCCGAACTGGGTGGGATCCAGAGTTTGGAGGTTACCAATGCCTTTGTTTATGAGTTCTATGATGATACGTTCCATGGCCTTGCAGACCAGGCTCGTCAGGCTAATAGGTCGAAAGTTCCCATGAGTGGTGGCTCCCCCTTTGTGGAGTGGGATAACTGCTGCTGTGCACCATTCTGTGGGCACAAAGTCTGATGCGAGGCTATTACTGAACATGGTGCTTAAGTGGGGAGGCGGTTCATTCTAAAGTTCATGTAAAACGCAGCCTGGGATGTTGTCCGGTTCCATGGATGCTGTGTTTTTGGCTTTAGAGAGTGCAGCTTTTACCTGCGTAGTTGTGATTACAAGGACTCTGCATTCTTCCTGTATAGATATGGACCCTTTAGGGGTGGGGTGGGGGTAAAGTTAGCACTGAACCTAACTGCCAGGATGTTGGCAATATCAGTTGGTTCAGTAATTTTCGTGCCATTGTGCTGTAACTCAGAGCAGATCTGGGTGTTGCCATTGAGATTCTTGACATAACTATAGAATGCTTTGTGGTTGTCCTTAGAATTAGTGGCGATTTTGTTTTCGTAGCTAGCTTTGAAGGATCATATAAGGGATTTCAGCTTCTTACTGAGGCTGACCAGGGAGCTCCTCCACTCATGGGATTTTACTCTCTTTTGCAACAGTTTCTTCCTTCTGTTGTACAGTTTGTTTATGGCAGGGGACCGCCAGATTGGCTTCCTTTTTTTGGAGAATAGCGTCTTGGTTCTGTTTGGGATAGCACGATCCATGCACTCGTTTAAGTGCTTACAGAGTGCAACTGTGTAGGATTCAGCAGTTGTAACTATTACTGTCCATCTGCATGGGTGTCATGAAGTTCACCACTTCTGTCTTAAGAAGCATGAAGTTGGCTTTGGAGAAATTTTTTACCGTGGTTTCCTTAATGGGGGGCGGGGGCGGGAAGTGGATATCAAGGGTGATTAGCTTATGGTCGGATCGGACCAACGAGGAAGTGACTTCAGGTGTGGAACACCAGTCACTCATGTTGGTAATGACTAGGTCTAGGATATTGTTGCCCCTGGTGGGGGTGTGGATAAGTTGATCCAGAGCATTGGGGTTTATGAATTCCAGAAAGCGTTGAGCTAAGGAGTTGGTACATGAGTAGTTTTCCTAGTTAATGGTGGGGTAGTTGAAGTCGTCCATTATTAGGGTGTTTGGCTGAACCCTAATATTTTCCAGTACATCAAGAAAAAGAGGAGTGAGAATCCTGGGGCATGGTGGGGGATCTGTAGCAAGCTAAATTTGGATTGCAGTTTTGCCCAGAGTTAGTTGCACTTGGATAACTTCGGATGCATTATGCTGAGCAACTAGCCTGGAGGTGTGGATATCCTTAATGAATATAGACACACCTCCGCCTTTGGTGTTTCGGTCCAGGTTACATGGCCGAAAAGTGTGGTATGAGTTATAGCCTGGTAGTGCAGGGGTGCTCTCTGGAGCCTTGAACCAGGTCTCAGTCACTGCACAGATATCTATGTTCTCCATTTTAAGGAGTGCCTCGAGTGACTGCATTTTGAGATTTAGACTTCTAGCACTGAGTAGCATTACCCTCAGTTTTTGCTTGCCTTTTCCTGTTACAGTGAGTATTTACATAAGAAAGAAGGGTTCACCCGAAGGGACACCCTATCTTTATGTAAAACCAAGTACAGTGGCTAGGAAGAGTGTGCCTGGAGTTCTGATATTCATCTAGCTGATGTATTTGCAACCAGTAAATGGTTTTCCAAGACAAAAACTTCAAGTCCACCTTGGCATAGGGCTCAAAGGGAGACTGCTTCAAAGCCTGAAGAAGTACTGTTAAATACCATTTGGAGCAGGATCCTTAACAGGTGATTGAAGTAAAAAGGTACGTTTGAGACGGAGCTTACATAACCTACATGATGCCAAGGAAGAATGTTTTTCGCCTAAGTGAATATCAGAAATGGCAACAAGCTGAACCTTAACTGTGGAATAACTAGCTTCACAATTGAAAATGGAGGCAAGAAAATCAATGATAGCTGGAACATGTGCTGAAAACAGATCCAGTTCTCTCTGGACAGCCCAGACAGAAAATCTTTTCCATTTGCTCTTATAAATCTTCTAAGCAGAATCTGTCTGGGAGGATGTAAGGATACGACACAACAGGGAAGAAAGCCTCGACTGTCTAGCCATCACTAGTAGTGGAGAAATCACGTAATCAACTTGAGGGTCTGAATATCTAGGTGAGGTATCCCGGATGTGTGAGATAGAAGGTGCTGAGAAGGCTCCAACCATGGGATGGTATACCAGAGGAGGTAAAAAGAGGGGAAACCACCCTTGTTCAGGCCAAAATGGAGTGATGAGTATTACTTTGCTCACCTGTAGAGATGCTTTCTGAAGAAACTTGGGAATGAGAAGGGTGAGGGGAAAGGTTTAAAGGAGAACGAAGGGCCAATCATAAATCGGTCACTCTCTCTCTGTGGATCTCCCTTTGGAGGGATCAGGGTGAAATACCTGATGCACTTGGAATTATAGGGATATGTGAAGAGGTCGCGGCACAGTTGGTCCCATTGACAAAAAACCCTTTCCACCAGAAATGGGTTGAGAGGCCACATGCGAGGGTGTAAGATGGGTCTAATCACTTTGTCTGCTGCCATGTTGACTTCCCCAGAATATGTGTTGCTAACAGAAAGTGCCCAGAAGAGACTGTCCACTGCTACACTCGCAATGCTTCTAGACATAAGGGATAGGATCGGGTTCCTCTGTTTGTTGATGTACCAGACCACCAACATGTTGTCAGTCTGAACAGCAGCCATACCTGGAGGCAGAACATCCTGAAACATCTGCAGTGCTTATAGGGCTGCTCTCATTTCCAGGACATTGATGTGAAGACTGACCTCCAGCTGAGACCAAATGCTTTGGATTGTCCTTCCCAAGTAATGCCGCTCCCACCCCACCCTAGTTGGAAGGTGTCTGTAGTCACTGTGGCCTCGGGTACAGCAAGGATAAAACAGTGGCCTTGATTAACTACTTCTGCATGAATCCACCAGGATATGTGTTCTCTACAAACCTCTGTAATCCAGATTGCTGTGGTCAGCAGGTGTCATCCTATTTACTGGGTCTATATTAGATACTCGAAGTTACTGAACTTCGAATACGATATGATCAACACCATATCATCTAAGTCCAATAACATCGAATGCATAATACAAACAGTAAAAAAAAGTCAGAAAACAAAACTACTTGCTGTAAAGCAGAGGGGAAAGCCCCCCCCTGCACCCCCCACACACCCTGCTACTTAAATATACCAACTCCGAGACTGCACTACATTGAAGTAAATGGAAATCTCCCCTTATGGAGATTTCCGTTTACCTCTTCGATGTTCTGCGGTTTCACTGTTCACGTGTCGACAATGTCAGATTCGACATTGTGAACATTCGCAGGTTCAATATAGACCCCTATTTACCATTGTACTGCAAACACCCACTGCAGTGCCCTCATGTGAAACCTTGCTAAAGGTACCAGAGTACAGATCTGAGAAGTTGTAAAACTAACCTGGCTGGAGGGAAAGAAGAAAGAGAAGGTGAGATGCATGACTCTGCAATGTGTTTAGCCAAGTCTGTGGTGAGCTTGCAATGTGTACCACCGTATCCAGACAAGCACCAATAAATTCTAAGACTTGCGTGGGGGAGAGTTAAGGCTTGGAGAGATCCAGCAGACTCAATTGAGCGGCAATTACTCACTTGCACTTGGTAAACACCCTAGTGGCTGTTGTGAGACCAAAGGGCAGAGCCTTGAACTGTTAGTGACTGGCTCCCAGACAGAGGAGTAAGTATCTCCTTTCGTGTCTGCCTATTTTGATGTAATAGTACATGTCCTGAAGATCTACTGAGCAAATCCAAGCATCTTTGCTCAACAGTGGCAGAATGGACTGAACCATAACCATTTGAAACTCAGAGTTTGTGAAGTGGATTGAAATTGCTGAAATCTAAAATTGATCTTAGGTCCCAGTTTTTCTCTGGTACCAAAAAGAATCTCGAGTAAGTTTTGAATCCTTGCTGATCTGAGAGGACCACATGAATGACTCTTTTTGTGAGCAGCTTTTCTATTTTTATGGCTGCCACTTTCCTCTGATTGGGTGGAACATCGAGAATCCCTTTGGGCCGATTGGGAGGTTGAAGGGAAAATGGAATGCAATAACCTCTGGACATTATACTCTGCACCCAAGTGCCTTTGGTAATAACATCTGGATATAATACTCTGCACCCAGGTGCCTTTGGTGATAGCTCTCTGGGTTTCTGGGTGCACGGATAAGCACCCCTCCCCCAGACGGCCTCCAGAGTGCAGCAGTCAGGCAATCTTTCAGGACCACTGAAAGGGCCACTCAGAGAAAGGACCTCTAAAGCCCTGGTGTTGTGGGCCTCCTCTGCTGTGTAGGCAATGTTTGCCATTATAGCACCCCCCCCCCCCACTGCTGCAGGGGAAATCTGTTTACATAGGAATCCTGGGAAGACTCTTGTGACTTGCACAGCCATATCCTTCTACCTTCTCTCTGATCCTATGAAAACGTTCTCTGAGGAGGGTGGAAAAACAATATCTTCCCATCCTGTTCACTCCTGGAGAGAGTTTCCCTCACCTTAGGGCCAAACAAGTTGGATCCATCAAAGGGAGCACTGAGGAACGATGCCTTGAAGAACTGTACAAAATCACAAAGGTACATCCAGGTGTATTTTCCAATGCAATTCCTGAACCAGCGGTTCTCAAAGCTCCCTCTGAGGTAAGAGAAATCAACCTCATGGAGGCATTTGATACAGACTAAAGGCTGGCCAGTTGCAAAGAAACAGTTGTTTACTCTGCAGATAAGGACCCCAAGTGGACATTCAAAAACCCCTTGAGCAAGCCCCTCTGAAATCTTACACGTGCCAAGTATTTCGACAGCCTGAAAGAGAAGGTTGCCGATGCATAAACAAGCATGCCCTGGACTCTCTATTTGGGGGAATCGACAGAAGAACTCTCTTCAGTAAGTTTTTTCTTAGTGGCCACTGCTACCACCATAGCGTCCACTGGGAGACCTTTGCTCCAAAGGGTCGGATCCTTTGGTGCAATGAGGTATTTATCTGGTTTCTTGGGGATATACTCTGACATCTAGAGCCTTACGAGCCCAGTGGGAAATGCGGTCCACATCTGATCCACTGGGGAGGACTATCAAAACACAGCTGAGCTGGCTTCAAAAGCCTCGAGAAACACTGAATCCTCCTATCCATGGAGACGGGGCGGAAGACCAACCACCTGTCTGTCTCAACTGTTCGAGGAGTTCAACAAGAGAGACATCCTCAAAGGGTGCTCTGGGGGACTCTTCTTCTTCATCAAAGTTAGTGTCTTCCATAAAGGACTCCTGCAAGGAATATAAGTGCCTCCTTTAGCACGTACATGGCCAAGGGGGCTCTCCTGTGGGATGCTCCAGGGAGGAGACAGAAGTTTGAGCAGAATCCCAGATTAGGACTGTCTCTAAGGCCTGTTCAGGTCAGCTGTCCAGACAGAAAAAAATGAAAAGACTCCAGATCAAAAGTAGATGGTTGTGAAGGGGATGGACATGCAGGGGGGAAAGGATGTCTTGTCCACAGAGGTGGAAAATGCTCTCCACACTACCTTAAAGGCAGCGGTCATGGAAGAACGTAGAACCAACCTTGTAAGAGCTAAAGCTACCTGCCCAGGACAACCCTGAGTATCCCCAAGATCCTGCCTCAATGCAGAGGTCAGAACAGAGCTATCCAGTGCAGAGGCTCCAAGGGGAAGGGAAGGCTACGAAAACATCAGAGTTGAACCCAAATCCCCAGATCTGGCACCGATGCTATGGTTCTGAGATCCATCTGTATCAGAGAAGATGTAGGAGTCCATGAAGGCCAAGCCTTAGGATTCAACACAGAATAATGCAGACTTCTCGGGTCTGAAGACTCAGAAGCCAGGGGACTGTAGGGGTCGAAGTCAAAAGTTGGGATTGGGATCAGATGAGAAACAGAGATAGAATGACTTCCAACTGAATCTGAGTTCTGAGGAATTTTCTCATTATCCTGTCCACATCTGCTTCTGTCGACCTCTTAGTTGACCTTTGGGATGAAGAAGCTGAAAGTGCTATGGAAGCCCTCGGGGTGTCCCTTGTAAGAAGGGCAATTGGAGTCTCAAGGAAACAGACACCAGAGAGAATCCAGGTGATCTGTGGAGTGGAGACTAATTAGGATAGAGTCAGATCCAAAGGAGCAGTTAAGATCAGAGGATCTCGGTTTGGATAGAGTTGGATTTGAGGACTGAACAGAGCCCAAAGCAGGAGGAGGAGAGCGATCAGAGGAATGCTTCCTTGAATCTTTAGTCTCGCCAGCTGAATTCCCCCTGGGTTTCTCCGATGATTCCCTGTAGGAAGGGTGTGCTCCAGAAGATGGATGAAGAGGAAGCAGACCTTTCAACACAAGTTTGTTTCTGCTCTTGACAAGGACTCTATGATTAAACCCTGTACAAATGTCCCAATATGTGGTAGGATGCACTGCTCCAAGGCAGCAGACACACTCAGAGTAGGCATCTGAGTTGGGAATTTTGTACCCACAAGATGAGAACTTTTTTTTAAACCAGTCAGTTTGCCAAACACCTCAAGCAAATTCTCAGCAGGAACAACAACAGCAGCAATAATAAATTAGAAAGAAAGGACTACAGACAATGTTAAAAGAAATTCCAGCAAAAAAAAGACAGAAATGCTAAAAATGGTAGTGGAAAAATATCTCAAGACTCGGGTAAGAGAAACGAAATTAGAAATGACAGCAGAGGCACGAGGCACAAACAGACTAAGTTCAACACAAAAACTCTACCTATAAATTATTATTTTCCTACGACAAAAAGGGGACAAAACAAGTAACTAGACAAACAGATACCCGCTAAGTGGGGAAAAAAAAAGAAAAATAATGGTTCATCTCACCTCAAAAACCCACTTGAGCTACAGATGACCATGTCCAAATGTTGAAGCAGGAAACAAGATCTGAGGTAATCCAGGCAAAGGAGAGGATAATAAATAAAGGGAGGAGCTCAAACAATGCAGCCAAAGTCTACTGAAGTATCCAGAGCTGGATCCGAATCAGAGGTCGGACCCAAGACCCAGCAGTTGAGGAATGGACAAAAATGACAGAAGATGATATGATATCTTCTTAAACAAGCAGGAGATGGTGAAAGGAGCATTGGAGACTTCCTGTGTCCTGACAGAGTGCTCTTCAAACTATCTGGAGATGTACAGAGCTGAGTATATTTTTCTGGCACTTCAGAGTTGTGTACTGGTAATTGTTGTTTGACTAATTTTATATCTTTGCTGGCTGACTTCAGAGATGTGCACTGTTATTTTTGCTTCATTGTATAGTTTTTCAGATCTCTGCTGAAGGTGTTGGTTTTCCCATACCCACCCTCCCTTATTCCTGTGTTGTTGCTTAAATTTGGAGGCTTTTGCAGTTGCCCACCCCCACTGTAGATTTGATCTGGGACACTCCCCCCAGTCCCATCTCTTTACCTTATTTTACCTAATAGACTCTTTCTGCACTTGTTTATAGTCATTTTTAATTTAATTGCATTTTTAAACTGTTTGGTCTAACACTGCTACATACTCAATTGTGCTAGCTTGCACTGCATTTGAATTGTTTTGACTGCTGTTTTAGCTACTTTTCTGTATATAAATATATATATAAATATATATATATATATATATATATATATATATATATATAAAAATATATATATATATATATATATATATATATATATATATATATATATATATATATATATATATATATCTTTCCTGTAACTAGTGTAGACCAGATTCAGATTTGCTGTATCCAGGACTTTATGTACGCTTCTGAGCCTCCCCCCCCCCCAGCTTTCTGTGTTGGAGGGAAGCCTTCAAGCTTATCAGTGGGAGTGGTAAGCAGTGGGTAACCTATCTACCACATAAAGAGTGGTTCTGGCCCAGAAATTGTAGTTATTGGCCGTTTGGGCAGTTTTTCCATCTCTCAACTTTCTGATTTAAAAGCCAGCATTTGCACTTGTCCCCCCCCCCCTTTCCTGTAACTAGTTTAGTCCAGATGCAGATTCTTAGTTTTAGCACTTGAATTTACTTATTCATGATCAGCACTTGTTTAGAACTTGTAAGCACTAAATAACCTAATTACCACAGCACTCAACCTTCCTCATTACCTAGAGGAAAACAGTTTTGGTACTTACTTTCCTCACTTGCTTAGAGAAAAACAGCTCTTGTACTCACTTTCCTCACTTATCTAAAGGCAAGTAGTTTTTTATTCAGGCATGTCAAAGGGTCAGCTCCCAGTGTTCTCTCCTGTCTATCTGATGAATCTGGCCATCTTGGGGCAATGTAGAAATTGCCTCATGTACACAGACAACCCTCTCCTCCTACCACCCAACACTACAACCTGTGAGAGATGCACTTATCTAGCCAAACTGGAGATAAAGCTCTCTCCAATCAAGACCAAACTTGACAGTCAAAAGGAGAAGGTAAACACTTGCACCACACCACACTCATCACATAGTCTCACTAAATCTACACCACCAAAATCCACACATAGAAACATAAAAACATTTGCGGAGGCTCTCAATAATAATCTGCTCAAGCAGCAGAGACCTCCAAAGGAGAAATGCAAGCAACCTCCACCCCCCAACACAACCCAAACGACACATAGCCAGCAGACTCAGTGTGCCACTCAACCACAGCCAATAAGGCAAAACAACGTACCCAACACACTAGCCATAGGTGACTCTATAGTCAGGCACACTTATGTCCCACTCACCAGGCTAAACAAGGAGAAGGTTACTGTCAGCTGCCTGTTGGGTGCCAGGATCCACCAGATAACCCACACACTCAGGTCACTCAACAAGTACAAATATGACTCTGTCACTGTCCATGATGGTGTGAACAACCTGAGATGTACTTCCCTGGACTACATGAAAAGAGACATGGAAGAGCTGTCCAATCTTGTAGTGTAGGCAGGTATGACCCTAGCCCTGAGTAGCATTCTGCCATCACTTAGAATGATGCTGCAGTACAAGGGCAAAATGATTGACTTCAACAATTGGCTAAGCTTCAGGTGCCATTCTAAAGGGATCGAGTATCTGTCTGCCTGGGATGACATGGTCGACAGACCACGATGCTTTGCCAGAGATGGCCTGCACCTGTCACCCATGGGATTCCGGATACTGGCTAAGGTTCTTGCCGCCCCTATAGTGCCTTTTTTAGGCAAGGTTCAAATGACAAATTCAACACCATAACAGGAACAGGCAAGCAAAAACTGAGGGTGATGCTACTCAATGCTAGAAGTCTAAATCTCAAAATGCACTCACTCGAGGCACTCCTTAAAATGGAGAACACTGATATCTGTGCAGTGACTGAGACCTGGTTCAAGGCACCAGAGAGCACCCCCTGCACTACCAGGCTATAACTCATACCACACTTTTCGGCCATGTAACCTGGACCGGAACACCAAAGGCGGAGGTGTGTCCATATTCATTAAGGATATCCACACCTCCAGGATAGTTGCTCAGCATAATGCAGCCGAGGTTATCCAAGTAAAACTAACTCTGGGCAAAACTGCAATCCAAATTGTAGCTTGCTACAGACCACTCACCATGCCCCAGGATTCCCACTCCTCTCTTCTTGATGTACTGGAAAATATTAGGGTTCAACCAAACACCCTAATAATGGGCAATTTCAACTACCCCACCATTAACTGGGAAAACTACTCATGTATTAACTCCTTCGCTCAACGCTTTCTGGAATTCATAAACACAAATGCCCTGGATTAACATATCCACACCCGCACCAGGGGCAACAATATCCTAGATCTAGTCATTACCAACATGAGTGACTGGTGTTCCACACCTGAAGTCAACGCCCCATTGGTCCAATCTGATCATAAGCTAATTACCCTAGATATCCACACCCTGCCCCCTCCTCTCATTAAGGAAACCATGGTAAAAAATGTCTCCAAAGCCTACTTCATGCTTCTTACGACAGAAGTGGTGAAGTTCATGACACCATGTAGATGGACAATACAGTTATGACTACTGAATCCTACACAATTGCACTTTATAAGCACTTACATGAGTGCATGGATCGTGCTATCCCAAACAAAACCAAGACGCTATCCTCCAAAAAAAGGAAGCCAATCTGGTGGTCCCGTGCAAACTGTATAACAAAAGGAAGAAAAAATCCCATGAGTGGAGGAGCTCCCTGGTCAAGCTCAGTAAGAAGCTGCGATCCCTGATAAAATCCTCCAATGCTAGTTACGAAAACAAAATTGCTACTGATTCTAAATACAACCACAAAGCATTCTATAGCTATGTCAAGAATCTCAATGGCAACACTCAGATCTGCTCTGAGTTGCAGCACAAAGGCACTAAATATACAGACCCAACTGATATTGCCAACATCCTGGCAGATAGGTTCAGTGCTAACTTTATCCCCCTCTCACCCCCTAAACAGCCCATCTCTATACCAGAAGAATGCAAAGTTCCTGTTATCATGATTGCACAGGTAAAAAACACACTCTCCAAAGCCAAGAACACAGCATCCATGGAACCAGACAACATCCCAGGCTACATTCTACACGAACTACAAAACGAACTGGCACCCCACCTAAGTACCACGTTCAATCACAGCCTCACCTCAGGCTTTGTGCCTGCTGAATGGCGCTTAGCGACGGTTATCCCACTCCACAAGGGGGGAGCCACCACGGACCCCGAGAACTACCACCCCATTAGCCTGACGAGCCTGGTCTGCAAGGCCATGGAATGTATCATCATGGAACTTATAAACAAAGACATTGGTAATCTCCAAACTCTGGAGCCCACCCAGTTCGGGTTTGTAAAAGGCCGATCATGTCTCCTAAACCTGATTGACTTCTTTGAAGCAGTCACCAAAGCCGCAGACAAGGGTAAGGTGGTTTACACAGCCAATCTTGACCTCCCCAAGGCTTTTGACACCATCCCCCACTCTGGAATTATAGATAAACTCACTAAACTAGGTATAAATCCCTATGTTCTAAGATGCGTTGTCAATTGGCTCACTGACAGAACCCACACTGTGAAAGTAGCAGACTCCAAATCTGACTTCAGACCAGTGACAAGTGGAGTACCACAAGGTTCAGTCCTGGGTCCTCTCCTGTTTGGTATCTACTTCTCTGAAGTACAGGCTAACACAGAACGTCTTTGGCTAATGAAGTTCGCAGATGACTGCAAACTAGGAGCCATAATCAAAACTCCTAACGATGTGGACATCCTACAAAAGGGCCTCAATGAGACAGATGCCTGGTGTCAAAGCCATGGACTCAAGCTCAATGCCAAAAAGTGCATTGTCATCCCCTTTGGTAAAAATTCTGTACCCATGAACTACAACATAGGCGGTAGCATACTTAACACCGAAAGTGTGATAAGAGACCTTGGGACACAGGTGGACAGTAGTCTCTCCTTTGACAATCACATCACCACAGTAGTAAGGAAATCCTTCTACGTGGCACACCTCATCATAAAAGGTTTCTCATCCATAAAAAAAGAGGTCATTGTTCCCCTCTACTCATCACTCATTAGACCCATTATAGAGTACAATGCCCCTTTTAGTATGTACCTCACAAGACATCTACAACAACTGGAAAGGCTGTAGAAATACCTCACAAAGAGGATTACCGGCCTCAAACAGATGCCCTACGCAGACAGTCTCAAAAACACCAGCTTTACTCTGTTGCATATCGACTACTCAGAGGTGATCTCTGCCTAACATACAAAGCTATGTCAAACCCAGAGCTGTTGGACATGCTCCACTTAAAGAAATCCCATTCCCTCCAAGCTACACGCTCTAGGGACCTAAACCTTGTCACCACAATAAACAGAACATGCCGGAGGGATAGATTCCTGTCCCAAAGACTTCCCATACTCTGGAATAAACTACCTATCTATATCAAAGCTCCTCATTAGCACTCTTCAAGAAAAATCTTGATGACTGGATGGGAAATAGGAAATTCACCCCGGGGATCACCTCTGTGGGTCTGCTCGACAGTGGCACAGGAAAATAATTTTCTTGGGTGGCAAAAGCCAGGGTACCTTTTTGACTGGGCTTGTATAGGCCCCAGGGCCGATAGCCTAGTACCTACCTATGAACCTACCAAGCACAGATCCCATCTTACACATCTAGAGCTAGAGTAAGTATATCATTTTTCATATATGACAGGGGTAGGTCTCTCCTCTGTTACCCATAGGGCAGAGTTCCAAGCTCTTCCTGTAAGGCAGATTCTAGGAGAACATACCTTCAGTAATAGTATCATCAGAAGTAGATCTGGATATGTAAACAAGATCCATCTTATAATGCCTTTCAAAAATATTAAGAGAGGGCCCTGTAGCTATCTGATATATATATATATATATATATATATATATATATATCAAAGGGTTGCATTTCTGGAAAAAGATAAAGAGACAGCTTTTTCGAGCAGGGTTCCTCTAGAATCTGACAAGGGGTTTTCACATATTTTTCGTAATTTAAAAATGAAAACAGCTGATGACTCTGGAATTATTAGATGTGTGTCTGTCCACAGTTCCTCTGTGGGTTCTGCAGCTGTAAAGAAGCATCAGTCACACGTTTCACATTAATGGTAGAAAGGTTACAGTAATTTCTTATCTGATTCATTCTCTTAGCAAATTAAAAAAAAATAAACACTGTTTTAAATTCAATTTAACATAATAGCAATTGCCATATTATCATTATGCGCTATTTATTATTAACATAAATGCACTTGTTATATTTCTAGAATGTATCAACTGTATAATGTATAAATAAGGAATTATTATAAAATTACTTATATTCAGCAAGTGCAATGACTGAGATTCACTGAACAGTACTAATAGCTTCTCTAGGATTCTACCACCATAAAAAGGTTGAAAAATGGCCTAAGAGATAATGAAGCTTAATAATTTTAAGCAAAGGCTTATCATACTTGAAACAGAATTTTATACAGACAACCAATGGCAATAATAATAAGTTTAGCAACTTTATGACCCAGAAACAGAGAAAAAGAAACAAAAAAGCTGTGCATCCTTCAGCCCCACACAGTACAGGAATAAAGCCATGACTATGGCTCAGATGACCCATGTTCGACTAGCAACATGGGTGCTGGAGGAAGCAGGTGTGTGGGGGGGGGGTTGGAGTGAGCAGCTAATGTCAGTTTGCCCATCTTGGAGGAGGATGTGGGAGCAGCTAATTGCAATGGCAACATTCACAGGAGTGCAAATGCATTACCTGCAGCAACAGGCCAAGCTACCTTCTTGTTATGAGATGTGCGACTCATAGCAGGAAGTTGTCATGCACGTCCTCAGTGCAACTACTGTGAAGGTTTGTAACACTGCTGCAGCGATTACAGACTAAGAAGTATAAACAAAAAATCTCTACCCTCTCAGTGGATGATGACACCGCTCTCAGCATGTGACTCACACGTATAAGAGGAAAGACTGGGCTGGTAGACTCTTGACTATGAAAGAAAATGATTCAGTTGAGTATCTAAGGGGATGCCAGGCCTGATGGTCAGTGTTGGGAAGGGAAGGCTAGGCATTCCTTTACATGGAATTGGTCCTTTCTCTACAATATCTCAACTGGTGGCGAACATTCATGCATTTAAATAAGTACTCCTCTGGATTAGAGAAAAATGAAAAGAATGCAGTCAAGAAAATGTATGTACTGATTGAAATTGGACTCATCTACAGCTTTAGATGTAGAAACAGGACTGGTACTAAGACTAACTCCGTCTTTCTGAAAAACAAATCTCTCTGACTGAAGAAATAGCTGACTAGAAATGTGTCCTCTAAGTAAAGAGTTTTAAGTCTACTGTAGTAGCATGTTCAAGGAGAGCCCAATGCAGTTTTTCAAAAGCAAGGTACAAGTCCCATGAAGATCACTGCAACAGAGGTCTCAGCAAAAAGGTACCTTTAAGGAATATATATATACCACGTCCGAACAAACCAGTGACGCCTTCTTCCTGTTTAATTCCACAGCGAAATGAACATCAAAAAGTTTCACCATAAAATCTCCTAGCGCCTTGGCCGTAACGGCCTTTACAGAGTAAAATGCAGACTCACAGCATGCCTATTTATAGCATAATCTGCTTCAATTAATCAATTATATCATTTGAATATACATTTCTTAAAGCTAAAACAGAAAGCAAATGAAACTCTGCCAATGGCATTCTTTATTTAGCCCTTAAGGCTGCATAGTATTGTATTTAATAATAAAAATTGATTCCTTTTTTCTTAATAAATATTTAAGTAAATCATCACTAGCAAAATGTAAAGAAATATGCTCCAAAAAGTAGTTTTGTACCTACCATAAATGTAGATGTCCGATAGGAATGCATCTGCAGTCCTTACAAATGGGTTGTCCTGTCGTCAGGCAGCCCTTCGGTCGGCCGGATTCCAAAGTCTGGGTCCGGCATCGGCTGGTGTCGCACTTCACCCGACGTCATTGCTGCAGTTATTCGGGTATAAAGGCATCAGCCAACGCCATTTTCCTCAGTGTTTCTTGCCCCAGATGCCAGGTGCCCTCTAGGAAGGCTAAATTTGGATGAATGCCAATGATTCCAAATATTAGAGAGCAAACAAAAAATAAGCATGTATGTACATATATACAAACAAATACACCATAATAGATTCCCCCAGCTAGCTATAAGAGGGGCAAATACCCTAGGAGTACCACAGAGGGGAAGGAGGGTGGGTAATCCTGACTTGCAGATGCATTCCTATCGGACATCTACATTTATGGTAGGTACAAAACTGTACTATGTCCTTCAAGGATGCATCTGCAGTCCTTACAAATGGGTAGAATACCATAGCCAAACTGGGGGAGGAGGAAAAAATAGAATTATGGTGTAGTTAAGATCCTTTGCAAAACAGCAGTGGCAAAACCTGATCGGGATCTAGAGTATAAGGGTAAATTATAATGCTTGGCAAATGTATGCACGGAGCTCCAAGTAGCAGCCTCTAAAATGTCTTTGGTAGCCACTCCTCGTATAAAAGCTGTGGTAGTGGCTGTAGCTCTTGTAGAGTGAGGCCTGATGTTTTCTGGAGTTGTCTTTCCATGGTAGGAGTAACAAAATCTAATGCAATTTCCTATCCACTTAGATATTGTCTGTTTTGAAATTGCTTTCCCTTCCATTCCTGTTGCATATGCTACCAGTAGCTGGTCAGTTTTTCTGTTGCTCTTGGTCCTGTCCAGGTAGTAGCGTAATTGTCTGTGTACATCCAAGGTATGCAACAGTCTTTCTCCCCTGTTCTGTGGGTTGGGGAAGAATGTAGGTAGGTGGATAGCCTGATTTAAAGATACTCTGGAGACCACCTTAGGCATAAAAGTAGGATTTGTTCTCATGGACACTCTATCTTGATGGAAGATCAGAAAGGGCTGTACTGCCATTAATGCCTGTAGCTCAGAAACCCTTCTTGCTGAAGTGATTGCCAGCAGGAAAGCAGTTTTCCATGATAAGTATTGCAATTCTGCTGTTGCTGCTGGTTTGAAAGGAGGAAGTGTCAATTTTTCTAGCACGAAGTTCAAGTCCCATGCAGGCAATGGTGGCTTCCTGGGTGGTTTTACGTTTTTAATTCCTCTCAGAAACTGCCTGAGCAGAGGATGTGAGAAGACTGGAGGATCCAAGTCGTATTCTGCTGAAATAGCTGATGCATGAATCTTGATGGAAGAGTAGGACAGGCCTTTGTGGAAGAGCTCTGCCAAGTATTCCAGGATGTTGGCTATGTTTACCAGTGACACATCTTCCCTTTAGCAGTACTCCAAATGAGATATCTTTTCCATTTTGCTGAATAGGTTTTCCTTGTTGAAGGTCTGCGAGCTTCCAAGATAATGTCTTTAACCCTTTGGGATAAATTTGGGTTAATTTGTCTTATGCAATGTTCCAGGCAGTCAGCTGCAGAGTTTTCAGGTTTGGATGCAGGGTGTTGTAGTTGTTCTGAGTTAACAGCAAGGGAACTAGGGGTAGGGGCCATATCTGTTCCCGAGACATGCTCCTCAGTAATGGGTATCAATGTTGCCTTGGCCAGTCTGGAGCTATCAGAATGATCCTTGGACGGTCCTCTTTGATTTTCAATAGCACCTTGTGCATCAAAGGAAGTGGTGGGAATGCATATGCTGTCAGATTTTTCCAACTGAAGGATAGGGAGTCCACCTTCCAAGCCAGTTGGTGGTACGTCCTGGTGCAGAATTTCTTTAGTTGGTGATTGCGTGGGGATGCAAATAAGTCTATTTCTGGGAGACCCCATTTTCTTGTAATGGTTTTGAAGATGTCCGGATGCAGCATCCATTCGTGGGCATCCGTGGTAGTCCTGCTTAAAATGTCTGCTAGAGTGTTTTCTTTCCCTGGTACAAAGATTGCTTGTAACTGAATGTTGTAACTCAGGGCCACATTCCAGAGGTCCAGGGCCATCCGACAGAGGGTACGAATGTGTGCCTCCCTGCTTGTTGATGTACCACATAACTGTGGTGTTGTCTGTCCTTATCATCAATTGACCTTGTTGAAGAAATGGTCTGAAAGTCTGAATTGCCAGTTTTACTGCCAGCATTTCCTTTAGGTTTATGTGTAGATGCAGCTGCTCTTGAGTCCATAAACCTTGTATGCACTTGTCCAGCATGTGGGCTCCCCAACCGAGGTCTGAGGCGTCCGTTGTGATGGTTTGGCTTGGTTGAGTGCTGTGGAAGGGCAATCCTTTGTTTGATTGACAGGCCTGAGCCCACCATTGGAACTCTTGCTTCAGGCATGGAATTATTGGAATTTGGGTTTCTAGGCTGTGCTTGTGTTGAGACCATAAATTCCTTAGGTACCACTGTAGTTTTCTCATATGCAGTCTGGCATGAGGGACCAATATTATGCATGATGCCATGAAGCCCAAGGCTTGCAGAACTTTTCTTGCTGTTAGATGATTTTGCTTTGTTAATGCCAAGAAGTAGAGAGGGAGTTGCTCCTGTTTTTCTACTGTTAGGAATGCCATTTGTTTGGATGTGTCCAGCTCCGCACCCAAAAAGGTTATCCTTTGGGATGGTATCAGCCTTGACTTTTTTATATTGACTGTATATCCCAGGGCTTGTAGAAGGTAAATGACCCTTTTCAAGTCTTCTGCTAGCTTGTTTTTGTTGTCCACTTGTATCAGGCAGTCGTCCAGGTAAGGGTAGATTTGGATTCCCTGAAGCCTGCAATGAGCGATTACTGATGCCAGGCATTTCGTGAACACTCTGGGCGCAGTAGATAAGCCAAAGGGCAATGCTGAGAATTGATAATGCTCTGATCCTGCAAGAAATCTGAGGTATCTTCTGCAATTTGGTCGTATGGGGACGTGCAGGTATGCCTCCTTGAGATCTAGAGTTACCAGCCAAGACTCCTTGCCCAGCATGGGAAGAAGCTGCTGAAGGGTCAGCATTTTGAATTTTGGAACAATGAGAAATGTGTTTAGAGCAGACAGATCGAGAATAGGTCTCCATTTGCTTTCTTTCCTTGGTACCAGGAAGAGTCTGGAGTTAAAGCCCTTTCCTTGCTCCATATATGGTACCTTTTCCACAGCCCTCATCTTTAATAATTGATTTATTTGTTTTAGAGCTTCTGCCTTTTGATTTGGAGGTAGGTTTGGCATTCCTCTCTTTCCTGGTAGAGTATGGAAATGAAACCTGTAACCTTGGTCTATTGTCTGCAAAATCCACTTGTCTCTTGTGATATAATGCCAGTTTTTTGAAAATAAAGCTAGCTTCCCGCCTAAGGGTGCTTCTAGTTGTTCCCTGGTAGGCGGTGCCAGAGCCAAGTCACTGTGATTGTCCTGTAGTAGTGGTGGTGGCTGTGTCTGTGCCTCTCTGGTTGTTACCCTGCCACTGGCGTCCCCTGTAGGCACCCCTGGATTGGCTTCTGCCTCTTGAACGCCTATTCCGGCCTCTCTGTGCTCTGGAGGAGTCTGGAAAGGACCAATTATTTGAGGGCCAATTCCTGCTAAACCTTGGAGGTTGGACCTGTAAGAAATCTTTCACTGTCTGGACAGATTTTGCCTTCTCTTCCATCTTCTTCAGCACCTGTTGTGCAGGAGAGCCAAACAAATTGATCTTGTCCATGGGAGCATGTAAAAGTTTTGATTTGACATGGTCTGGTAAGGCCTGCTCTTTTAACCATGCATGCCTTCTGATAACTGTGCCAGTCATGGCTGATCTAAAGGAAGCCTCCAGTGCATCATAGCCGCATCATAGCCGCATTTCAAAGAATGGTTACTAACTTGCTGAATGTTATGTACCATTTCCTGAACATATTTCTTGTCCAAAGGTTCATCAGAGGACAGTTTTTTGGTTAACTGGTCTAGCATAAATTCTTGATACTGGATCATGTGAAACTGACAGTTCAAGGCCCTAGCTGAAAGAGTAGCAGAAGTGTAAACTTTTTTACCCCATCTCTCTAAGGACCTGGATTCCCTTTCAGAGGGGAGGGGTTTTTTGGCAGAGGTAGTTGCTACAGCCTTAGGTCCCTGGGAGATAGTCTCGGGATCTGCAAAAGGAGCCTTGTATAAATGGTGATGTGAGTCCGGGACCCTGTAGTACCTATCGGGCTTAGCAGGGGCCGGAGGTAGTGAATCAGGAGCAGTACAAGCATCATTAAATGCATCATCTACAACAGAAAGAACTGGAGGTATAGCTAAAGGCCTATGTTGTGGTAAATGCAAAAAGGTTCTAAGCCTTTTTCTGGAGTCTGAAAAATCTTGGCCCTGCCACTGAAATTGTTCCCTCATAGCATGCAAGGTTTCCCCAAAGGAAAATTCCTCAGGCGGAGAGGCAGAAGGGATGGACTCTTCAGCATCAGAGTCTTCATAAGGAGAAAAAGGAGTCTTTGGAGGGTCTGTATTATCTGAATCATCAGAGGAATCATCTGTGGACACTGGCTCAGGGGGCTCTGTTCTAGGCCTCTTATCTGGAGGTGGGTGAGAGGCCCTGTCTGGGTGAGGTTGGGATCCCCGGATTAAAGAAATGAGATCCTCTGCTAGACTAAGCATTTGGGAACTGGAGCTAGGCCTGTGAGAGGGGGTCTTAACAGGCACAGATTTAGTAGCTTTAGCTGCTTTAGCCCTGGCAAAGGCCTTAATGGACATGGCTGCAGGTGGCCTAGCAGCTCCACGTGCAGGAGTTGAAATATCCAAGGGAATAGTGTCAGATAATTCCTGAGAAACCACAACTGCAGGTTGGATTTCAGAAGCAGATTCCACCAGGTTGGAAGAGGCCTCGGTAGAAGGCAAGCTTTCGGCTGAAGGAAGAACCGCTTGCTCGGTTTCAGCCGAAACCGAGACACTCGCGGTTGTCTTAACCGCGGTTTCGGCCGAAACCGCGGACCACGAGTGTCGGTCCTTTTCCTTACGCTTTTTGGATATTTGCGAAGTCGGAGGATCCGACGGCATAATATAAGCAAAATTGGAGCCGAAAAACTGCTCAGCAAACTCCGACCGACGTCTAAGCGTCCGTCGGTTAAAAGAAGCACAGGCTAGACAAGCTGCTACGTCGTGGTCTGGGCCTAAACAAGGTAAGCAGTAAGAGTGGAAATCTTTATGAGGTATTTGTTTCCCACAAGTTAAACAGTTATTTACTTTTTCTGACATCGGCTGAGGCAAGAAAGAGTCCCCAACGGGGTACTTAGCTTTTTAGAAGTCTTCGGTAGTAGCAGAATTATCCGGTAGTAGTAATCTCTGGTTCTGACCGACCGGCACTTGCGAACAGCTTCTGCTTCGGGCGCCACGCGGCAAGAAAGACTGAGGAAAATGGCGTCGGCTGATGCCTTTATACCCGAATAACTGCAGCAATGACGTCGGGTGAAGTGCGACACCAGCCGATGCCGGACCCAGACTTTGGAATCCGGCCGACCGAAGGGCTGCCTGACGACAGGACAACCCATTTGTAAGGACTGCAGATGCATCCTTGAAGGACATCTGTAACTTTCAAACTTAATGTTTCTCAAATGTACTGTGTTAAGTTACCTTTAAGGAATGCCTTGCATACTTTCAACAAAGCTTTACGCTAGAATTCTGGCCTTGATGAAAGTTAAGAGATGGCAGCCAAACTGCAATTTAATGGAAGAATTTAGACCAGTTTCAAAAATGTCAATGAGGTATTCCAGGACTGCAGGAATAGGGAGTGGAAAAGGAATCTAATCCTTTAGAGTCATCTCACATAAAATGTACACTGGTCCCTACAACTTTTTTTTCTGGACTTTTGGGAAGATATGAGGGATGCTGATCACATGAAAAGGGAGGATTATGCTGAGCAGTGGTATCTGGTTAAGTCCAGCCCAATGGAAGGGATAACAATGCTTTTTGTAATACTTAAGAACAAGGATGAGTCTGATCTACCAGTTCCAGTAAGGAGCTTTTATGATGACTTTGGCTTTGTGCCTTCTGGATGACTCTCGTTATACGAGGAAACAAAGTTAGAAGAATTCAGGTGGCTACTTTAGGATAGTGACCCTTGGTGGTTTCCCCACTACTGGAATGAGACCGAATACATTCTTGCACTTGGAGTTGGCTGGAGAGGTAAACAACTTGCAGCAGGGTTTAATCCATTTTGGAAAACATTCTTTGCTACCCAGAAGACAAGGGACCACTCAGTTCATCACAGCAGGCATCTGTTCGGTTTGTCTGTCGAGGAAATTAAGTCTACTGGAGCATGGATGGCAACAAGAAAATAGGTTGCTAGATATAATCCATTCCTACAGTCTCACTGCTTCCTGAGAAAGAGAATAGGACAGGCTTCCCCATTCCTGATTGCTGTACCTCATTACTACCATACTTACCTGTCTGTAAGGTTAAGAACTCCTCAGAAGGGAGTTCTGTAATATGTGAACAGCCAACATAAAAACTTTCCTCAAGTACAAGGACATGAAATTAAAGTTCCCATGATGTCCACACATCTTGAAATTTCCTCTACACACACCAACCTTAGGACAATTGGGTCAGATAAGGGGGGAGGGGGAAGAGATAGCCTAAGTAAAAATAATCATCCATCCACCAGGTTAAAAAAGAAGTTATGTTCTTACCATAACGTTCCATGTGAGTTGTTCATCTCGCCTTTTTTCTTTACACGTGGGTTTGGAGCCAATTCATCAGCTTCGAGTTGGCCGCTTTCCAAGCTCAGGATCTGAGTAGCTCGAGACACAGTCCTTATCCCATGATGCTCTCCTACCAACCCCAGATCTAGTTTGCTGAACCACCAAGAAAAAAACACACTAAGCAACCATATTACAAAAATGTACATAGTATATAACTATTTACAATAGCTAAACAATAATCTGGCTGGACAGAAGGACACTAGCAAGACCAACCAGAACACCAGTCATACCCGTTCTTCCAAAACCTGGAGGGAGAAGGTGGGAGGGAGTGTAAGAACAAAGGCGAGATGAACAACTCACATGGAACGTTATGGTAAGAACATAACTTCTTTATGTGAAGTTGTTCAATCTCACCGTTTGTTCTTTACACATGGGTAGCGTCCCAAGCAGCCTAATCCTGGGTGGCTCACGGGAGTACATTCCTGAGAATGGTGGAACCAAAGGAAGCCCTGTCCACTTTATAATGAGTGATAAACATATAAGGTTTGGACCAAGTAGCAGCTGCACAAATGGTGTCCAAAGGTAGACGGGCTGCGTGGGCTAAAGACGTAGGAACAGCCCTGGTAGAATGAGCTTTCACCTCACGTTCTAAAGGTTGTTTAGCTGAAGAATATACAAATTTTATACAATCAGAAATCCATTTGGACAATGTAACTTTGGATACCGAAAAACCCTTCTTATTGTCTGCATAGGAAACAAATAGTTGATCAGATTCCCTAAATTCTTTTGTTCTGTCCAAATAAAACCTCAATTGTCTGTGAACATCAAGCTTATGTAACATGTACTCCATTCTATTAGCATGATGTCTGAAAAAAGTAGGAAGGTCCATAGACTGGTTCAAGTTTGCCTCGGAGCAGACCTTAGGAAAAAAGGTTGAATTTGTTCTTAAAGACACTCTGTCGGGGTAAAAGACTAGATATGGAGGCCTGATAGAAAGTGCTTGTAGTTCACAAACTCTACGCGCCGAAGTAATAGCCACCAGGAAAATTGTCTTCCAAGAAAGGAACTTCAAAGGACAAGATGACGCAGGCTCAAAAGGGGGAAGAATGAGTTGAGACAGTACCAGATTCAGATTCCAGGGAGTAACAGGATGTCTGATAGGTGGCCTAAGGTGATGAGTTCCTTTCAAAAAGGCTTTACATAATCTGTGAGACATAACGTTAGAACCACTGCATCCCACATGGAAGTTAGATATGGCAGCCAATTGAACCCTTATCGTAGAAGCTGCCGCACCATCATGAAAGAGCGAAGTCTAGAATTCCAGAATACTATGAATAGGGGCGACATAGGGATCGATACCATGTTGAGAAGCCCAATGAACAAATCGCTTCCACTTGCTGTTATAAAGTTTCCTGGTGGAGACTTTGTGAGAGGAAACTAAAATATGTTGAACCGCTGGAGACAAATCATGTGACCTGGCTAGGTTGGGAAGTGGAGCAGCCAAGCTGTCAGTTTGAGGGAGATAAGAGAAGGATGAAGAACTCCCAACGAATGAGTCAGAAGGTCTGACACTGGGTCTTGAACCCAAGGTTCTTCCACTTGATATTGCTGTAGGAAGGGGAACCATATCTGCCAAGGCCAAAACGGGGCTATTAGAATAACCAGGACTTTGGCTTTCTGTAAGAATCTGGGGATCAGAGGGATTGGAGGGAAGGCATAAAGGAGACCCGTGGGCCAATCATGTACAAGTGAGTCCCTTGGGCTGTCCCCCAGTGGAGGGTACAGCAAAGTAGCGTCTGCATTTGGCATTCATCAGGGATGCAAAAAGGTCACATGAAGTCTGGCCCCATCTGCGGAATATCCTTTCCGCCACTCGTTCTTTGAGGGACCACTCGTGAGGCAACAGAATGGCTCTGCTCAATTTGTCCGCTATCACTTTGGATGACCCGAGTATGTGCGTTGCTATCAGAAAGTGCCTGGTGGATAGAGCCCACAGCCAAACTCTCAGGGCCTCTTGGCATAAGGGGTAAGTCTTGGTTCCCCCTTGCTTGTTGATGTACTAGACTACCAACATGTTGTCTGTCTGTATTGCAATCGTCTTTCAAGGTAGAGAGTCGTGAAAGTGTTGCAACGCTAAAAATACCGCTCTCAACTCTAGGACATTGATGTGCAAATGAGATTCCATGTCTGATCAAGTGTCTTGGACAGTTCTTCCCTGAAATAGCCCCTCCCCCCCCACCCTATCAGGGAAGCATCCGTGGTCACTGTGGCTGTGGGAGGGGGAAGTACAAATGGGCAAACTACAGTAACCTGGTGGCTGTTCAACCACCAAAGAAGGTCCTTTTTGCAAGCATTTGTCAGAAGAATCTTGTGTGACATTGGAAGTTGTTGATAAGACCACTCTGTGAACAGTAACCATTGGAGTAGCCTCATGTGCATTCGTCCCAGAGGAACCGCTATGAGTGTCGCTGCCATGGTGCCTAACAGCTTCAGAACCTGGAATGCCGGAACTCTCCTTTCCATTAACAAATGGGACACTTGACGTCGCAAAGATATTACTTTTTCTTGAGGCAATCTGACTAGGGAGGTGGTGGTGTCTAGATCTGCTCCTATAAAGGAAATATGCTGTGACAGCAATAAAGCAGATTTTTCGAAATTTAAGGTTATGCCCAACCTGGAACACAGGTTGATAGTGTAATCTCTGGTGCAAATTAGTTGATGCCTGGTGGTGGTGGTGAGGAGCCAGTCATCCAGATATGGAAACACCCGGAATCCTAAACGTCTCAGGTGAGCCGTGACCACTGCCATATATTTGGTGAACACTCTGGGGGCTGTGGTGAGACCAAAGGGCAGAGCTCGGAATCGGTAGTGACTGGCCCCCAGCCGGAAACGCAAGTGATCTTTGGATGGCCTGGCCATTTTGATGTGGTAGTACACATCCTTGAGATCTACAGAGCACATCCAATCGCCCGTTTCGAGAAACGGATGTATCGACTGAAGCGTGACCATCCGGAACTTTTCCTTTTTGACAAAGGTGTTTAGTTTGCTGAAGTCTAAGATGGGCCTCCAGTCCCGTTTTCTTTGGAACTAAAAAAAACCTGGAGTAAGTTCCGGATCCTATGTAGTCCGCCGGGACTGGCTGGATGACTCTTTTTTTTTTCTAGCAGCCTTTGAATTTCTATGGCTGCTAGATTCCGCAGACTGGGTGGAACGTCTGGGATTCTTGTACGAATGGAAGGGGATTCTGAAAAGGGAATGATGTAACCTCTGGTAACTATGCTTTTTACCCAAGAATCTGATGCAATTCCTAGCTAGGCATCTGGGTATAAAGCTAAGCAACCCCCGACTGCCTCCAGAGCAGGATGGTCGGGCCTCCTCTCAGGAGCGCTGATAGGGCTTGCTAAGGAACTGCTCCCTGTCACCCTGGTTCTCCGGACCCCCTCTGCCGCCTGGGTGGCATCTACCATTATACCCCCCTCCTCTGCCCCTGGAGGGGGGTTCACTACGTGTGTTCTGGAAAGCTCCTTGGGACTTTCGGAACCACATTTTTTCCACCTTTCTGCCCTGTGGGGTATGGTCTAGTGGGGGGTGGAAAAACGGACTCCTACGGCAGATAGAGTCTTTCCTTCCTGCTCACACCTAATGAGTGTCTCCTTGACTTTAGGCCCAAACAAGGAAGAGCCATAAAATGGGGTATTAACAAAGGAAGACTTGAAGGCTTCTGCAAAGGAGCATAAGCGCATCCAGGATTGTCTCCGCAGAGCTATCGCTGAACCTGCTGCCCGGCTCGATCCATCAGCTGCATAAGAAATGAGCCGCATGGACGAGTTCACAAAAGAATTAAGGGTGTTAAGCTGTGCCGTCACTTTCTCAGAAACAGCATCATCTGTTTTGCCCTGTAGAGTATCTCCAAGCTCTTTGAGGAGATCTTGTTGAAGATGGGTAAAGTGGGTTAAACAGTTGAGCGATCTCACTGCAAATGTCGCAGAACTACAGATGCATTTCCCGTATCTGTCCATCGTCCTAGAGTCTCTATTAGGAGGATGAACAGAAGAAGAGGTTTCTGACATCTCTTTCTTGGTGGACGCCGCCACCACCATGGCATCAACAGGGATTCCCTTCGTAAGAAAAGACCTGTCTTGAGGGGAGGTGATCTCCGAGGGGCCGGTTCCATGGAATCAGGAGACTCCCACGCCCTTCGAGCGACCAAGTCCATTAATTTGTCAAAGGGCGGAGTAACCCAGGAGGTGGAAGGTTGAGACCCAAAGACCTTCAGGAGCACCGACTCATCCTCAGTAGGGGTAAGGGACTGCCAGTCACCTCTCTGCCTTAATATTTCCAGGATGTCTGCAAATGAGACATCCTCAGAGGAGGACCGTGGGGACCCTTCTGATTCCTCTAAGTTGGTGTCTGATGTTAAGGATTCCTGAGGGAAATCCAAATGCCTCCTCTTGCACAGTCTCGTCTGGTGAAGTCTCAGTCAAGCAGGGGTCACCCAATGGGGTTACCTGAGGCTCTGGGTCTCGACGCTTGGTAGGGACCTGTGGTGTAGGGAGAGAACCTCCCTTTAGGGGAGGAAGAGGAAAGATCCCAAGAGGTAAGGGTCTTTGCAGACATGACCCTCCTCATGGCATCGAAGGCACTGGTTTCCCAACCCAAGGAGTCCACCGGTTCCGAAGAAGACAGCAACCTCCCAGAGGCCGAGACCACTGGCTCCGAACCAGAGGACGGAACCAAGCTCATCTGCGCCGAAGCCCAGAGAGGAAGAATCGGAACTGAAGGGTCGGTTCGACTCTCTCCCCCAGAACCAGCAAGATAGTGTCGGCTCCGAGCCTCTTCGATCGGAACCGAAGAAGTCAAGGTTGACGGGGCTGAGGGCACTGGAACAGGCCTTGGCTCTGAGGGTTCCACCACTATCAGATCCTCTCTTTTTGGCTTCGAAAGCTCAACTGGTCTCGGAGGAGGAGCAGAAATCGTGGTGGGGGGTTGTAGGCTTCGAAGTCAGTTGGGTCGAAGCTGAAAGCAATTTGGTCAGGGTTGGGTTCACCAAAAGTCTCTGCACCACGCGGTCCACATCGATGTCGGAAAGGGTACTAGAAGAACGGGTCGAAGGAGCCACCGACCTAAGGATTGGGGACTTTAAAACTTCTGACACCAGCTCCAACACTATGATTTGGCTCCGAGGTAAGTTTTCGGTGCATGGCTCCGAAGGCTGTGGAGCCGGTGACCGAGTCTTCCCAAAGGTGCTCGGAACAGAAGACTTGTGCTCCGATGACACCTTAAAAGACTTCAACCCCTTCGAGGACTTGGAGGTCTGGTCAGTCATGTCTAATGCTTCTTGAATATCTGGCTTTAACAGCCCTCTATCCATCAATTTCCTTCGCCTTTCTAATAAAACCCTGCCACTCAAGGAAAGGCAGATAGAGCAATCCTCTTGCAAATGTAGTGGACCCAAGCAGTACACACAAGAAACGTGGTTATCGGTGATGGACATCTTTTGTCCACAGTCACACCTCTTAAATCCTGATTTTTGTTTCTCAGGCATGATATCAAAGAAAACACACAAATATCAGATCCCTGATAAACAATGATGTCAAGTCAAAAAACCACTAAGAACTCCTAGAAAGTTCAGATCCCTGAACTGCAATTGACTACAAGAATTATTTGACACAAAAATGTTCAAATACAACAAATCTAAGCACCTATGAACAATGAGCGGATAGGGAATTAAATTTGACAGAGCCCTGTCAAGTAAAACGCAACTCAAGAAAGGCTAAAGGCCTAGGAGCAACCACTCTGAATTAGAAAGACAAAAAAATAATATAGTTAACTCACTGAACAACAATTACAAGAAATATGAAAAGTCTCACAAATATCAGATCTCTGACAGTCTAGATAAGTAATTATATATTCTTCTAAGAAGAAAAAAAGTTACTGGCCCGAGCTTCCTCCAAAGATCGTGCGATCCGTTGCAGCGGCAAACTAGATGGGGTTGGCAGGAGAGCATCATGGGATAGGGCCTGTGCCTCGAGCTACTCAAAGATCTTGAGCTTGAAAAGCGGCTGACTCGGAGCCGATTCATCGGCTCCGAACCCACGTGTAAAGAACAAACGGCGAGATTGAACAACTTCACATTGATGCTTTCAGACTTGAGAGATATGGATTTGATACCCAAATGATCCACATTCTACAACTGCAGGCAAACTCTCATGGTGTATCTCGCATGAGGAACCATGGGTATAGTTGCTGCAATGAGACCGAGCACCCTGAGACGGAAGTAAGCTGATGTTGTGGATGATACAAGAATTAAGGAAACTTTGACCTGAAGAGACTGAACTCTATTGATAGGAAGTGTTACTCTACATAACAATGTGCTCATACTGCAGCTTACAAATATGAACAGCTATGCAGCCTGTAAATAGGAAGTGGTCTTATTCAACATTATTCCCAGAGAATGGAATAATCATATCAAAGACTAACTCGCTGACACTAGGTGTTGTATAGATGGGGCAGCTAAGAACTAGTTGTTCAGATTTAAGGACACTTTTGGTCTCTGCAGTCACAAGTGTGCCACTTTCAAGGAAATACATTCCCCTTCAAAGTATTTAACAAATGCAACACCAAATAGAATAGTCTGGAACTGATAATGACTGTTCCAACTCTGAAACTCCTGGACTCCTCTGAGTTCCTGAGCTGCAGACAGGTATTCTTTGGTCCAAAGAGCACATCAGGTCTCCTATCAGACAAAAGAAGGACTGACTGAACTAACACTACTTGGATGATTTCTTTGGGAGAAAAAAATGCATTTACAATCAAATAAGTCCAATTTGTCCTGAGGGCTTTTGTCTTTTTTTTTTTGGTACTAGAAAAGAATATATAATAAAATCTGGACCTTCTCCAGTGTGGTGCAAACTCCAAGATGGCTCTTTTGTTTAAAAGGCTTAAACCTATGTTTATTGAGCTTTCTTTATAATCTGCTTTGTCAATTTTGCATTGACTATATTGCTATAACTTTACAATAAGCGAACTTCACAACTATTTTGCTATGTACTCCTCTCTCTATTTTTTCATAGTTATTCCAGGATAAACCTAAACATGGTCCAAAGGGATCAAAACCTTATCTCAGGTCAATAAATACAATAAAAAAATAAACAGTTTAGTGACTCAGTGGCACAGTCTGCTAAATCCCTTGCATGCAGTACATTTTACCACACACAGTCCTAGGTTCAAATCCAGGATGACACAGTGGTGCAGCAGTTGCGTTGTTGCCTCACAGCAAGAGGTTCTCTGGTTCAATTCTTGGCTCTTGGTTGGGGTGCCTTCTTTGCGGAGTCTGTATGTCCTCCCTGCATCCGTGTGGGTTTTCTCTGGGTGCTCCAATTTCCTCCCAAGTTACAAAAACATGCATCTAGAGCGTTTCTCCCAGTGCCACTGCTGAAAATTGGCTTCGTTCCAAGTCGGACTTTCCTGGTAAACAAATGTTAAATAAATAAATAAAATAAAATAAAAATGAAAAACAGTAGCATAGATAGTGGGACGAAGGCAGCAGCTACTACAGGTGCAATGTGTTGTGGGGGGCAGGAATGGACGATCCTGATCACTCTTTAATGCATATCAGGTTTTAAAAGCTGCCACATTTGCGATCAAACCTGAGCTCTGTAGAGCTTCCTGTGTGGTCTAAACTGTAGCAAATGCTTGCTACATTTTATCAGTTTGCTACAGTTTAAAAGGAAAAGATTTTTTCTTTAAAAAAAAAAAAAAAAAGCTCTGTAGCGCTCCATGTGTGTGTTAAGTCTAAACTGTAGCAAGCAGTTTGCTACAGTTTACAAGTAGAATGAACAATCTGTTTTAAACTGCTGTAGCACTCTGTGCAGGGTACAAACCTTAGCAACTACTTATTACATTTGTAGTAAACAGTCTGCTATAGTTTAAAAGAAAAAAAATTTACTATATTAGAAAGGAGGGTCGGGGGAAAGGGGCAGAAACAGAACTTGATTAGTTCCTGCATTTCAGAAGTCCCAAGTACCTGACTGCAGACTTTGTTTACTTGCTCTTCCATTGGCAAGCTGGGGCAAGAGGGAGTGGATGTATATCTGGCCATCTGGTTTGTGTGCTTGCTCATGGGACTGGCACAGGGAGCTGGTTGAACCAGTTATGCCTCTGTAAATAAACCCTAGGAAAAATAAGCCACCTGTTCATGGTTATAGACTTCCATGCTGACAGACAAGAGGTAGATAACTCTGGACCGCCTCATGGGAGACCAGGAAAAGCCTCAGGGCTGCTGCTGACTGCCCTGGGTACAGCCAACACCTGCTCAAAGACTGCCAAGAACCCCTGCTTCTGAACCTGTAACCTCTCTGGAAAATACCTTGAAAGTTAGATTTCTTTCCAGACTGATGCTTCTGTTGCCTGGCCCTACACTACACCTACAAGTGGTTCTAGCATTTTGGAAACTAAGCTAAGGAGGTTAGGATTTTCTCTGCTTTTTGGAAACTGTAACCTAAGGAGGTTAGGTTTTAACCTCAACAGCCAGTGAAGTCTTACCCTATTTCTCTTTGCACCTTGACTTCTGGCCTCAGCAGCACCGCTCTCTGCAGTGGGTATTCATGAAGGTTGCTTTAGCATTTTCAACAAAGTTGATCAGCCAGAATCACACATGGGCAAACAGTTATGCCAGATACTGCAAATGTAGACAAGACAGAACCAGACAAAAATGCCTCTGCTCCAGCTAGTCAACATTAATTAAACTGAAAGGAAAAGGCTCTCTAAGCTTGAGATGAACCGTGTACTATCTGATGAGGGCTTGCTTCATATTGCTGAAAAGGGATGGTCAAGCTTCAAATGCTCCAATGTGAGAAACTCCTCAACGACAACCTGGGATACAACTCACAAGGTGATTATGTGGGGCACGGCTCTCCTTCCTCTCAATCACTGCCCACTAGCACAAATGTAGCCCCTCAACTAGTTAATACAGACAACAGGCATGTAAGAGCTGCTGCTGAGCAGAAAGATGTTAGACAGTGTTTGACCCTTTACTTTTTCCTGCCTCTCTGGTCCACACTTACACCTGCAAGAAGGCCTTTCCTTTTGGTTGGTCATTGTGCAAGTCACCCTTCAAAGCTACAATCTTCCTTGATATAATACAGGTTTTGAGCTTCTCATCTCATCTCCTGCATATGGGAGAGTTTAAGTGTTGGCATTTATGACAGTTCACTTATGACAAATTTTCTTATCTTGCTTCTCTCTCAGAGAGCAGTAACAGTACTGGAGTATATCCCAACTTGTGATCTGACAACAGCAGTATGTGATTTATACATCTAACATATGAACTTCTCAGTGTACTAGCAGCAAAAAGGAAATGGACAGTGCAGGACTGCGTGCCCACCTAGTCTATGGACAGTGCAGGACTGTGTGTCTACCTAGTTCAGTATACATCATGACATGTGCAAGCAAGAAGTCTGCCCATTCCTGACACAGGATCTACAAAAAAAAATTAGGTTTTTGTCAAGGCGAGGACATCACAGGTGGAAATCCCAAAGGTTGCCTATTAAATCTGACCTCTGAAGTTATAGTTGCAATTCTTAAAGAAAAGCACATTGTTCTTTTGCCTTACAGCCTAACAAGAGCATTTGGTATAAACACAAGTTATATATTTACTATAACATTAGATCTTCATGATCCATGGCCATTCACATCAACAGCAGGATCTGCATGCTGCAGACAGTAGTTGCTTGGCACCTTTAAGACTCACTCAGGCTCATAAACTTCTCCATTAACTCATAATGCACCACACCTTTCCTTTCCAGATCCGGTTTGTCCTTTATAAAAGCATGGGTAACAACCTTTGCTCATCTGTATGGCCCTTAGGGGCATTCCTTCAGATCCCAGCACAGGAAATGGTGAGTAAGTGTATACACTACAGTGAACAGACATCTTTCTTGACCCAGCCCATTCATTTCATGACCCAGCCCATTCATTTCAACAGTAAGCTTCTCCTCAAGTGGCACCATGACAGAATACCATTAAGAATCACAGTCCTGAACATTGACTTGGACCTTGACATCACACCCAGTACATACTGCCTTAAGAAGGTATGCAGAGAAGCTATTGCAGCCACACAAAAGCAATCAAAAGAAGAAATCCTGGGGGGATCAGAGTCTGTAACTAGCATCTTAGAAAAAATAGTTTTTGGCACAAGAATTAGGGTTTCCTTACATTTAGTGTAATAGGAGGTAATGTAGTCTGAAAATCCACGTGGTACAGAACCTTGGACACTTCCTAACCTGTTTTTCTTACAATAAATGAAACAAAAAAACTGATAACCCTTTCTAATATTCTTGGTTGTATCAAGACACTCTTAGGTGGTGGTGCATGTCCACAAATGCGACAAACATTTCTCACTGATGGCACACTGTGGGAAGAATACTGAGTGAGTAATGGACTGATTAAGGTTAAACTCTGTGGCGACTTTGGGCTTGAATGTATGATTGGTGCATGAACATAGATGATTTTATGATACTTAATGTACAAGAACTTAGAAGAAAGGGTCTGAAGTTCCAAAACCCTTCTAGTTTATGTAACTGCTACTAGAGAAGGGGGGGGGGGGAGGCAGAGAGAGAGAATCTCAAAAGTATTTGAGAACACTTCTGTCTTCTGGTTCAAAGGGATTCAACATTAGTTTCTCCAGAATTAAATTCAAATCCCAAAGCAACCTAGAGGTAAGAAGGCTTTACTAACTTTTAAGGAAGACAGTGAAAAAGAGTGAAGACGTTAGAGACCATCATAAATGGCTGATAGCTGCACCTTGACAGTGGAATAGCTAGAACCTGATTAGAAATGTCTGCCATAAAATGAAAGACTGCCAGAAATAAGGCCAGTAAACTTTTCTGGTAGAAGGCTTTTGCGCAGCTGTGAGGATCCTAATCACCCTGGGAGGATAAGCAGACTCTCTGATCATCTAAGTACAGAAATCATGCAGCTAGCTTGGTAAACTCACGGTTCAGGTGAGGCTTGCTGGACAGACAGCATAAGAAAGCTATCTGGGACCTGAAAATGTAAAGGTGAGGCCACAAATGAGAAAAACATAGTTTTCTTGGCCAGTATGGGACTACGAAAATGGATTTTGCTTTGATTGCCCTTAGAAATTTCATTAAAAAGGAATATGAGGAAAAGGTGTAAAGATGACTCAGAGGTCACTGCTGGTACAAAGGGACCTGGAAAGTCTGCCCCGCTTGGGGGAATGAGGGAGTAGCAGCTTTTGGATTTGGCATTCATCACTGAAGCAGAGATGTCACAACAAAGCCTTCGCCAGTGATGAAAGACCCTATCGTCCACTGATCGACTGAAGGACTGAATTCCTGTGACATATCAATAAATATTGGCTAAGCATGTCCAGTAGACAGCTGGCTTGAGAGAGTATTCATTCCTCTCTGAAAGCAATGACTCAACACAGCCCATTTCTATAATCTCACCTCTTGAAAGAAGATCGGAGTAGGTTCTCCCCTGCTTGCTAGTGTATCAAACCACACTGTCACAGTGTATGGCAACTGTATCCTTGGGAGGGAGATCTTGTAGAGGCTGCAACATAAGATGGACCACCCGCGTCTCCAGTACACTGATGTGCAAAGAACACAATTCTTGTGACCCAGAAAACAAATATCTTCTTTTTACCTTTGTAAATCCATCTAGTAGATGTTTTTGGGAAGAAAACAAGACATGACATACTGGGAAAGAAATCCTGGACTATCTAGATATCAATGGAATTGGAGAAATCGTGCAGTCAGTTTGAAGCCTGTTACGTCTGGATGAGTAATATCTGTCGGGTGAGACAGGAGGTCTTGAATGGGATCCAGTATCCAGGGTGGATGCAGAAGATGAAGCCAGAGGAATGGGAACCAGATCTGACAAGCCCAGAAGGGTGCAATGAGGATAACTGTGCTCCGCAACTGGAATGCTTTCTGTAGAAATTTGGGAATGACAGGTAATAGTGGGGAAGCATAAAGAAGACCAGAGGGCCAATCATGGACTAGAGCATCTCTCTGTGACTTCCCCGGTGGAGGGATCAGGGATTTCTTGTTAGCAAATAGGTTGCAGCATGGCTGGCCTCATCCAGAGAAAATTCTCTCTGCCACTTTGACATTGAGAGACCACTCTTGAGGCTTCAGAATGGACATGCTTAGTTTGTCTAAATCACAATGGACTTCCCCAGAATGTACATTGATGTTAGAAAACAATCGGAAGAGATCAACTATTGCCAAACTCTCATTGCTTCTTGACAAAGAGGGTAAGATCTGGTTCCCTTGTTTGTTGATGTACTAGAACCCTGACATATTGTCAGTCTGAACAGCAATTGTCCCGGATGGAACAATGTCTTGAAAGGCCTGCAGTATTAGGAGGACTGCTCTCATCTCCAGGACACTGATATGTGCATATGTGCCTGGTCTCCCAGGGGGACGACATACCTTTGACTGTCCTTCCCAAGTAGAACCCCCCCCCCATGAACTGGGAGGATTCCGTGGTCTATGTGGTTGTGGTCAGGGAAAGAACAAATGGACGGCCTTTGCAGAGCTGGACTGAATGAATCCACCAAAGAAGATATCTTTTGACTACTTAAGTAAATGGATGTTGAGGAATGGACCACTGGACTGAAAGTGTCCATTGAAGAATCTGCATGTGGAGTCTGGCCAGCAGAACAAGAGTGATAGCTGCTGCCATTGATCCAAGGGCTTTGCTCCATTATACAGGCCGGGAGAGAAGAACTGTGAATCACTTTTTTGACCTGGGTCCTCAGCGTCTGTATTACAGTAGAAGGAAGACAGGCAATCTGTCTGACTGTGTCCAGATGAGCACCTATAAAATCCAGGCTGTGCGTAGGCATAAGCTGATATTTGTAGCAACTGACAGTGATCTCTAGATGAACACACAACTGGACCAAGTAGTTCCTTGCCTGTAGAAGTTGATGCCTGGTTGGGGCACTTAGGAACCAGTTGTCTACATATAGAAACACTCAGAATCCCAGCAGTCTCAAGTAAACTGCTATCACTGCCATGCATTTGGTGACTAACCTGGGGGCTGTGGTGATACCAAAACTACTAATGATTGGCTCCCAGCTGGAAGTGTAGGTATCTTCTGGAACACCTGTTCATTTTGATGTGATAGTATGCATCCTGAAGACCTAACGAGCACATCCAACTTTTGCAACAAAGACAAAACGGACTGAACCATGACCATCTGAAGCTTTGAATACTTTACAAACTGATTTAATTTTCTGAAATCCAGAATGGGTTTCAAGTCCCCTGTCTTTTTTGGCACCAAGCAGAATTCTGAGCAAGTTCCAGATCTTCTCTGGTCCAGGGTTACCTCTTGGATGACTCCTTTTTGTAGAATCTTTTTTATTTCTAGAGACGCTGCTTCCCTCTGACTGGGTGGAACATAAGGGATTTTCTTTACATTGGTAGGAAGGGCTATTGAAAATGGTATAGTATAACCTCTGGGTATGATTTCCTCCCCCCAAAAATCTTTTGTAATAGACAGACAGAATCCCTGGTGCAGAGACAAATCTCCCTGGACTGCCTCCACAGGAGAACAGTTGGGTCTCCATTCAGGAGGAGTGCCGCTAGGGCATATATGAAAAGAAATCCCGGAAGCCCTGGTTCTGTCCACCACCTCTACCACGAGGATTGAGTCTTCCATTCAAATTCTCTCATCTGCCCTTGTGGTAACCATCTCCACATTAATATTTTAAAGGACCCTGAGATTTCCTAAACCACATTTTTCTACCTCCTCACTGATTTTTACTTACAAAACAATTAGAAACGACAAAAACTTTAACCCCGCTAATTTCCAAAATTAACTCAAAGGATATAACTGGGCAGTCCTAAAACATCTACCACTTGGAAAAAGCTGTATTATATTTCAACACCAAATTCCTAGCCATCCTTGATACCCATGCACCTGCACGTTCTATAAGAACTAAAGCAAAAGTTGCTCCATGGCTTTCAAAAGAAACCAGACAAATGATCTTACTTAGAAACAAAGCTTGGACCACTTGACGTACCACAAAATTCCCCTTAGATCAACTTAGATTTAGACAACTAAGGAACAACACTAAAAAATCTACCACCCTAGATAAAAAAAAAAAAACATTTACTGCCATTTACAACAGAAGCATCAAAACAATCCACAAAAGTTTTGGGCAAGCATAAACATTCACCCAGGGCAATGCACAACTCCTACCCCCTCGGCTACCATCCAAAAACCTTCGGAAGACATTCCTAATTCCTTTAATAGTTTCTTCACAGAAACTATCCAGTCACTAGCTAACCAACTATCTCCCAGTTGACCAAGTCCTAACGCCGCTGCACCTAGTTTTCAACTCCCCTTTAACTTTCAACCAGTTTCCACATCACTTATCCATGCCCTAATCAAGAAACTAAAACCTACCACCCTTGCAGCGGATCTCCTCCCAGCTGTGCATCTACAAAAAGCTGCTGATGCCATTGCATACCCGATCTCTATCCTGATCAATAGAAATACATCAGAAGCCACTATCCTCTCCATCTGGAAGAAATCCCATGTTATTCCACTCCACAAAGGGGGCAGTTCCACTGAACTGTCAAATTACAGACCGATTGGTATTTTGTCACCCCTGGCTAAAATTATGGAGAAGTACATCCATAAACAACTCCTGAGCCATCTCATTCACCACAATCTCCTGGCTAACTCACAGCATGGTTTCAGACCGTTCCAGAGTACAACCACAGCCCTCCTCTCCTGCTCCAATGTTATTAATCAAAGCTGAAACAACAATAAGCTTTCTTCTGCCCTCTTTCTTAATCTCTCCAAAGCCTTCGACATGGTCAACCACCAACTACTCAAACACACACTTAAAACTATGATGTCCAGGATATCCAAAGGTTCAAATCTTATCCGAGTGGTAGACAACAGGCTGTACTATGGCAGAACAAACTACCTTCCCTTCTACCTATTAGGACCCCTATTATTTTCTAGCTTTATTAATGACCTGTACACAGTCATCCCAACAGTCACCAGCATTCAATATGCAGATGACTCCACTTTGATTTGCTCTGCCACCTCCCCTTTAAGTCTGCAGACTCTATCCCAAAATGTTAATACTGTCGAAAATCGGCTCCATAATCGACATCTCCTATTAAGTTCTAACAAAACTAAGCTACTGCTTTTCTCCCCCCCTCATACAGCCTCTGCTCCAACCTTTACTATAAAATCTAACAATGGCACTGTCATTGTCCCAGATCCCTGTACCAAACTCTTAGGTGTAACAGTTGATAATAACCTTAAGTTTGACATGCATATTAATCAAACTATTAAAAAAGTTAATAAAAAACTTGGCTCACTATAAAATATCTAACCTTTCCTCACTCCACTGGCTAGGACAGTAATTGCCCATACACATCTACTGTCCACCCTCCTTTATGCATCCCCTCTCTTTTCACAAACTTGAGCAAGTCTGACCTTAAACTCTCTAGCTGCTTTAATCATATTGCTAGTTTTGCACTGGAGCAGCAAACAGAACACACCACTGTCTGAAACTAAAGAATCTAGGTTGGCTAGAATTGCCTATCCAGCTTCAATACAATCAGCTAATACTAGCACATAAAATTCTCTACCAACCTGAAAACATACCCGTACTTAAAAAAATGATCACCCCTTACTTCAACCTCAAGACACTTCGCTCATCCAACAAATTACTAGTCCAAACCCTCAAAAGCAACAACTCATCTGGAGACTCTCTATATGCCAACTCTGTTGGCAAAGTATGGAACTCACTTCCTGCTGAGCTTACTTCAGAACCCGTTCTAACCCAATTCAAAAAAAATATAAAACAGTACTTAAAAGGCAATGGCTATGTCCTTGCTCTAATCCTGACTAACTCTGGCAATATAAACATGTACTAAAGAGGTCTTTTGGCCACCCCTACATTGCTTCCTAACTGTTACTCTACAACAAATCAGACTTATATATATGACAGAATCAATGATTTTATCCTATGCATCTATAACATTGCTTTAACTTGTTTAATGTAACAGTTTTTCTTTATGTATGTATGGAGCTTTTCTCCCTGGGCCTCCGCTGAAAATGGACAAGTATCCAGTCGGACTATCCCGGGCAACAAATGTAAAATAAATGAAATAAAATAAAAAACAAAAATAAAATACATAAATTCCTAGAAAAATGTCTGAGGGGTTGACAAATGCACACCCATGGCAGACAGAGTCTTTCCCTCTTGTTTACATCTACATAGTATGTCTTTAACCTTGGAACTGAACACAGAAAATCCATCAAAGGGCACACTGATAAACGAAGACTTAAAGTGCAGTGCAAAATCACATAATGGCATGCAAGGATGTCTCCTGATGGCTATGCTTGTACCTGCAGCCTGCAAGGTATTTTCTACTGCATGGGAGATTAACCTCATGGATGCATTCAAGATGGACCGGAGGGTGGCCAGTTGTGAGCAGATTATATTTCCATCCTTGGATGACATGGACCCAGAAAGCTCCTTGGTCAGATCTCTTTGTAATCTTGTAAAATGTTTCAAGTAATTCAGCAACCCACGGGGAAATGTCTCTGAAGTGTACACATGCTTCCCAAATCTTGTTCAAAGCCCTCAACTCTCTTCTGTTAGGGGGATGGACAAAAGAAATATGTTCTGTCAGTTCTGTCTTTGTGCCTGCAGCAACAACTATAACATGGACTGGAACTCTCTTGCTCCAGTGTGCGCAGTCCTTAGGGGGAGCTAAAATCTTGTCTGGTCTTTTTGGTACTGGCTCTACAGAGTCTGGCAACATCCATGCCCAGCGAGAAATAAGGTTGATGAGCTCATTGGCCAGGGGCATCACCCAAGAAGTAGATTGGCAAGACTGAAAGCCTCCAGGAACACCGATTCCTCCTGGGAGGGGGGTGTCAGAGGACCAACCACCTTTCTGTTTCAGGAGCTCTAGGATGTCTCTAAAGGAGACGTCTTCATGTGGCGATAGGGGGAACCTCCCCATTATGAAAATCGCTGTCATCTGTGAGAGAGATTCTTGAGAGGAATCTAAGTGCCTCCTCTTACACATTCTCTTCTGAGGGACTTCCGCAGTGGGATGCTCTGGAGAAGTATTGAAAGAAATTACTATGTCCTGAAGGAGCGGGTGGAGACTAGTTAAGGTTGGCTATCCCAGTGGAAAGGATGGATAGAGCTCAGAGCAAAGAACCGGATGTAGCAGGGTTGTCAGATCTGAGGGGAACAGGGATGTCTCTTCTCTAGCCAATGAAAAAGTCATCTCCACAACCTCAAAGGTAGAATGCCTAGGGAACAAAGAAGTCAACGGCACTGGAGCCAGAATCTCTTAAGCTGTCCGCTCCAGCAACCCCACTAGCACTCCACCTGAGGAAGGAGTCGGACCCAAGCTATCCAGTGCCGAGGCCCCAAGGGGAAGAGACAGCTCCAGCAGCTTTGGATTTGATTCCAACCCCCAGATCCGGCACCAAAGCTTCGGCTCTGAAAGGCTCTGAGCCAACTAGCTCAGGGGGGGCACTGGAGTTGAAGAACAGACCATCTTTCAGGTCTGATGAAGACAACCCAGATCTCAGATCTGAGGGCTGCAAAACAGTAGGTCAGATTGAAGAAGGAGATATCAAGGAGGAAGTGAACAAAGGACAGCTCACTGGCACAGTGGGAGTCGGAGCTGGGAAAACCCTCATCTGAATCTGTGCTCTGAGAAACTTCATCACCCTGTCCACATCAACTTTGGAAAGGCTTCTAGAAGACCTAAGAGATGATGCGGTGGATGGGGGGGGGGGGTCTGGAGTGTCTTCGTGACGATCCCCCCAGGAAAGGGAAAGGGAGCCTAAATGAAACTGAATCCAACACCAACAGAAGCATCGCAGAATGGATTTGTGGAGACCTACATTTCAAAATGCTCAGATCCAAGTAGGCAAATCTGACTTCATATGCACTTCTGTAGGAGGCTCCTCTGAAGGAGCTGACGTCGAGGAATGGTCAGACCTCTTACAGGACTCCTTTTCCTTCGACATATACCTTGACATACCCTTGTCAGGCTTTTTGGAAGGGTTTGGAGGCCCAGCAACCAAGGAAGTAGAGGTACATGGAAAAAGGTTTCTTAAAACAAGCTTGTTTCTTCGATCGATTAAAGGCCTAGCATTAAAGCCACAGCAGATTGAACAGTCCCGCTTCTAGATGAGCAGGACCTAGGCAATACAAGCATTCCCTGTGGGCATCAGAGTTGGAAGCTTATGCCCACAGGTAACGCACTTTAATCCCATAGTAACAATATTTGAGCAAGCTCACATTAGAGAAAAAAAATTCTTAAACTGTAAGGATAAAGACGTTTTTTTTTTTCCAAGACAGAAGAAAGAAAAGAGAAAATACTACCAGCAATGGTAGGAAGAAATAATCCAAACAGTAAAGAAGGGATACCAACAATGTTACTAGAAAGGATACTGAAAAAAGTTAGCTAAAGGAACCAGAAAACAGCTAAATGCATCTCAAAGACAGTGGAAGGGAGGCAAAAATACAGTAAAATATAAAGTTAAAAATAGAGACTAACTCATGATAAAACAGGCTATGAAAACTGGAATAACTCCAATAAACACTCGAGAGCAAAGGGATCCATGTCTGAAGCTAATGGCAGCAAATGAGATTTGATGGATATTAGGTTGGTAGGGCATTATTGGTAAAAGGAGGAGCTTGAGAGTTCTTGGATCCGATGATCTAGTAGAAGTAGCAGAGTCGGATCAGAGTTTCAGATCCAAACCCAAGAATTGAGGAATGAATGAAAAGGACAACAGGAGATTAAATAAATATATAAAATAAAATAAAACAAACAGACAACACTAGCCTAATTCTACAAATGCTGTCCATTAACATTTGTATGAAAAATAGAAAGATATGACAGATAAATGAAGATTCTCAAATAAGTTTGGCATAGAAATATGGGTCTGGAGCACCTCACGAAGCTTGCAGGAAATGTGATGAATATGATCTGGAGAAATGGACAAGTGTGAGCATTACAATACTTACAGAAAGAGTTTTCTAGCTTTTCAGAGTAACGGTAGCAAGAGACTGCTGCCTGCAGCATGTCAGTCCTTCTGCTGAAGTGACTGGATGAGATCATGTGAAATCCTGCAAACTTATATGGGTATCTGCTTTTATGTAACAAAATACACAGTCACTGCTTACTTGAATCTTTAGCAAAAATGCCAAGCAGTGTAGAGGAATGCTTAGTATAAAAAGCTGTACAGCATCATGATTTATAATGCAGTTAAATATCTGAGTTAAGGTGATTTGGAAGCAAACAGCAGCAGCTTAAAATGTTAGTGCAAGTGATTTGTGCAACAGTCACCACCGAAGGTGATGCAAAGTGCACTAACAGAATGTCTATGTGCATGGAAATCACACTAGCTACTATGCTGTATTCGAAAGATGCATCATCTCCTTTGCAGTATCTTATTAAACTAAAAAAGATAAAAACAGCACCACTGCTTTACAGACAAGTTTAAAACATCTTCTGCTAAATTTTCTATAAAATAACAGCATCAAAGAATGTCTGTACATATGTAAATAGAAGAGCACAGAAATCAGATGCCATGTAAGATCCTCCTTGCTTCATCTAGTCTCCAATTTACTTTACGTTTTCTTCACCACAGATTTGACCAGACCTCAGATGTTAGTTTTTCCCCACAGGTCCAGCTCTCATGTTTAAAATCACACCTTCTTCAATTTCTACCAATTACTTACCAACTAACCCGCGGTGGTGGTGCTGCGGTAGCGTTGTCGCCTCACAGTAAGATGGTGTCCTGTTCGATTCTCAGCTAGAGCGTCTTCTGCGTGGAGAAATGCGTGAATGGGCGTACCTTTGTTGAAGGTTGTGCGTCAGGCCTGGCAAGCCGGTACGTAAAAATCAACTGCCAATCATTAGCGGACCGGAGTTCCGCTGTGGCGACCCATAACTGGGAAAAGCCGAAAGATACAAACAAACATTTTCTTACCAACTA